>NC_065451.1:72014492-72328780 GCF_917563875.1 Diabrotica virgifera virgifera
TTACAACAATGGAACAATTTCATAACATCTATAGAAAGACCATTTATAATAGGAGGTGACCTTAATGCTCACCACATTGCCTGGGGCCTAGACAACCAAACAGATATGAAAGGTAAAATCTTGATGGACTGTATAGACGATAATAATTTAATATTCAAAAATGATGGCTCTCCTACTTTCTTTAGGAACTTCTCGAAATCGGCAATAGACCTGACCATTTGTACTCCTGACTTAAACCACCTGATCACTTGGAAAACACTTCAAGACCTATTTGGTTCAGACCATACACCTATAAGAGTAGAGTTAGAGGATCAACCAACTCATACATATAATCCATATTCACAAAAGTGGAATTTAAAGAATGCCGACTGGAAATTATATGAACAGTATTCGGAAGATGTATTCTCTCAATTTAAAGATATAAATTCTTATGAACAAATTTTGCACAATATGAATACAACTGCATCCTACTGCATCCCCAAATTTAAAATAAAAAAACCGACTTCCAGAGGAAAATACTGGTGGGATTTAGAATGTGAAGAAGCAGTCAGAAGAAGACAGGAAAGTTTTTGTATATTCAAAGAAAATCCAAACCATGAAAACCTACTTAAGTATAAAAAAGATGATGCACATGTCAAGAAGATCACTAAACAAACTAAAAGAAATAGCTGGAGAGATTATGTCGGATCCCTAAATAGGTCAGTCCCTATTAAAGATGTATGGTCAAAAGTTAACCGAATAAAAAATAGAAAAACAAAGAACAAAGTCCCTGTTATTCTGTCGGAAGCTTCGTGGATAGAAGAGTTCCATCAAAATATCACACCGCCGTCTGCAGAATTAGTAATTCCTGATTTACAACTAAATGCTCTGTACGACTATCCAGAACCAATCCGTTTCCTAGTCAAACCATTTTCTGCCACTGAACTAAACTTTGCGTTGAAGAAAAACTCAAATTCAGCACCAGGTGCCGATAATATCCATTACTCGATGCTATCAAATCTTTCAAGAATTGGTAAGGCTGCACTACTAAATATATATAATGAAATTTGGATGCGCCGCATAAAGATTCCTGACGATTGGCACGTTTACACTATTATCCCGGTTTTAAAACCAGGAAAATCATCAAAGAATTGGGATTCTTACCGTCCAATCGGTCTGGCTTCCTGTATACTAAAAACATATGAGAGACTTATTAAAAACCGTCTGGAATTTTGGCTAGAAAAGAACGACCTATTACCAAGAAGTCAGTTTGGTTTTAGAAAAGGTAAATCCACACAAGATAGCCTCTGCCACTTTTTAATAGACATTTATAGTTCCTTTACTTATAAGAAAGCAGTTAGTGCTTTGTTCTTAGATATAAAAGGGGCTTACGACAACGTTAATCTTCACATACTATACGCGAAAATGTTGGAAATTGGAATACCCGAGATAGTAACATGGAACATCATTAACTTATACATTAATCGAGCAGTTCACGTTAGATTAAATGGAGATCAATCTAACTCCCGATACACATCTTTGGGACTACCTCAGGGTAGCATCCTAAGTCCTATATTATATATACTGTATACTGCTGACTTAGAAACTAAACTTCCTCAACACATAAAAATCCTACAGTACGCTGATGATGTTGCGATATATGCAGAAAATAAGTCAATAGATAGATGTAATAACTACCTTAAATCGACATTGAATATTATAAAAAAATGGGCTACCGATAATAACTTAACAATATCAGAGAGTAAATCAACCATTGTTACCTTTACTAAAAAACGATATGTTCCTCAAAGCCATCTACAATTTGATAATACTAGTATTCCTTATAAAACTTCAATAAAATTTCTTGGCGTATTTTTAGACTCCAAATTAAATTGGAAAGAACACACAAATTACATATTACGAAGAATGGAAAATGCAATGAATATCATGAAGACTGTAAGTGTCAGTAACTGGGGAGCTGATCCAAACATATCAATATTACTATACAGAAATTTGATAAGATCAATCTTAGACTATGAATCTATTTTTTATGGCTCAGCATCAAACTCTGTACTCCAAAAAATCGAGAGGATCAAAAATAAGGCACTTAGGTTATGCACTGGTTATCTTCGTAGCACACCTATATTGGTCATGGAATGTGAACTTAATGAACCTCCACTTTCATTACGCAGGGAATACCTAAGTGAGAAATTTATAGTTAAAACAGCGGTTAACGATAAACTGCTATTAAATAAAATTGTTCATTTAACCACCTCATACCTAACTCATTATTACTGGGAAAAAAAGAAACTGCTTTTAGTTGTGGAAAGCTTCCTCAACGTTTCTAATTCCATTGGCGACATACACCAAATTGAACAAAGCTCGTCTCGAAAGCTAAATTATGAAGATTATTTATCTCCAGTTAACTGTCATTTAAGTAATATTCGTGCGACAGACTTCCTTACTAAAATAGACCACCTTCAGTGTGTACAAAAAAACTGGGGGAGTTATCAGAAATTATATACGGATGGTTCAAAAATGGAAGGAAAAGTTGGATATGCTATATATTACCCACAAAAAAGTATAAAAATAAACAACAGATTACCTGATAAAATGACAATTTTCACAGCTGAACTCATTGCAATCAAAGAAGCATACAAAATATGTATTAATCAAAAAGAACTCAATTATGTTATATTTACAGACTGCCAAAGCATTGTAAAGACATTGAAATATAATGTACATAATTTTGCAGAAAATTATATCATCAGTGACATCATAGCAATGAACAGTGAAGCTTTGAAATCGGGCAAAAATATAATATTGTGTTGGATAAAAGCACACATTGGTATAAAAAACAACGAAATAGTAGATGATCTGGCTAAAAAAGCAACAACGAAGGAATCCACTCTGCATACTTATCAACTTCCTATGGGAGACATAATTTCTATTATGAGATCTATCAAACGGACGAAATGGCAGGAACAATACAATAATTCAGACAAAGGAAATTATTACAAAAAAATCCAGCCTACACTTCCCATCAAGACATGGTTTAATCAAGTTTCCAACAAAGGCTTTATCAAAACTATTTGTCGAATAAGAAGTAATCACTGTCTGACTCCAGTCTACAAAAGAGAAATAGGACTTGTAGATAATGATGAATGTTTATGTGGAGAGCTAGCTGATCTACAACATATGCTGTTAGAATGTCCTTTACATTTTATTGAAATATCAAACTTTTTTGCCAATCTAGTTCAAGTTAATGTACAATTTCCTTTTAATCTTATATACCTTTTACAATCAAACAATCTAGATGTTTATAAAATTTTGTACAACCATGTTAATTGTTTAAAATTAAAGCTCTGAGAAAAAAAGAAAAAAAGAAAAAAAAAATAAAAAAAAAAAATAATTAAATAAAATAAAAAGTTACTAAGATCTAAACCTCCGCGAGGTTGAATCGGGTTTAGGTCTTAGCGCGATAAAAAAATATACAAAAAAAAAAAAAAAAAAAAAAAAAAAAAACTAAAAAAAAAAATTAAAAAATGTAATAAAAAAAATGTTAAAAAATATAATAAAAAAAATAATAAAAAAAACAGAGTAAAAAAAAACAGTAGTACTAATAGTTTTAAATTTAGATACTAAGCATATATTTTGTAAAAGAGAGAATTCAAAACACATTGACTGGCCAGTTGGTTGCTTAAACCAGTGCCAATAAAACATAAACACACACACACACAGTTTCGTTATAATCGGCGTTCTGGAAAGATCGTAATTTACATTTTATTATTTGTTGTTTCCGGTGGTGGACAATATACCCCAGGATTATATTACTATAAGTCGTAATATAAGTACATATTTTAATTGTTTTTTAGTCATTATGGCCAAAAATATATTTTTCTTTTTAAACAATACTTTTTCTCCTGTAAAAAATCACATTTAAAAAAATTTTTTATTAGTAATTTTATTTATCATGGAATCCAGTTATTCCATGATTCCAGTTATAAATCCCAATTGGTTTACTGAAAAGGAACTCCAAGTATTCACTGATGCCGAATAAGGTTTATAACAAACAACTAAGTGTATTTTTTCAAAAAAAAAAACAAGTCCGCTGTTTTTAAGTGTATTTTCTTGTGGCGTACAAAGTACGCCACGCGTGTAGTTATGTTATAACTTGATGCGCGGGTAGTTAAAGGTTAAATCGTAGTGACTTTATTTATAACAATTAAGAAATTATTTCACAGTCATTGACTAAAGAAAAACTGATATTATCTTAAAATAAAAATTATTTTGACCGAAAGTTACACTTAATTGTTAAAAATGATTTTTAAAATGTAGTGGAGATTTATTTTTCGTTTCGACTGTGATTTATTGTGTCGGTTGCCCTTAGCAACGGCTAGCAACTTATAATACATTGAATCACGGTTTTCGCTTTAAATTTTAAAACACCGCTTAGATTGACATGAAATTTGGCAAACACATAGATACTATGTTAACCCTTAACTACACGCGCTGGCGTACTTTGTACGCCAGATATAGGAATTCTACTGGAAATATATTTAAAAATTTAATTTTTGACCTTGCTTATTTTTCTAACCTATCACTGGAATGTGCTTTACAATTTGGTTTTAGTTTCGTTATAATCGGCGTTCTGGAAAGATCGTAATTTACATTTTATTATTTGTTGTTTCCGGTGGTGGACAATATACCCCAGGATTATATTACTATAAGTCGTAATATAAGTACATATTTTAATTGTTTTTTAGTCATTATGGTAAAAAATATATTTTTCTTTGTAAACAATACTTTTTCTCCTGTAAAAAATCACATTTAAATCCCAATTAGCTTACTGAAAAGGAACTCCAAGTATTCACTGATGCCGAATAAGGTTTATAACAAACAGGTATTTTTTCAAAAAAAAAAAAAATTAAACAAATCCGCTGTTTTTAAGTGTATTTTCTTGTGGCGTATAAAGTACGCCACGCGTGTAGTTATGTTATAACTTGATGCGCGGGTAGTTAAAGGTTAAAGAATAAAAATGATATTGGGCCTCTGTGTGCTTTTGTCCTACGGGTGAGTTTCACCCCTTATAAGGGGTGAAAAAATATATGTTCAAAACAAGTTCGGAAATGGATAAAACGTCTAATTCTAAGCACCTTTTGTTCTATAGCATTTTTTCACCAAGTTAATACCTTTCGAGTTATTTTCGAGTAGATACCTTCATTTTTCAACAACAAAAAAGACACGTTTTTAGGCGGTTTTTGACAAATAACTCAAAAAGTAAGTATTTTATTGAAAAAAAGAGTTTTAACAAAAATATAGCAAATTAAAAATTGAAAAAATCTCTAGACCCAGTAGAAACAAAGTTCTAACTAATGAAAAAGAGGTTCATATCCGTCAAATTTCAAAGTGAATTATTTCAACGTGAACTAACCGAAAAATCATGCACTTTTTGGAGAAAAATCATTACAACTTTTTTAAAGTGTTTAAAAAAATAAAATATGTATATCTGTTTTAAAAAAAAAGTTTTCAGCATCAAAAGTAAGCAAGTTACGCTGAAAATAAAGTTGACCTCTTTTTTTTGGCCAAAAAACTCGGGAAAGTCACCCCCTAATTAGCATCAAAAATGAAATTAATAAATTTTACTTCAATGTTGTGTTACTCGTGTATGTGTCGTTTATGTCTGTAAGTTTCATCGGTTCAAAGTGCTTATTTTTGAAGGGGCAGTAGTTGAAAGGACTTGAACTAGTCAATAATCAAGAGTGTATGCAAATTTAGAACAGCCATATCTTAACAAATTTTTGCCTTTCGAAAAAAGCAAAAAATCCAAAAATATTCGTAACAGCAAAAACTAATTTTTTTTACTCTTTGTGATTTTTGGGCACATTAATAAATTTTAAGTTATTTAGAAAAAAACATTTTTTTAATTAAAAATTAAAACAGATTTACTTTAAAACATTTTTTTTAAATAAGCCATTTGAACCGAAGATAATTGGGGGTTGACTTTCGAGATTTTTGACCAAAAAAAAAGAGATCGACTTTATTTTCAGAGTAACTTGCTTACTTTTGATGCTATAAACATTTTTTAAAAACAGATATACATATATTTTTAAGTACTTTAAAAAATGATTTTTCTCCAAAAAGTTAATGATTTTTTGATTATTTCACATTAAAATAATTCACTTTAAAATTTAACGGATATGAACCTATTTGTCATTAGCTAGAACTTTGTTTATACTGGGTCTAGAGATTTCATGCATACATCATTTTTTTCAATTTTTAATTTTCTATATTTTTGTTAAAACCTATTTTTTCAATAAAACACTTATTTTTTGAGTTATTTGTCAAAAACCGCCTAAAAACGTGTTTTTGTTCTTGTTGAAAAATTAAGGTATTTACTCGAAAATAACTCGAAAGGTATTAACTTGGTGAAAAAATGCTATAGAACGAAAAGTGCTTAAAATTAGACGTTTTATCCAGTTCCGAACTTATTTTGAACATATATTTTTTCACCCCTCATAAGGGGTGAAACTCACCCCCAGGACAAAAGCACACAGAGGCCCAATATCATTTTTATTCTTTAACGTGTTATCTATGTGTTTGCCAAATTTCATGTCAATCCAAGCGGTGCTTTAAAATTTAAAGCAAAAACCGTGATACAATGTACTATAAGTTGCTAGCCGTTGCTAAGGGCAACCGCCACAATAAATCATAGTCGTAACGAAAAATAAATCTCCATTACACTTTAAAAATAATTTTAATAATTAAATGTAATTTTCAGTTAAAATAATTTTTATTTTAAGATAATATAAGACTTTCTTTAGTAAATGACTGTGAAATAATTTCTTAATTGTTATAAATAAAGTCACTACGATTTAAGAAAACAAAAACAATTATCTCGTCTTCAGTTGGTCGTAGAAAATCTTTATTTAGTTTTAAATCTTTACTTTGTTTTCAGCAACAATAACCTGCAAGTTAAAAACTCATAGGATGTACAGGGGCGGGTTCAGTTCTAAATGTTTATAACGAAATTTGCCCCCTTAATTTCAAACCCGAAATAATAGGTTGAAAAATGTTATACGTATTTATTTACATCAAAATATGAAAATACAAGTCTTTAGAAGGAGAGTGGATCTTGGATTAACTCTGTACGATTTTTTTTTTCAAAAAGTTATAGCCTTGCACATTTGACCTTTTAGGATAAACAAATTATAATATCTAAACAATAAGTTCACCAATCGGGCACTACAAATTTTTTTTATTTTTAGTATTGAAAGCCTTATTATTTTAGAGCCTTAAAAAATACATAAAAGTTATTTTTACAATAAATAAGGCAATTGCAAAAAACGGCCATTTTGGACCTTTAGCAAGCTGTTTTGCAATAACGTATTAACGAAATTAAACAGGTTTTTTAATTTACTACAATTTTCTATTTAAAAGTTTTTCTCTAAAATGAATATCCTAAGTTGCAAAATTAAAAATCTTTAAAAATTGTAAATTTAACAAATGAAAATCGATATAAATAAAGAACCGCACAAAATTTTTGGTTACATTTTAGTATAAGTTATTCCTGACATCGTCCTTTACAACACCTGATAGGTTTCAAAAATTTCTGAATTATATCACGTTTTTTCACCCACAGCCTGGAGTACTACTTGTTCGATTTTAAATGAGAAATCATTGAAAACATCACTCACGCACTAGGTGTTTATTACTGTTAATAGCTTTGTTTAAGAATAAAAAATTAATTTTTAGCAATGCAAATAATTAAAACCGATATAATTTGACTTGAACTTTCAAATGCGGTAAGCAGAATTGCTTTTTTATCTGGTTCAAAAATTGCAATTTTTCGATTTTTTTGGAAGTTCAACCGCGCTTATCTCGAAAACTATGCATCCTACGAAAAAACTTGCCAGAACATGTTTTGCTTAGAATGACCCAAAAAATACAAAAAAATATTTTGTTTTGCGAGAAATTGCTGTTATGTAATTCCTCAAGTTCTTTGTCTATAACAATCTTATCGACATCCGGATCAACTGTTACCCAAAAAATTCGTATTCTACGGGTCAAAATACATGAAAAAAACTTGGGTAAGTCCATCTGAATTAAGGAGGCCGCTGTACCCCCCCCCCTGGCGACAGGACTAATAATAAATGTAACTGTCGAAAATATAATAGGCATTATATCAGATAGCGATTAACTGACTGGCAATGAATCGGCCAGCGATGAATCGGCCGGCGATGAATCGGCCGGCGATGAACTGGCGGCATCGAAACGGCGGCGATGAACTGACCCGGTTTCCACTGTACCATTTTTGTTCCAACTAGCTTTTAATATTTCATACTAACACTACATCATCAGCATATATTAAGCAACTAGGAATGTCACACTGTAGTTTCGCTGTTACTCATCCAAAACTAATGATAAAAAATTAAGTACTAAGCACCGAGCCTTGGTGCAATCCTACTTTCACATGAAATTTATCAGCCTCTCCCACACCTGTGCTAACACAAGTTGTTACTTCCTCATACATATCTTCCACAATCTTTACATATTCATCGGGAACTCCTTTCTTATTAAGTGCCCCCACAGAATCTGTGGAGGAACTCTATCGTATGATTTATCAAAATCAATTAATACCATATAATAATTTGTTTCTTATTGCTGTATTTTTCCATCAAGTGCTTTATAATGAAAATTACATCTGGTTTTGATCAGCCCTGCATGAAGCCAAACTGATTACCGAATTTTTCGGCTTCTTTAGGTATTCGTCTATCAATTACTCTTTATTCCCATATTTACATGGTGCGGCTGATTAGTTTTATGGCCCTGTGATTTGTACTTTGTTGTATGTTGTACCTTGTTTTTGTAAACAGGTACTAATATGCCGGTTCTTCATTCGTCTGACATTTGTGAAACTTCCACGATTCTATTAAATAATTCTGGTAATCAACTTGTTCCTGCGTCTCCTGATATTCTCCACAGTTGCTCACGAAGATCATCTGGTTCAACTGCTTTATAGCTTTCCATATTTTTTGAAGTACTTGAATCACTTCCACGTTTCTTATTTTGCTGACCATTGCGGTTACTGTCTCTATTAACTTAACTGGTGTTATGTTTTTTATTTAATAAACTGTCAAAGTACTTTTTCCATCTATTTTTGACATCCTTTTCGTGAATTACTGTTTACAGTATAATAGACCTTGATCCCGCATACAAAAAATTGATTAATAGCAAGCTAAAAATTTGTTAATAGCTTAACGGTGTCTGGTCGGAAACTTTGATGTATGGAAACACTGGAACAGGGGAAGTTTTAATTGTCGAACAGGTTTAAAATTTGGAACGTCAGACTACGAAAACGTTCCATGTATTTTGTCGGACAGAACTTCCAATTGATTTGTTACCATTTCATTAATAGTCTGGGCTGATTATCGGAGAATAGGCCATTTTTGGGAAAAGTTATTTACCAGCAATTTTATTGCTGGAATCGAATTATGAGATCCTATATATTAATAATATAGGTATACAAAGTCCTCAGATAGTGTGCTACTTTTTTTATAAACAAAATGGCGCCCGAAAATCGTGTTTTTTTCAATTATTGCTCTATAACTCCGAAGATTTTAACTTTACAACAAAAACACCCAAATAAAAATTCACCGTGATTAAATTCTGCATAGTCATGTTTTTCCCGATCTGCTCCGATGAAAATTTTCCTCGGAAAATGCGGGTTTTCCCAACAAAATCTTTAATTTTCAAATAAAGTTTTAGATAAGTAATTATTTACCAATAATTAAATAATTTGGTGACTTAAAATCCTTCTTGGTTTAGATTATAGTTCCAGAAGCTGGTGAAAATTAAACGAATATTTTAGCAACAATTCAATTGTTAATTAATAATTTACGGTCGCAATAATAACCAAAATAATTATGATACACTAATCAAACTTTGAAATCTTATAAAGATGAGACGCCTATTTAACATTTTGTCGACAAAATATAAATTTTTAATTTTTTTGCATAATCTTTAAATGTTTAAAAAAAATAGTTATAAACAAATTAACGTTTCTCAGAGAGTTTTTAATATATTATAATTTTTAAAAATAGGTAAAATGTGCATTTCAAATATCTTGAAAATGAATGTTTTAAAAGTTTTTGCAACCATTTGCAAAAAAGTTATGAAACAGAAAAGTAAACATACGATTACTACGGTGTTTATAATTTTTATTAATTCTTTCAAAGCGTAGAAGTGAGTTTGAAGTACAAGCTAATTATTTATAAAAAAATATCGATTATCAGTTTAATGGTTATATTTTAATTAAACGTGATAAATACATTTTTTTGTAATTTACACGCGAGAAAGTAGAATAATACAGTACCGTAGCTACCCGCCCACATACACAACTCGCGCGAGTTTAAGCGTGTCAGTCGCTTCGAGTGAACGTTTTATCTCCGGCTCTGTATCAAGCCTACTTTCGCGCTAAAAATTACAAAATAAGTATTTTTAATCTTTGATTAAAATATAACCATTGCACTAATTTTTGACATTCTTTGTAAGTAATTAGATTGTACCACTTTTAAGCTTTGAAACAATTAAAACAAATTATAAGCAATGGAGAAATCGTATATTTATTTTGCTGTTTCATAACTTTTTTGCAAATGGTTGGAAAATTTTTTTAAAGCATTCATTTTCAAGACCTATGAAATACGCATTTTAAGTATTTTTTAAAATTAGAATATAATAAACAATTTCTAAGAAATGTTAATTTGTTTATAACAATTTTTTTAAACATTTAAAGATTATGCAAAAAAATTAAAAATTTATATTTTGTCGACAAAATATTAAATAGGCATCACACCTTTATAATCTTTCTAAGTTTGATCAATGTCTTATGATTATTTTGCTTGTTATTGCGACTGTAACTTGTAAATTAACAATTGAATTGTTGCTAAAATATTCGTTTCATTTTCACCGGCTTCTGAATTTATAATCTATACCAAGAAAGCTTTCATTTCACTAAGCTATATAATTATTGATAAATAATTACTGGCCCAAAAAATTTATTTGTAAATTCGAGATTTTGTTGGGAAAACCCACATTTTACGAGGAAAATTTTCGTCGGAGCAAATCGGGAAAAACATGCCTCTATGTAGAATTAAATTGGGGTGAATTTTTATTTGAGTGTTTTTGGTGTAAAGTTAAAATCTTCGGAGTTATAGAGCAATAATTAAAAAAAATACGATTTCTCGGCGCCATTTTGTTTATAAAAAAAGTAGCACACTATCTGTGGACTTTGCATACCTATATTAATAATATACAGGATCTTATAATTCGAATAAAGCAATAAAGTTGCTTGTAAATAACCTTTCTTTGTACTTTACTAATTAAACCAGCGTATTATAACTATTTTTTTTTCAAAATTTAAAAATTATGCAAAAAAAAAGAAAAATTTATATTTTGTCGATAAAATATTAAATAAGCATCTCATCTTTATAATCTTTATAAGTTTGATCAATGTATCATGATTATTTTGGTTATTATTGCGATCGTAAATTGTTAATTAACAATTGAATTGTTGCTAAAATATTCGTTTAATTTTTACCGGCTTCTGGAATTACAATCTATATAAAGAAAGCTTTGATGGCACTAAGTTATTTAATTATTAATTAATAATTACTTACGTAAAACTTTATTTGAAAATTATAGTTTTTGTTAGGAAAACCCGCATTTTCCGAGAAAAATTTTCGTCGAAGCAAATCGTAAAAAACATATCTCTATGCAGAATTTAATTGCGGTGAATTTTTATTTGGGTGTTCTTGTTGTAAAGTTAAAATCTTCGGAGTTATAGAGCAATAATTGAAGAAAATACGATTTGTCGGCGCCATTTTGTTTATAAAAAAAGTAGCACACTATCTGCGGACTTTGCATACCTATATTATTAATATATGGGATCTTATAATTCGATTCCAGCAATAAAATTGCTGGTAAATAACTTTTCCATGAATTTTGCTAATTAGCCCAGAGTATAAGCTCTCATGCAAAAATCAGACTGGTGTTTATCACCAACTGGGCATTTTAATGAGTGAGAACAAGAAAAACATGTCAAATGACAGGAATCATGTTGGTTAGTAATATCAGTCTGATTTTTGCATGAGAGTTTAATGAAAGGGTAACAAATCAATTGGATGTTGTGTCCGACCAAATACATGGGACGTTTTCGTGATCTGACGTTCCAAATTTTTATACTGTTACACAATTAAAACTCCCCCTGTTCCATTGTTCCCGTAAACCGTATTACCAAATTTCCATCTTGCTATTAGTCAACTTTTTTTTGGTAAGCGGAATCCAGATCCATAAGATGATACCAAGAGAAATACTCAAAATACTTGGAAATAAAGGAAAAAATCAAGTCTTAGCTTTTTAACTAAAGTATAATAAACAGGGGTAACGGTAATACTAACATACTTTCTATTTGTGTTGCTTTGAAGGAAAGGAAATTTTAAAAAAGTGTTCAGACTATTACAGAAAGTCAAAGTCGAAATTCAAAATTTGACCTTTATATTATTCAACAATGTGAGCAGATACTTTTTATTTTTCATAATTTGTTATTTCCCATTGGAGCCACTATACTAGGTAGGTCTATACACAGTTCCTCATGATTCACCCTGTATACATCTTATTATTGAATGTACATCAAATGAATGCTTTTGTATACAGGGTGATTGATTAGTGGGGTAAAGCTCAATAGATCCGCTATAGTAATAGATAGCAATAAAAGTTAATAACAAAAATTGTAGCCAACTTCACATTACAAAGTTAGTTACAATATTACAGGTTGTTCGATAACACAGTGGCAGACCAAACTTATGTTTTTTTAAATGGAACACCCTATCTTTTATTTTAAATTCGAAATCCCGTTAACCTCTCCATCACAAAAATATAAAGGTTTCTCAAATGTTATACAGGGTATTTACAAAGTTATAACCAATTTTATATGAAAATCGTAAAATTTAACTCCCTGTATAAATAAAAATAAGCAAAACAGCAATGGTTTATTAATGCCATATTTTTTACGTATTGTCAAAATTATCAAAAATAATTGATATTGCTAATTTTATTTATATCAAATACAGGGTGAGTCAAAACGCAAGTACATTATTTTAACAGTAATTTTAAATGGGACACCCTGTATTTTATATCACTGTAGAAAAGTACCGTTACCGTACTTTAAATTTTAGATAGCATTCCCTATGTCTAATTTTATTAGTTTTCGAGATATTTTAATTTTTCAATGGACCAGTAGCGTGGCCACCCAAATCACCAGAATTTAATAAACTGGACTGATTTTTTTGGGGTTACGTTAATAATGAAGTTTATAAAGCACATCCAACAACAAGGGATGAGATAAGAAATAGAATACACAGTGTATTTCGATGTGTTAATTTACAAATGCTTCTTAGAGTAATTAGTTCATTCAATGATCGTTTTTAGACGTGCATAAATGTTTTAGGGGTAATTTTTAACACTTTACGTAATTAAATATTAAAAATATTTTATCAAATGTAGCTTCTAATTTTTTCAAACATGTTTTTTTGGAAAATGTATTACTGATAAATTATTTTTCGTTCTTTATTTGTTACATTGTTACATTTACATACAAAAGTAGTGTTTAATTGTCTTCACAAAATGTTGTATTTTGTGTTTGTTTTTTTTTGTAAAATTTATTACTATTTTTTTTTTTCTTTATTTGTTACATTTAGATAAAAAGAGTAGTTTTTAATTGTTTCAACTGGCGGCTAGTGGCATTGATACTACTCAATTTTCGGGGTACAGCACTCGACACTCAGCCACTTCGGCAGCTTATAGGGCAGAAGTTTCCATTGTGGTTATTAGGTCTAGAACTGGCTGGACGCAAAAATCTAATATGTTTGCGAAATTTTATAATCGACTCCTGTCAGCTGATCCTGCAGCATTCGCTAAGGGGATCTTAGGGTCGGTGGATTCCAGTCGTAACTAATTTTAAAATTAAGTATATTCCTACTTATTAATTATATTATATGTTTTTTGGTGTTGCAAAAATATAAGTTGTAGAAAATACTAGATCTATGTCTTTGAACATCTACAAGTAATTATTGTAATTCGAGAACGGCAATACGAGATATAATTAAATGATCAATTGACTTACCTTAAGGAAAATTGATCCATATTATATGAGTATTGCCGTTCGAAGAATTACAAACCCACCCTATAACCCCACCCGTACAGGGTGATCTAGAATTTTCAGAAAAATTGTAGTAATGAGAAGTTGATATCGTATTCTGGAGCACGATGGACAGCGCTGGAGGAACAAGTAGGAGCCGTACTCAGGGAATTTGCTTTAAAATCGTGATAACCGAGCTTATAAAAAATTGTGACTACGATAACCGAGCTTATAAAAAATTGTGACTACAAGTAATTATTGTAATTCGAGAACGGCAATACGAGATATAATAATCAGTAATCGTCTATCAATTCAGTTATGGCTTACTTAAAATTTAGATAAATTTAGACACCTAAAATAATTTGCTCTGAAAAATGAAAATATCTCGAAAACTAATAAATTTGGACATAGGGAATGTTATATAAAATTTAAAGTACGGTAATGTTACTTTTCAATAATGATATAAAATACAGGGTGTTTCATTTAACATTACTGAGAAAATAATGTACTTGCGTTTTGACTCACCCTGTATTAGATATAAAGAAAATTGGCAATGTCAATATTTCTTGAAAATTTTGACAATAAATAAACAATGTGGCATTAATAAACCATTGCTGTTGTGCTTATTTTTATTTATACAAGTAGTTGAACTTATTACGATTTTCATATAAAATTGGTTATAACTTTGTAAATACCCTGTATAACATAACGAACCTTTATATTTTTGTGATAGAAAAGTTAGGAGGATTTCGAGTATAAAATAAAATATATGGTGTTCCATTTAAAAAAACATAAGTTTGGTCTGCCACTGTGTTATCGAACGACCTGTAACATTCTAACAAATTTTGTAATGTGAAGTTGGCTAAAATTTTTGTTATTAACTTTTATTGCTATCTATTACTATAGCGGATCTATTGAGCTTTACCCCACTAATCAATCACTCTGTATATACGTTACTCCACTACTAACTCTATGTTGTTGGGATTGTATATTGTATGTGTAAATAAAAAAAGCTTTAGGGCCGGTTGTTCGAACGCTAATCAAAACTGATCATTATCAAATATTTAATTACAATTATATTTGATTAAGCGTACTTCTGACAGATGTCGCATTTTGAGGTTATGTTGACTGATTTATTTTATTATTTTGGTTTTAATTTAAAATAAAACATAATTAAACTCTTTCTGAGGTTAATTTCTTGTTTTTACTTACAAATCAATAATAATAATAAGCAATTTTTAATAATTTAAGAGCTGCGGCTATATTTTAATTACTGTTTTACCTACAATCAATAACTGATTAGTGTTTTACATGTATTTTTCATGTCGCGATTTGATTCCCATCAAGAAAATTGATTACAATAAATGATTGATTATAATCAACTTCTTGATTAGCGTTCGAACAACCGGCCCTTAGAATATTATGAATAATTATTTTCTTTGTTTGAAAACGTATTAAGTCGGGATCCCGCGTATGAAAAAAAAATTGATTAATAGCAAGCTGAAAACTTGTTAATAGCTTAATTGTGTCTAGTCGGATAAACTTTAATATATGGGAAGACTGGAACAGGGGCAGTTTTAATTGTGGAACAGTTTAAAAATTTGGAACGGTCAGACCACGAAAACGGCACATTTATTTTGTCCGACAGAACAGACTTAAACTCTTCGAACAGAGATTAAACTCTCATGTAAAAATCAGACTGCTATTTATCACCTATCATAATACCTGTCATTTGACATATTCTACATGTTCCACTCATTAAACCGCCCATTTGGTGATAAATAGCAGTCTGATTTTTGCATGAGTGTTTAATCTCTATTCGGAGAGTTTAAGTCTGTTCTGTCGGACAAAATACATGTGCCGTCTTCGTGGTCTGACCGTTCCAAATTTTTAACCTGCTCCTTAATTAAAACTGCCCCTGTTCCAGTGTTCCCATATATCAAAGTTTATCTGAGTAGACACCCTTAAGACACAACTTTTTGAAGTTATACTTCTTTACCGGCGATAGAGGGTGATTTTTTTATATGTTAAAACCTATCAGCCCGGCGCATGCGCATTATAACTTTGTTCTGATTGGATGTTCAAATGACATGTCAAAAATTATCCGATATGGCAGCTGTGGTTTGGAGGTAAAGGTAAAGGTAAAGGTAAACAAATGTATAATATATTAGTTTTATTGTTGTGAGGACAGAAACAAAAAAGTTTATAATATTGTAGTGACTTTTAAATAGTTTTTAAAAGCAACAGGTACGTAATAATTGTTAATGTATCATGGGTATAAACCTACCTATTTGATCTGCCAAAATACATAGTATGTAATACTTTTATTTATATAATTTGATTACAATCAAAATTTCTATCAATATTCACCTAATGTATTGTTTTTTTACTCTATGTTTTGTTGTATTTTTTCAATTCTAAATCATTTCAATTCAAAATTAAAATAATTTGATCAATTTTCAAAATATCAAAATATCACAAGTTTAATCCGTTTAGTTAGTCGATCTTCGTAAATAATGACACATAGTGTCCGTGGCTAAGCGGAGAAGGCGAATGAATTCCAATACCAACCTCTCTTATCAGCGCTGGTTCGAGTCCCAGTGGAAACTTTCTTTTTTGTTTTTTTTTTAATACATTTTATGATTGTAAGTATATTTATTATATAATTGTATTTTCAGAAAATACGTATTTAGTTAAAAAATTTTTCGACAATTAATGTTCAGACATCATTTGTGGCTTGTTTAATGTGTTTGTGTGTGTTTTATTCTTTTATTATTTTAATTTTTGGCACTGTTCTAATAAAAATGTTTGAGAAGTAGTAAGTATAAATTAGTTTAATATTTAAACAAAATATAAATAAAAAGTATATTAATTTCGTTTAAATCATATAATAGAAGTATAACTTCTTACGTGCGTACAAAGTACACACACATTCTTTTTTTTCATACGCGGGATCCAGACCTATATTGTATTGTTATGTACTACATTTACTACAACCTTATGTATTATTACATCTTTATCCTTAATGCGAATGAAAAAACACGAACCAGACAGACAAATCAATCTGTCGTCAAACTTGAGATTACAACAGTATCCCACTGTTTTCGGTATCGCCACTCACCCGAAATTCTTGTGAAGGGTACGATAAACAATGACCCTTGCGGGAGGCATCTCAGGAAGTTACGAAACGCTAGAAAAGATTTATGCAAAGCTTTATCAGTAGGCCTAAGTGCTTATCCAGGTAATTTGTTGTTAGATGAGAAGGTAGGTATTTGTGATTTGTGATGTACGATGTACCTGACATTCAGTCATCACTTTGCTTTCGAACAGTTTGTCTGCAAATTGCGTTTGGGGTGGCTACCGAAAAAATTATTAAGTAAAGGTAAGTGCTGTTGATTTTTTTTTTTGTTAATAAAGATACTTCTATTTATTATTCTTTGTTAATTTTTAATTTATTGTCTTCGCGGAGTAATTCAGAATTTCATTAAGCTTGCCTAAGATGTCTTATTAGACAAGACGAAAACGGCGGGTTCGTGGGAAAATATATTCCCATGAGATTTTTTTGCATAATCACATTTTGTAATACACCCCAGAATAAGGTTCAAGAAGTCGCCCACGCGAAAATTGGTCCAAATTTTTTTAACATTTTTTTTAATCATAATCTTGCAAAAATGAATATTTTTGGCCAGTAAAAATTTTTGTTAAGTTTTTTGGACCATTCTGGATAAAAAAGATTTGTTGTAATTTTTCTTAAAGTTGATGGTTTACGCGTTATAAGCAATTTAAAATTTGATAAACGTGAAAATGGCTGTTTTTAACTTAATAACTCGGTTAAAAATTATTATTATGAAAGTCAGAAAGTGACTAAATCAAAGTTTAAAGCCTCCCTACAAGATCGTGAAGAAATTTGTGTCATTAATTTATTACTAAGCTGTTATTTTTAATTATTAACAATAAGTCGTAAGATCGTATTGACGCGGCTGTAAATGTGAGTGCGAGTAAGATGCCCCATTGGACTGCCGGAATGGCATCTCTCTTACACTCACCATAGACGGCCGCCTAATACGTGCAGGCGCTCATTATTATTACTTAAAAATAACAGCTTAGTAACAAAATAATGACAATGACAAAAATTTCTTCAGGATATTGTAGGAGGGGCTTTTAACTTTTATTTAGTCACTTTCTGACTTTCATAATAATAGCTTTTAACGAATTTATTAAGCCTTGAAAATCGCCATTTTTCGTTTTTTTCGATTTTAAATTGTTTATAACTCGAATACGATCAACTTCATAGAGAAAAAATACAAGAGACCTTTTTTGTCCAGAATGGTCCAAAAAACTTCACAAAAATTTATAAGGGCCAAAAATACTGATTTTTGCAATTTGATTAAAAAAAATTGTTAAAAAAAATTTGGACCACTTTTCACGTAGGCGACTTCTTGAACCTTATTCTGGGATGTCTCACGAATGTGGTGATTATGCAAAAAAATCTCATGGGACTATTTTTTCTAACGAACCCGTTGTTTCCACCTTGTCTATATGTATACATATAACTAATTAAAGTACATAGTATTTGTAAAAATAGGCTATAGACTTTTTTTACAATACGCTTTAACCTAATAAGGTTATTAGCGGTATAGCAACAGTTGATTACACTTTGTTTAGTAAATTACAGTTTTTAGAAACAAAAATAGTTTAGTAGCGTTGTTATAGTCTAAAATGTCTTTAATATTGTTAGCTAAATGGTATTTAATTCTATGGCTATCGAACTTTTCACACTTTTCCACTAGCACATGTTTCACTGTAAGGGGTAAACCGCACTTATCACAAATTGGAGGTTCTTCTTTTTTCAGCAAATATTCATGAGAAAACTGGGTATGTCCAAGTCGTGAACGGGAAATAATTATTTGATTTCGTCTGTATACCTCGGGTGGTTGCCATGGTCCAACCCTGTTTTTTATCTCCTGAAGATTTGACGATGTGGATTTCCATTTGTTGTTCCAATTTTCGAAAACATGTTTTATGAAGTAGCTTTTTAGATCCATACTTACAGATTGGAGCGACATGGGGATACTGTTATCATTTATGGCTTCTTTTACATTCCGGTCTGCTGCTTCATTACCTGCTACTCCAACATGTCATGAGACCGAGAGAAACTTGATTTTATAAATCTTCTTCTTCTTCTTTTTCTTCTTCTTCTTTCTCTTTATAAGCAATTCTGCTTATTCATTGGCAGATTGATACCTCTATGGAAGACTGTGACCCCATCTTTTGCGCGGTCGGCCGGTACTTCTTCTACCGATTGGTGATTTATCTCGTGCTATTTTGACCTAACGTGTCTCCCCCATTCTGGTTATGTGGTTGTTCCATTCTTTTTTCTATTTAGTGTTTATTTGTTTATACACTGTACGTTACATTCTCTTCTAATATCTTCGCTCCTCTTTCGATCTTCCAGTGTATTTCCTGTAATTCTTCTCAGTACTCTCATCTCTGCCGTTTCCAGTAGTCTTTGTGTTGTGGCTGTATTGGATCTTGTTTCTGATGCATATGTTATTGGTCTTACACTGGCTTTATAAATTCTTGACTTCATCTCAGTGTTAATATGTCGGTTTCGCCATATTATAGTGTTATTAAGGCATCCTGCCAATCTGTTTGCTTTTTGTACTTGATTTCTCACTTCTTTGTCTAGGTCTTGGTAACCTGACAATGTAATTCCAAGGTACTTCAATAATAATACTTCCATTGCTTGTTCAATACTGATACCATCAATTTCTATTTTGCATCTGATTGGACTAATCTTTGCAGACTATCTTGATCTTGGGCTATTAATATTGCGTCGTCTGCGTAGCAGAGTATTTTTAAATAATGAATGGGTTGCATGTGTGAGTCCATATTATTGTAGTAAAGAAAAGAGAGACGTTCTCACAAACAATTTATTTTACCACTGACGACCGGTTTCGCTGTTTACAATTTATACAGCATCATCAGGTCCGGTTAAAGTAAAATCAAATGCTACAAACAACAAAAAACCAGAGTTAGTTAGGTGGTCTGGTTTAAATAAAATTTAATGATACAGCCAATATCAAAGTACATATGTTCATGCATGTACATGAATACCCACATGTATGTGCGCATGGTGTACAATCCTTATACTCACAAACATGCACGCATTCATGTGCAGTGGCAAGCAAAAGTATGTCAAGTATATGATATATACTTACTTTCCGGTTTAAGGGAAGAATGTAGTAGTATTCAATATCATACTTTTCAGTGCACTTTGCTAGAGGGATGGTTGGTAAAGGGAAAGATTTCAATGTAATATATTAACTAAACATCGGTGGGGTCTTGAGGGGTTTAGTAGGGAAATACGACATTAAACCGATAATCTAATTTGTTAGTTATATATATAGTGATGTTATTTTAATTTAATTATATATGGTGATGTTATTTTAATTATTAATGTAGCTTTTAATTATATATGATAGTTAGATGTTGTGCTGGGTGTGCGACTTTTAGAACAGATTGGTCGTTTATGTAATAGATGAGATCTGTTTGTGAATATTTATTTGCAATGTTTAAAAATTGAAAATGAAGAAGAAATTGAACAATAGTAGTTTGTTAAAACTTTTTCATATAAAAATATTAAAAATTGTCAAAAAATTTAGTCAAAATCATTCATAACTGACTCAGAGTTAAAGCTAAGTGTTAAGCCAATGTAGTAAGTAAATTAAACTTATTGTAATGTGAAGTTATACTTATCTATAGTACAATGAAAAACTATGGAATATCACTAAGAAGTTTAAAAAAATTAAAGTGTAGAAAAAATTTATAATGATAAATGAAAAATGAAAAATGAAAAAAGCTTTGTAAAAACTTTTTAAAAAACTTTTTATTTTTATTGCATAGTAATATTTGTTGAGTTAACTCAACAAATATTAGTATGCATTCTATTGCATAGTAATATTTGTTGAGTTAACTCAACAAATATTAGTATGCAATAGAAATAGAAATAAAAAGTTTTTACAAAGCTTTTTTCATTTTTCATTTATCATTATAAATCTTTTCTACACTTTAACTTTTTTAAACTTCTTAGTGATATTCCATAGTTTATTGTACTATAGATAAATATAACTTCCCATTACTTCTTCTTTTCTTCTTTCTCATAATCCTTAGTGCCCTTCAGGGCGTCGGATGTCGGGTTCCGCCTTTTATCCACTTCTTCCAATTGCTTTTATTGGTGGCCAGGTTCTTCATATCCCTCATACTGATGTGTCTCCTTTCACGTATATCTTGGATCTGGTCCATCCATGTCTTCCTCGGCCTTCCCTTTTTTCTTTTGTTTCCCATTTTGGCTTCATGTACCTTCTTTGTAAGTCTATTTTGCTCCATTCGTTGTATGTGTCCAAACCAGCTTAATTGTTTGTTTTCGATCTTCCTAATTATCGGTTCTTGTTCCAACTCTCTTCTTATATCTTCATTTCTGAATCTGTCAAACTTCGTAACTCCGGCTATTTTTCTCATGTATTTCATCTCCGTCGCGTTTATCATTGATTCATGTTTCTTTTGGACAATCCATGTTTCCGCCCCATATGTCATTATCGGATTTACTATGCTGTTATATACTCTGAGTTTAGTTTTGTTGCTTATTTCTGACTTTCCAAAAATTGTATTATTTAAAGAGTAATACACGCTAGTTGCCTTCTTCAGTTTATTACTTATTGCCAAGTCCGTTTTCCCATCATCTGTTATTATATTTCCCAGATATTCAAAAGTAGATACATGTTCTATTACTTTTTCCCTTACTATTATATTAGTATTCCTTTCTCTTTTCTCATCTTCATTTATTATCATAAGTTTTGTTTTGTTGAGGTTCATTTCCATTTTTAATTTATGTATCTCTTTTTGCCAAATATCTATTAGTTTCTGCATTTTCTCTACTGTGTGTGTGATTAGAACTATATCATCAGCGTATAGAAGGGAGTTGATCTTTATTGCATTTAAGTTTTTATATCCTACTATGTATTGAAGGTTTCTTGTTTGATCTTTGGTATTTTTGATTAAAGTATCCATGACTATTATAAACAAGAGGGGGCTTAGTCCATCTCCTTGTTTAATTCCCTTATCCCATTTAAAAGTGCCTGATCTTTCTCCATTTATTTGTACTTGGCCTTCTACATCCATATATATAGATTTTATGACTTTTATCATCTTTTTTGGTATATTATAGCTCTCCAATATTTTCCACAATATTTCTCTGTTTATCGTATCAAATGCCGCCTTCAGATCGACGAACATGAGAAATAGTTCATTCCCTTTACGGCATTGTCTCTCTATTATATTTCTTATGATGTAGACGTTATCGTTTGTTTGACGGTTTGATCTGAATGCAGCCTGTTCGTCTTCCAATTCTTTCTCTATCACTGATCTTAGACGCTTCTCTATAATTCTCGTGTATACCTTGAAGGCGACCGATGACAAGCATATTGCTCTATAATTCTCGCATTCATTATGTTGTCCTTTTTTGTATATTGGTAGAGCTATGTTCTTCTTCCAGTCATCTGGGATTTTCTCTGTACTCCATGCTTCCTTGCATATCTGTAATAGCCAGTCCTCTCCTTTTTCACCCATCCATTTTATCATTTCTGGATCTAGTTGGTCCTCTCCTGCCGCTTTTCCAAGTTTAATATTGTTTATAGCTTCTTCCAGTTCTTCCTTCCTTATACTCTCTGGTTCCTCTTCCTCCTCCAGTTCTGGTCTATTTCTTCCTGCTTCATATATTTCTACTTCTTCGTGTTTGAATTTATCTTCGTAGTATTGTTTCCATACTTCTACTATTTCTGTAGTCTCTATTTTCAATTGGTTATTTTTATCTTTGATTCCATACTGTTCCCTACCTTTTTTCCCTCTTAGACCCTTTATACGGTTCCAGAATTTTCTGTTATCTGTTTTGTAATTTGCTTCCAATTCTTTTCCGAATTCTTCCCAGCTCATATTTTTCGCTTTCCTTACTGCTATCTTTGCTCTATTACGTTTCTCCATGTATTCTACTTTGTTATTTTCATTTCTACATTGTTGATATTTTTTCCAGGCTTGCTTCTTTTCCTTTATTATTTTCTTTAGTTCTTGACTCCAGCATTCTGTTCTCTTATGATATTTATTTATTGACTTTTTTCCACAAATTTTCTCTGCTGTTTTATATAGTGTGTCTTTTAGTATTTTCCATCTTTCTTCCATATCCAATTGCTCTCTTTCCAGCTCCATTCTTTGCAATTCCTCATATATTTCTTGTTTATAGTCACTTTTCTCTTTCTCTGTTTTCAGCTTCTTAATATTTATCTTAGTGTATGACTTATCGACTATATATTGCTTTTTCTTTGTAGTCATTTCGGCTACGAGTAGCTTGTGTTGAGTATTAAGTTCTGCAAATTTTTCTGTTTTTATATTTTTGATAATATTCATTTCTGCAGGAATCACGATGTAATCTATTAGACTTTTGGCATTTCTTTCCTGTGCTTCAAAAGTGTATCTGTCCTCCATATTTTGATACCAGAATGTATTTCCAATTTTTAAGTCGTTATTTACACAAAATTGTATCATCTTCTTCCCATTTCTGTTCTCAGCTTTTTCTCCATACCGCCCAAGGCTTCCAAGTCCCTTGTTGATGTCATTTCCAACTCTAGCATTCCAGTCTCCCATAATAATTATGTTCTCAGTATCTTCTCTCACTTCGTCTAAAGCTGTTTGGAGTTCGCTATAGAATTGAGACATTTTCTGTTCTTCTGTGCCCTCGACTGGTGCATATATTTGTATTATGCTAACTAACTCGTCTAGTTTTATACTTACGGTAATTATTCTAGAGTTTATTGCTTGGTATTTTACAACTCTCCCACTCAGATCATCCGTGATTATAAAACCGACTCCCTCTTTTGCTCTTTCCATTTCTTGTACACCTGAGTAGAAGAGCTTGTAACCATCGCCACATCTCATATTTCCTCTTCCCTTCTTCTTCGTTTCACTCAGGCCTAGGATGTCAATGCCGTATGTTTTCATTTCCTCTGTCAATTCGAATTCTTTACCATAAAAACTTGTGATATTCCAAGTACCTATTATTGTTGTTTCCTTTCCATTATTTTCGTTGTCCTTTTCCATTTGCGTTGTCTTTTTTACTAGTATCTTTGCAGTTTTTGGTGCCTGTGTTTTCAGTTTTTTGAGTTATATGCTCCCCCTTCTGCTGTTCTTATTGATTTTGGTATTTGCTGTATTTCGTTTCCTGGGGATCTTTCACTCGCTTTTCTCCCCTTTGTTTTTTGTTCCTCTGCTCCATTTTCAGGTTGAATTTCTCCATTGTTATCATTTTTGTATCGCAACTGCTCCGGGGTATATATTTCTCCATCTATTTTGAGCCCGTTATAGTTTAGAAACCCTCTGTAACCTTTATCTCTAGCCAATTTCAGTTGGTGGATTATAAATTTCCTTTTCTGTTGGTATTCTTTTGAGTAGTCTTCCGTAATGAATATTTTGCTGCCCTTGAGTCTGCGTGTTTGGCTTAGTATCTCTATTTTTTTCGACACATGTTTAAGTTCTATTTTTATAGGCCTGCTTTTATTATTTTGGTTTCCTACTCTATAGATATCTTGTATCTCCTCGTTTTCGTCTATTGAAATGTTCATTTTATTAGTTATTTCTTTGAATTTATTTTTTAGGATTGCTCTATTTTCATTTGTTGTTTCGTCTACACCATGTATCACAATGTTTTTCTTTCTTACTTCTTTTTCTAGAGCCTCGATTCTTCTTTCTTGCAATTTCATCTCCTCTTTGATTTCCAGGTTTTCCTTTTTGATCAGTTCATTTTCTAATTTTAGCTTATTGAGTTCGATTGATATAGCATCTATTTTATTTTCTACCCTAATCTCTCTCTCTTCCATTTTATTAAGTTTTTCTATTATTTCTTCCATTATTTTTTCCATGACGATGTATTTGTTTTTACCTTTCCCTACACGACCACTCACCGATAAAGGTTTATCCCAAGTCGACCCTGCGGAGGAACCGCCTTTCCTTGAGTGGCTAAATGTAGTTTGTTTAGATTTTAAATCAAATATTTTATTTTTAAATTGATTTTTAAGTTGATTTTAGGCTTACTTTATTTATTATGGTTTAAAGAATATTTATACTATTATAATCCAATACTTTAACCATCCAACCGTCCAGAGGATCCAAAATCTATTTTTAATAATAAAAATATGGAATATTCTTACCTTGAATTGTTACGCCTATGTTTATGTTATTGTTATTTTTGAGTACCTTATTAAATTCTGTCACCACGCGTCTTACTTGTTTGTAGGTTAATAAACTAAATTTACACTTCCACAATAAAATATTATGAATTTTAACTATGTAAATATTTTAAACCATTTAACTATTAATTAAGTTTTATTAATTGTTGTTTATAAGTTTTAAAATTCACTTTTTACCACCAAAAACTTGATTTTTAGACGATCGATCTAATTATACGTATCTTCTAATATATAGCCAGTGACGGAACCCGAACTAGAAACCAAAACGTCAAATAAAGAGTTTATTTTATGATTCTGATTATTTTCCAACAATATATGGGCTACAACGATACCTTAAACCAATTAAGGGACGATTCCGAGCAAGACCGCTCGTATACATTCTATTGCATAGTAATATTTGTTGAGTTAACTCAACAAATATTAGTATGCAATAGAAATAGAAATAAAAAGTTTTTACAAAGCTTTTTTCATTTTTCATTTATCATTATAAATCTTTTCTACACTTTAACTTTTTTAAACTTCTTAGTGATATTCCATAGTTTATTGTACTATAGATAAATATAACTTCCCATTACAATAAGTTTAATTTACTTACTACATGGCCTTAACACTTAGCTTTAACTCTGAGTCACTTATGAATGATTTTACATTTTGACTAAATTTTTTGACAATTTTTAATATTTTTATATGAAAAAGTTTTAACAAATTACTATTGTTCAATTTCTTCTTCATTTTCAATTTTTAAACATAGCAAATAAATATTCACAAACAGATCACATCTATTACATAAACGACCAATCTGTTCTAAAAGTCGCACACCCAGCACAACATCTAACTATTATATATAATTAAAAGCTACATTAATAATTAAAATAACATCACCATATATAATTAAATTAAAATAACATCACTATATATAACTAACAAATTAGACTATCGGTTTAATGTCGTATTTCCCTACTAAACCCCTCAAGACCTCACCGATGTTTAGTTAATATATTACATTGAAATCTTTCCCTTCACCAACCATCCCTCTAGCAAAGTGCACTGAAAAGTATGATATTGAATACTACTACATTCTTCCCTTAAACCGGAAAGTAAGTATATATCATATACTTGACATACTTTTGCTTGCCACTGCACATGAATGCGTGCATGTTTGTGAGTATGAGGATTATACACCATGCGCACATACATGTGGGTATTCATGTACATGCATGAACATATGTACTTTGATATTGGCTGTATCATTAAATTTTATTTAAACCAGACCACCTAACTAACTCTGGTTTTTTGTTGTTTGTAGCATTTGATTTTACTTTAACCGGACCTGATGATGCTGTATAAATTGTAAACAGCGAAACCGGTCGTCAGTGGTAAAATAAATTTTTTGTGAGAACGTCTCTCTTTTCTTTACTACAAGAGTATTTTTGCTTCTTTGTTTCCCATTCTATATCCTCTTCCTTTGTTGACGTTTTTGATGATTTCATCCATGATTAAATCGAAAAGCATAGGACTCAATGAGTCTCCCTGTCTTATTCCGCTGCCTATATCTATAGGTTATGTAAGTTGTCCATCTATTCTGACTTCCATTTTGTTGTTTTGGTAGATGTTCTCAATAGTTTTTATGATATCTAGAGGGACTTCTCTATTATACAGAAGATGGATTACATCTTTGATTCTTACTCTGTCATATGCTTTCTTTAAGTCAATCAGACATAAAAATGCTGGTCTATTAAATTATACTCTAGTGATTTCTCAGTAATTTGATTTATGACGAATATTTCATCTGTACACGATCTTCCAGTACGAAAACCCACTTGTTCATCTGCTAAACTTATCCTCTTATTTATTACGTCTTGTAAGATTTTCGTTGTAAGTTTTAGGGTAGTATTTAACAAGTTGATACCTCTGTAGTTTTCTGGCTGCTTTTTATCTCCTTTTTTGAATAGTAGAATTAGTTCGCTCGTTCTCCATTCTTCCGGTATTTTATTGTCTTTTATGATTTTGTTAATTAATATTGTTAATTGTTCTGTCATTGCTGCTCCACAATATTTCAGTAATTCGTTTGGTATTCCATCCTTACCTGCAGCTTTTCTGTTCTTCAGCTTTTCGAGTGTTTTTCGTACTTCCTGTGCACTTATATTAACATCTTCATTTGTGGTAATTTCTGGTGTTTCCGGTTCTAGCATCATTTGTTTCTTCTCTGCATAGAGCTTTTTTAGATAGTCAATCCATGTATCCTTTTCTATGTGTTTTGGTTCTATTAGTTCCTTTATCTCCGTTCTTTGACCTCTTATAAAGCGCCATATTTCCTTTTGGAGACCATAAAAATCATGTTCCATTTCTTTCGAAAAACGTTCCCAGTGATAATTTTTTTATTTTTCTTACTAAATCTTCAGTATGCAATTTATGTAGTTCCTCCTTTATTAGTACAGCTATTGGATGCAGCCTGTATATTTTTCTTGATATAATACTTTTGATAACACTTATTAGACTTTTGTTTTATAATAATTCCCAATTAGTTTTGAAAAAATATTATTGTTATAACTAGAGCTCGGGAAATATGCAAAATGCATATTAAGTGCATATTTGCATATTTTGGATAAATTTTATAAGTGCATATGCATTTATTAAAAGTGCATATTTTGAGTTATTTATGAAAATACTCTTTAAAACATTCACTTTTTCACGAAAAACCAAAATTTTTGATCTTTGATAACACAAAAAGTATGGATTTATTTATTTTCCTTAGAATTTTTCACTCTATCGATTTGTGCGGTTATTTTATTTATTTTATTATAACGATATACAGCCGCCAAATAATTAATTTGTTTCATTTTAACTACAATTCTTTCTTAAGCCGGGAAGATGGGAAGGTTTTCTTGCAAAGGGGATGTAGGCCAATAATCGAAATGCGCGTATCTTAAAAGTTTATTCTTAGAATTTATATGCTATTATAGTAATAATTATATCAGCGATATGATACATTTTAATTTTTCTCAACATTTTTCTCTTGAGTTGAATCAATTAAGGGGTTGTTTGGGGCTTAAGGGGATAAGCTCAAATAGCTCGTAATTCTGCCGCAAAGATCGATTAAATATCTCGATTTTTAAGTACTGGGAGGGGGGCTGAGTCAACCCCCTCACAAAAATATTGAATTCCTGCACAGTGTAACGAACCCAAAATTTTGAATTGAATCTACGGTAGGTATTTGATAGCTCATAAATTGTATTTTAATTTCTACAAGGTCAGCTTAACAGGGTGAAGTATAAAGAAGTTTTTCGCGTATAAACAATTATTATCAGATATACGCCACAATTTTTCTTTAGGAAATTTAGAACAACCTTTAATAATGTATAGTTTTAACTTTAATAATAATATAATAAAGAATGATGAGGATGATGATAAATATAAAGAATAAATGAATATAAAGATGTAGGTGATAAAAATTTCAATACATATTTTTTGTTATTCAGCATAAAAACATTAAATACTGTTAATACAAGAATTACTGCGTTTTTTATGTATATGCATTAAATGCATAAAAGCATATAGTATAAGAGCTGTGAGACATTTTTGAGTCGGTTTTTTAGTCAACCTGAAAATTTTTCAGGTGACTCTTCTATGATAGCCTAATACAAAACTGCCGGTCTGGCTGGAGGGTAGCGGTTATTTTGCCCAAAAATCCCCCCCAAAGTTAAGAAAGGGTAAACATTGTTATTACAAAAAATATCATTGATATGACTTGAAAGTAAATTTAAATATTCAAATATAAAGAAAATAAACAGGCCAGGCGATTTAAGGGCGATTTTAACTCTGCAAGATACTTGCATGGGCGCCCCAGGATTATTTTCAGGGGGTGCATCTGAACTTCAGAAATTTCATCTGAATCTGTACATACTATTAACGAGTATAAAATATACAACTATACATGCATAGCTATGTACATTCCTTCCTGACAGGGAGGTGCAATTGTTATTTTGACAGGGTATTTTTTTATTTTAAAAATAAATATTCTACAAAAGACAGTTTTTTTGGGTGAAATTTTCCAATTGCCATGTGATCAAACAAATTACGCGTGCATATAGATGAAAACCGCTATAAGTAAGCAGCAGTGTGAGAAAGAGCGTACACCCAGAGCTATTTGCGTCCTCTGTTGTATTTGAGTGAGTCCGTTCGCTCGAGAAAATCCGTGACCTGGCGATGTCCATGTTGTTGTGCCTCGAAACGTTAGAGTAATTATTATATTATATTATAGTTTTTTAAGTAATTTTTTTTATTAAAGGAAAATAATACGTTCTATACAATAGATTTTGCAAATATGATAGAAAAAGACAAATTTATTATTATAAATATATAGGTAGAAAATATAAAACTATAAGCTAAATTAATTCGATGTCCGAATCTTGTACTTCTTCTTCAAACTCCTCCTCTGAGCTTAAATGTTCATTCTGTTCTTCTTCGTTAGACTCCCCTCGAGACTAAGATTCCTCTTCTACATGATCTGTAAATAGTTGTAATGTCTTTAGAATTATTTAAAAATTAATCAGTGATTCATTAATTGAGTTGCTACGTATTCTTTGTCTTTTTATACGGAGTCGAAGCCTGGACAATCACGGGCGCATCTGAAGAAATACTTACCATTGTTGAGATGTGGTGTTATCGAATAATGTAGAAAATATCATGGACACAACACTTAACAAACACGGAAACATTAAGAAAGATGAAAAAGGCAAAAGAAATACTCAACACTATGAAGGAAAGAAAAATGTGCAAAAATAAATATCCATTCTCTTCTTCTTTGTCAGACTCCCCTCGAGACTCAGATTCTTCTACCTGATCTGTAAATAGTTGTAATATGTATTTAGAATTAATGAAAAATTACCAATGCTTAATACTTTTCCTTATATAACCAATCACATCACGTTGTTTATTTCTTAGTGTAGGTATGATCAAAGTAGCTCATGTTTCTTTCCTTCATAATGTTGAGTATTTCTTTTGCCTTTTTCATCTTTATTAATGTTTCCGTCCATGATATATTTAACATTATTCGATAACTCCACATCTCAACAACGGCAAGTTTTTCTTCAGATGTGCCCGTGATTGTCCAGGCTTCGACTCAGTATAAAAGGACGTAGAATACGTAGCAACTCAACTACTTAATCACTAATTAATTTTTAATTAATTATAAATACATATTACAACTATTTACACATCATGTAGAAGAGGAATCTGAGTCTCGAGGAGAGTCTGACGAAGAAGAAGAGAATGAATATTTAAGCTCAGCTGAGGAGTTTGAAGAAGGAGTACAAGATTCGGACACAAAATTAATTTAGTTTGTAGTTTTATACTTTTCTACCGGTATAGTATTTATAATAATAAATTTGTCTTTTTCTATCATATTTGCAAAATCCATTGTATAGTACGTATTATTTTTTTTAATTGAAGAAAAATTACTTAAAAAACTACAATATATTATAATAAATACTCTAACGTTTCGAGGAACAACAACATGGATATCGCCAGGTAACGTGATTTTTCTCGAGCGAACGGACTCGCTCAGCTACAACATAGGACGAAAACAGCTATCGGTATACGCTCTTTCTCACATTCTCACAATGCTGATTACCTATAACGCGTTTCATTTATATGTACGCGTAATTTGTTTGATCATCTGGCAGTTGGAAAATTTCACCAAAAAAACTGTCTTTTTTAGAATGTTTATTTTTAATGTTAAAATATACCCTGTCAAAATAACAATTGCACCTACCTGTCCGAAAGGAATGTACATAGTTATGCATGTATAGTTGTGTATTTTATAGTCGTTAATAGTATGTACAGATTCAGATGAAATCTTCTGAAGTTCAGATGCATCCCCTGAAAATAATCCTGGAGCGCCCATGCAAGTATCTTGCAGAGTTAAAATCGCCCTCAAATCGCCTGGCCTGTTTATTTTCTTTATATCTGAATATTTAAATTTGTATTAAAGTCACGTCAATGATATTTTTTGTTATAACAATTTTTACCCTTTTGTTTAACTTTGGGGGGGGGGGGGGGATTTTTGGGGAAAATAACCGCTGATCCTCCAGCCAGACCGGCATTTTTGTATTAGGCTATCATGGAAAAGTCACCTGAAATAATTTCAGGTTGCCTAAAATACCTACTCAAAAATTTCTCACAGCTCTTGGACCAATATTTTAGTGCATATTTCAACTGTTTTTTGTGCATATTTGCATGCATATTTTAGGGTTTTTTAAGTCCATATTTCCCGAGCTCTAGTTATAACTTATTAACCTGGTATTGCATATAAAACATGGTGATTAATACTACTACATGTCGGTTTTTAACGTTCTCCGTCGTATTCCGACTTCCAATCCCCACTTCGTCCGGTTGTTCCATGGGTCCTCTTCTATGGCCCTCTCTCTCATCTCTTTATTTATTCCTTCGTTTCAACTTTTTCTCGGTCTACCTCGTTTTCTCTTTCCTTCTGGTTGCCATTTTAATATTTCTTTGGTATTCGTTGTTCATCCATTCTTTGTATAATATGTCCGAACCAGATAAGTTGTTTTGTTGTTAAGTCATCCGTGATTGTTCGTTTGATTCCATTATTTCTCTAATGCATTCGTTGGTAATCCTTTCTCTTCTAGATCTTCCAGCGGCTCTTCTCCAAAAATCCATTTCCGTTGCTCCCAACGTTGCCAGTGTTCTTTCTTTCAGTGCCCATAACTCACAGCTGTATAGAGTGATACTTTTTACTATAGTCTAATATATCCTGTTTTTATTTTCTTTGCTGATGGATTGGTCCCATAAAATGCTGTTTAACGTTGTGATGGCTTTTCTCTCTGACGACGTATTTCTTTCTCTTATGGCTTTGTCTAATCATCTTACATCTAACGTCGTGCGAAATAGTGATACCTAGATACTCGTAGTCACAGTAGTGCTTTATCGTGGTCTTCTTCTTTCTTCTTTACGTGCCATCTCCGCGACGAAGGTTGGCAATCATTATTGCTATTCACAGTTCAGTTCAGTTGAGCTGCATCCAAAACCATTCTCTGAGATTTCTCAGCCAGGACATTTTTCTCCTACCTATGCTGCGCGTTCCTTGAATCTTTCCCTCCATAATTAACTTTAGGAGTTCATATCTATCACCACGTGTTATATGACCCAAGTATTAAAGTTTTCTTATTTTGATGAAATCCAGTATCTCCCTGCTGTTCTGTATTCTCCTTAGTACTTCCTCATTGGTTATTCTGTATGTCCAGGAGATTCTCAGAATTCTTCGATACGTCCACATCTCAAATGCTTCCAATCTATTGAGACATTGTTTATTGAGAGTCCACGTCTCCACACCATATAAAAAACAGAAAATACATAACATTTTAGTACCTACTCGCTTTCTAAGATTTAGGCTGAGGTCTCTACATAATATTTGCTTCATATTAGTGAATGCACTTTAGCCTTTTCCATTCTAATTCGGATTTCTTTGGTATAATCGTTTGTTTCACTAATGTTTGTCCCTAAATAGTTATGATTCTGAACTCGTTCTATCGTCTTATTATTTGCGTGTAGATTGATGTTTCTAATATTTTTCTTTGATATAACCATGAATTTCGTTTTCTTTTTGTTTAGTGTCAGACCAAATTCTTCACTCGTTGCAACAACCTTAGGGAGCGTTCAAGTACATATTACGTAACTCGATTTTTGAAGATTTTTAACCTCCCCTTCCCCTACGTAACGCACTCTTATGGGAGTTTAACTATTGCGTAACGCAATTTGTGAAGATTTTTGACCCCCCCCCCCAACCTGCGTTACGTAATACTTGAACTTGTAGATCTGTAATAGTTTCTGCTATTAGTATTGTGTCATCGGCGTATCTAGTTTCACATATGGGTAGGCCATTTATTTTTATGCCTGCTACTTCATCTTCTAATGCTTTTTTGAATATTTTTTCTAAGTATGCATTAAACAGTGATGGCGACAAGACACAGCCCTGTCTAACGGCTCTTGATTTTTATTTGATTGGTGTTTAAATTATTTATTCTTATGACAGCTTCTTGTTCATAATACAGATTATTTATTATTCCTATATCCCGTGTGTCGATGTTCTTTGTTCTCAGTAGTTTTATTAACGGATTATGTTTCACCGTATCGAATGCCTTGTTATAATCCAGGAAGCAGACATAGATGTCCTGGTTTACATCTAATCATCTCTGTATTAGCACATTTACTGCTAATAATGCTTCCCTGGTTCCTTGAGCATTTCTAAATCCGAACTGAGTTTGTCCAATGTCTTGTTCTAACTTTTTGTATATTCTACGACGAATAATCTTTAGAAATACTTTGAGTATGTGGCACATTAGACTGATGGTACGGTGTTCGCAACATTGTCTGGCGTTTCTCTTTTTCGGTATAGTCACGAATGCTGATAGAAGCCATTCTTTAGGTAATATACCTGTTCTGTATAATATGATATTAAATAATTCGACAATTACATGTATATTGCAGTCGGCTATAAGTTGAATATTTCTGTCAGTATTTCGTCCGGTCCTACAGCTTTCCCAGTTTTCAGTTCTTTAATGGTGTGTTTTACTTCACTTTCTGTTATTTCTGGTCCAGTCTCTTCAACGAAATATTCGTTATCTATTGTGTCTCGGTTGTCGTTAAACAGCTGCTCTATATAGTTTATCCATACCATCAATTTGTTTTCTGTATCCATTACTATATCTCCCTTTTCATCAACTAGTATATTTTGTTTGTATTCTGGTTTTCTAGTTAATTGTTTTATTTTCCTGTGTACATCAAAGCTGTCGAAGTTTATGTTGTAGCGTTTCTATTTCATCACATTTTTCTTTTAACCAATTTTCTTCTGCTGTGCAAATTTGTCGCCGTATTTCGTTTTGTGTTTCCTGGTATAACGATTTATTTTTGTCCTTATATACTCTTCTTTTTGTCCTTATATACTCTTCTTTTGTTCATTAAGTTTAGTATTTCGTCTGTCATCCAATCTCTTTTCTTTTCTGTGGATTTGCGTAGATACTTTTTAAAGGTGGTGCGTTTTCTTTTTATCGTGGTGTCTTTTTGTGTGTGTATCTTTTTGTTCTTCTCCAATGCATCGGTTTTCTTTTTGTTTATTTCTAGACCCCATATATCATACCCTTCAATTAATTTTCGTGCCATATAGTTTCAATCGTCAAAATCTTGAGCCATTATTATTACTTAATCGTCTGCAAAATTAAGCGTATATACCATAGTGTTAGTGACTGGTATCCCCATTATGCTTCATTTTACAGTTTGTTTCTATCTTTTTAAAGCCCTTTCAAGGTATATTTTAAATAAAGTAGGGGACAGGCAACAGCCTTGCTTTAATCCTTTTGATGTTATAAATCATGTTGTTATTTGTATTCCCGGTCTTATTTTTGTTATTGGTTGATTGTATAGCACTTCGATCGCTTTTATTAATTCTATATCAATATTCGTGCTTTTCATTAGACCTATTCGCGCTGTATACCCCGAACGTACCCAGAGGGAGAAAGCCTGCGCATTACAAAATTGGACGTTCAATAAGGTCTAATTTTTCCCTCCGAAAACCTAATGCGCAGGCGATCTTCCTCTGGGTAAGTTCAGGATACGTTTAGGGCATGAAGCGCAAATAGGCCTATTGATTGCAACAGCTTCTTCAATGGAACACTTACTGTCGTAGGCTTTCCGTAGGACAAACAACATATGAATTTCTTGTTTCCGTGCCATATTTTTTCTATTATCTGGGTTAAGGAGAAAATGTGGTCAATAGTGGATACACCCGTACGAAATCCTGCTTGTTCATCTGCTTCAGAATCTAAGTATTCTCGCTCGATTCGATTCTTTAAAACCTTTCCATATATTCGACTCATAGATCCGGTTACAGTTATTCCGGTTATATTATAATTGTGAAAATTACCGAGGAACAGCTGTAACCGGAGCTATCAGTAGAATATTACTTCTGTGGACCCTACGAGGATTTTCACAAATAAATTAGGACATACCACTAAAATTGACTACATGTTAACAAATGTTAATATTGATTTTTGTAAATCTAATGTATACGAGGGTCATTTCAGCGATCATAAAATTTTTACACTTACAATTGAATCCAATAATGTAAATTTTCATAAAACAGAACGAAGGATACATTGTTATCGCGATTTATCAGATCATTGCTTATTTCAGTTTCAAAATGTTTTTCTTTACTTAATTTTGATGAAGTGTATAGTCAAAATGACATTAATTTGGCCATGAACGAGTTTGTAGATATAATTTCTTTTAACATGAATGTTTATTGTCCTGTGAAAACACAGAGAAGTAGTACTAAAAACCGTAAAAATAAATGGGTAACCGCAGAAGTAAAGAAAGCCGGTCATCATGTAAAAAATGTATATTGGTTATCTAAAAAACTTCAAAATAATAATTCTCAAAAGGCATATAAAGAAGCCAAAAGAAATTATAATAAACTGATTAAAAATGCAAATAAGCAATTTAATGAACAGCTTATCATGCAATCAGATAACACATCTAAAACAACATGGAATTTGGTAAATAAAGCAACAGGTAGAAAACAAAAAAAAATGTAATATAACTCTCAACTCTAACGGTGGCGATATTAGGTACATCTTCTGAGGATATCGCTAATGTTTTTGCTGAATATTTTGCAACTGTAACTGAAAATAATCTTGAATCATATTTTGGCTTGTCTAGATCTACAAAATGTACTTGTTCTAAAATTTCGGACAAAACTTTTTTCTTTACACCCGTTACATATCAAGACGTTGAAGACGCAATTATAAATCTTAAAAACAAGTCCAGTACTGGTTTACCGGTGTTACCTTAGCCATAAATTTCATCCATAAATTTTTTTTTCATATTTTCACAAAAATTTGGTATAAATTTATCAAAAATGAATAAAAGAGATAATATTGACAAGAACAATGTTATATATGTTTGGAAAAAAAAATTTAAACGGGCGATGTATTGACGGTGAGTAGATAATGCCACTCAAATTCAAAAATCCTTTATGGATGGTACGTTAGTCAACTTTTTTTCTCAGTTTTTTGTTAAATTCTCAAAGTAAATATAATTAAGCATAACATATAAAAAAATCGTAATGGAGGTATTTTCCAAAACAAGCGAAAAAAATTCTGAAACTTAGATGTATTGCGCGCTATTCGTTAATACGTCTCAAATTCAAAAATCCTTTATGGATGGTACGTTAGTCAACTTTTTTTCTCAGTTTTTTGTTAAATTCTCAAAGTAAATATAATTAAGCATAACATATAAAAAAATCGTGATGGAGGTATTTTCCAAAACAAGCGAAAAAAATTCTGAAACTTGGATGTATTGCGCGGTATTCGTTAATACGTCTCAGATTCAAAAATCCTTTATGGATGGATCGTTAGTCAACTTTTTTTCTCAGTTTTTTATTAAATTCTTAAAGTAAATATAATAAAGCATAACATATAAAAAAATCGTGATGGAGGTATTTTCCAAAACAAGCGAAAAAAATTCTGAAACTTAGATGTATTGCGCGGTATTCGTTAATACGTCTCAAATTCAAAAATCCTTTATGGATGGTACGTTAGTCAACTTTTTTTCTCAGTTTTTTGTCAAATTCTCAAACTAAATATAATAAAGCATAACATATAAAAAAATAGTGATGGAGGTATTTTCCAAAACAAGCAAAAAAAATTCTGAAACTTAGATGTATTGCGCGCTATTCGTTAATACGTCTCAAATTCAAAAATCCTTTATGGATGGTACGTTAGTCAACCTTTTTTCTCAGTTTTTTGTTAAATTCTCAAAGTAAATATAATAAAGCATATAAAAAAAACGTGATGGAGGTATTTTCCAAAACAAGAGAAAAAAATTCTGAAACTTAGATGTATTGCGGGCTATTCGGTAATACGTCTCAAATTCAAAAATCCTTTATGGATGGCACGTTAGTCAACTTTTTTTCTCAGTTTTTTGTTAAATTCTTAAAGCAAATATAATAAAGCATAACATATAAAAAAATCGTGATGGAGGTATTTTCCAAAACAAGCGAAAAAAATTCTGAAACTTAGATGTATTGCGCGGTATTCGTTAATACGTCTCAAATTCAAAAATCCTTTATGGATGGTACGTTAGTCAACTTTTTTTCTCAGTTTCTTGTTAAATTCTTAAAGTAAATATAATAGAGCATAACATATAAAAAAATCGTGATGGAGGTAATTTTCAAAACAAGCGAAAAAAATTCTGAAACTTAGATGTATTGCGCGCAATTCGTTAATACGTATCAAATTCAAAAATCCTTTATGGATGGTACGTTAGTCAACTTTTTTTCTCAGTTTTTTGTTAAATTCTCAAAGTAAGTATAATTAAGCATAACATATAAAAAAATCGTGATGGAGGTATTTTCCAAAACAAGCGAAAAAAATTCTGAAACTTAGATGTATTGCGGGCTATTCGGTAATACGTCTCAAATTCAAAAATCCTTTATGGATGGATCGTTAGTCAACTTTTTTTCTGTTTTTTGTTAAATTCTCAAAGTAAATATAATTAAGCATAACATATAAAAAAATCGTGATGGAGGTATTTTCCAAAACAAGCGAAAAAAATTCTGAAACTTAGATGTATTGCGCGGTATTCGTTAATACGTCTCAAATTCAAAAATCCTTTATGGATGGTACGTTAGTCAACTTTTTTTCTCAGTTTCTTGTTAAATTCGTAAAGTAAATATAATAAAGCATAACATATAAAAAAATCGTAATGGAGGTATTTTTCAAAACAAGCGAAAAAAATTCTGAAACTTAGATGTATTGCGCGGTATTCGTTAATACGTCTCAAATTCAAAAATCCTTTATGGATGGATCGTTAGTCAACTTTTTTTCTCAGTTTTTTGTTATATTCTCAAAGTAAATATAATAAAGCATAACATATAAAAAAATCGTGATGGAGGTATTTTCGAAAACAAGCGAAAACAATTCTGAAACTTAGATGTATTGCGCGGTATTCGTTAATACGTCTCAAATTCAAAAATCCTTCATGGATGGTACGTTAGTCAAGTTTTTTCTCAGTTTTTTGTTAAATTCTCAAAGTAAATATAATTAGGCATACCATATAAAAAAATCATGATGGAGGTATTTTCCAAAACAAGCGAAAAAAATTCTGAAACTTAGATGTATTGCGCGGTATTCGTTAATACGTCTCAAATTCAAAAATCCTTTATGGATGGATCGTTGGTCAACTTTTTTTCTCAGTTTTTTGTTAAATTCTCAAAGTAAATATAATTAAGCATAACATAAAAAAAATCGTGATGGGGGTATTTTCCAAAACAAGCGAAAAAAATTCTGAAACTTGCGATGTATTGCGGGCTATTCGGGAATACGTCTTAAAAAAAATGCTTTGGGGATGGTACGTTAGTTAACATTTTTTTAAATTTTTAGTTAAATTCTGGAAGTACATATAATAAAATTTCTGGAAGTACGTGTAATAAAGCATGAGATATAAAATATCGTGATCAAGGTATATTCGAAAGCGAGGGAAAAATTTTTAAACGGCGTGTAGGTAATGCGTCTCATTTTCAAAAATTTCTTATGTGTGTGGGCTGTTTGTGTGATCAGGGACTTCGTCAATTAGCCGAATTTGTATTAGAAAAATTGAAATTATTTTTTTTTATTTTGAGTTATTATAGAAGAATAAGTAGGAATACCAAATACATTCTTAACAATTGTTTTATAGACAGATCTAATATTCTTATATTTTGTGTAAATTTTTGGAAAATACCATTCTTGAGGGATTAAGATAATATGATTTTATTACCTGGGATTGTGGTCATTAGTAACGACTAGTTTTTCATTTATAGTTATTTTAGTAGGGTTTTACCACTGAAAGTGAATATTAATTAGCCCTAATTATCGGGTAAGAGTTGTTTAGAGATTATGATAACGAGTTCCTTGTCTAGTTTTCAACGTGACTTTTGTATAATGTAATTTCAGAAAAATCAGTTAACTTTCTAATTAATGGCTTTTATTCTTCAATAAATTATATATATATTGTCAAAAGAAAATAGGTTTCAGTTGATTGAAGTCCGTCAAGTGCGACAGTCAAAATAAGTGTTTAATGCTAAAAAGTGTAAGTGTAAAGTGTGTGTGTGTCGTTATAAAGACTTTGGAAAATGCCTTTTAATACATCCTTTGACGTCGCGTTTGTTACCTCAATACATCTAAGTTTCAGAATTTTTTCTCTTGTTTTGGAAACTACCTCCATCACTTTTTTTTATATATTATGATTTAGTATATATGTTATAGTCAAAGCCCGAATTTCAGGCACTCCTAGGTTTGACTAGGCAATCCTCAGGTCTGATTGACGGTCTTAGTCAAAGCCCGAAATTAAGTTACAGTTTCGGCCTTTGACTAGTCAAACCTAGGAGAGACTAAGTTGGTCAGGCAAAGGTCGAAATTTAATTCTATGAAATCGGGGTTTGACTAGTCAAACCCCGATCAGCTATTAAAATGTCGTAATTTGTTAGATTAGGTTTAATAAAACGTCATTTTTTAAATTTTAATGTTATTATTTTTATATTGTCGTAATTAAAATTACAAAAATAGTGTTTATTCTCACATGTACAGGCATTAGGGCATTTAGAGTTGCACAATACGTTAGACTTTTTACACTTTTGAAGAGCATCTTTTATTGTAGTAGCATTTTATAAAGCCTTGTCCTCCAAATTTAGAATCTTTTGTACTCATTTCTCTTAGAGACAACTTAACGTCTGGAACATCTTCGAAATTAAGAAAATTCTCTTTGCATTCTCTTATTTGATTTCTTGAAAGAAGTTTGTTTATTGTTCCGTATTTCGTACCAACTCTATATAAACCGTCAATTGTTTTATCTTGTGTGATACTCAAAATATTTCGAGTATCTCCTTTGGCTCTTATCAAAACTGGGGATAGGTATTGTTACAGTTATTCCGATCGAAATTTGAGGAATCTATATAAACCGTCAATTGTTTTATCTTGTGTGATACTCAAAATATTTCGAGCATCTCCTTTGGCTCTTATCAAAACTGGGGATAGGTATTGTTACAGTTATTCCGATCGAAATTTGAGGAATTTTTTTTTCATTTAATTGTTTCAAAGTATTAGCCTGGGCATGGAGACCTTCAATCGCCTTTCCTATATTTATTTTAATCTTTTCTGTCTGTGTAACAATACCTATCTCCAGCTTTGATATAGCCAAAGGAGATATTATGGATCGAAATATTTTGGGTATCATAAAAGCTAAAACAATTGACGGTTTGTATAGAATTGGTACAAAATACGGAACAATAAACATTATTTTTTCAAGAAATCAAATAAGAGAATGCAAAGAGAATTTTCTTAATTTCGAAGATGTTTCAGACGTTAAGATGTCTCTAAGAGAAATTAGTACAATAGATTCTAAAGTTGTCTAGAGTCTAGAGGACAAGGCTTTATAAAATGCTACTGCAATAAGAAATGCTCTTCAAAATTACGTAAGTGTAAAAAAGGTCTAACGGGTTGTGCAACTCTAAATGCCATAATGCCTCAACATGTGAGAATCAACACTATTTATTTTATTTTAATTACGAAATTATAAAAATAATAAACATCAAAATTAAAAAAATGACGTTTAATTAAACCTAATCTAACAAATTATGACATTTTAATAGCTGGTCGGGGTTTGACCAGTCAAACCCCGATTTCATAAAATTAAATTTCGACCTTTGCCTGACCAACTTAGTCTCTCCTAGGTTTGACTAGTCAAAGGCCGAAACTGTAATTTATTTCGGGCTTTGACTGAGATCGTCAGTCAGGCCTGAGGATTGACTAGTCAAACCTAGGAGTGCCTGAAATTCGGGCTTTGACTATAACATATATACTTCGAGAATTTAGCAAAAAATTGAAAAAAAAAGTTGACTAACGTGCCATCCATAAAGGATTTTTGAATTTGAGACGTATTACCGAATAGCCCGCAATACATCAAAGTTTCAGAATTTTTTTCTCTTGTTTTGGAAAATACCTCCATCACGTTTTTTTTATATGTTATACTTTATTATATTTACTTTGAGAATTTAACAAGAAACTGAGAAAAAAAGTAGACTAACGTACCATCCATAAAGGATTTTTGAATTTGAGACGTATTAACGAATACCGCGCAAACATCTAAGTTTCAGAATTTTTTTCGCTTGTTTTGAAAAATAACCCCCTCACGATTTTTTTATATGTTATGCTTTATTATATTTACTTTGAGAATTTAATAACAAACTGAGAAAAAAAGTTGACTAACGTACCATCCATAAAGGATTTTTGAATTTGAGACGTATTAACGAATACCGCGCAACACATCTAAGTTTCAGAATTTTTTTCGCTTGTTTTGGAAAACACCTCCATCACTATTTTTTTATATGTTATGCTTAATTATATTTACTTTGAGAATTTAACAAAAAACTGAGAAAAAAAGTTGACTAACGTACCATCCATAAAGGATTTTTGAATTTGAGACGTATTAACGAATAGCGCGCAATACATCTAAGTTTCAGAATTTTTTTCGCTTGTTTTGGAAAATACCTCCATCACGATTTTTTTATATGTTATGCCTTATTATATTTACTTTGAGAATTTAACAAAAAACTGAGAAAAAAAGTTGACTAACGATCCATCCACAAAGGATTTTTGAATTTGAGACGTATTAACGAATAGCGCGCAATACATCTAAGTTTCAGAATTTTTTTCGCTTGTTTTGAAAAATACCTCCATCACGATTTTTTTATATGTTATGCTTTATTATATTTACTTTGAGAATTTAACAAAAAACTGAGAACAAAAGTTGACTAACGATCCATCCATAAAGGATTTTTGAATTTGAGACGTATTAACGAATACCGCGCAATACATCTAAGTTTCAGAATTTTTTTCGCTTGTTTTGGAAAATACCTCCATCAAGATTTTTTTATATGTTATGCTTTATTATATTTACTTTGAGAATTTAACAAGAAACTGAGAAAAAAAGTTGACTAACGTACCATCCATAAAGGATTTTTGAATTTGAGACGTATTAACGAATAGCGCGCAATACATCTAAGTTTCAGAATTTTTTTCGCTTGTTTTGAAAAATAAGTCCCTCACGATTTTTTTATATGTTATGCTTTATTATATTTACTTTGAGAATTTAATAACAAACTGAGAAAAAAAGTTGACTAACGTACCATCCATAAAGGATTTTTGAATTTGAGACGTATTAACGAATACCGCGCAACACATCTAAGTTTCAGAATTTTTTTCGCTTGTTTTGGAAAACACCTCCATCAGGATTTTTTTATATGTTATGCTTAATTATATTTACTTTGAGAATTTAACAAAAAACTGAGAAAAAAAGTTCACTAACGATCCATCCATAAAGGATTTTTGAATTTGAGACGTATTACCGAATAGCCCGCAATACATCTAAGTTTCAGAATTTTTTTCTCTTTTTTTGGAAAATACCTCCATCACGTTTTTTTTATATGTTATGCTTTATTATATTTACTTTGAGAATTTAACAAAAAACTGAGAAAAAAAGTTGACTAACGTACCATCCATAAAGGATTTTTGAATTTGAGACGTATTAACGAATAGCGCGCAATATATCTAAGTTTCAGAATTTTTTTCGCTTGTTTTGAAAAATACCTCCCTCACGATTTTTTTATATGTTATGCTCTATTATATTTGCTTGGAGAATTTAACAAGAAACTGAGAAAAAAAGTTGACTAACGTACCATCCATAAAGGATTTTTGAATTTGAGACGTATTAACGAATACCGCGCAACACATCTAAGTTTCAGAATTTTTTTCGCTTGTTTTGGAAAATACCTCCATCACGATTTTTTTATATGTTATGCTGAATTATATTTACTTTGAGAATTTAACAAAAAACTGAGAAAAAAAGTTGACTAACGATCCATCCATAAAGGATTTTTGAATTTGAGACGTATTACCGAATAGCCCGCAATACATCTAAGTTTCAGAATTTTTTTCTCTTGTTTTGGAAAATACCTCCATCACGTTTTTTTTATATGTTATGCTTTATTATATTTACTTTGAGAATTTAACAAAAAACTGAGAAAAAAAGTTGACTAACGTACCATCCATAAAGGATTTTTGAATTTGAGTGGCATTATCTACTCACCGTCAATACATCGCCCGTTTAAATTTTTTTTCCAAACATATATAACATTTTTCTTGTCAATATTATCTCTTTTATTCATTTTTGATAAATTTATATCAAATTTTTGTGAAAATATGAAAAAAAAATTTATGGATGAAATTTATGGCTAAGGTAACACCGGTTACTGGTTTGGACAACATATCCACAAAAGTCGTAAAATCGGGAATATTTTCTCTATCTGCTCCTTTGAGCTACTTAATTAATTTATCGGTTGCTAATGGCAAATTACCTGACGCACTTAAAAGCGCAAGAGTTATTCCTATACACAAAAAAAAAATGATCCAGGATTAATTTCGAATTATAGACCGATAGCAGTGCTGAGCGTTTTATCAAAAATTTTTGAAAAGGTTGTATATAATAAAATTGTTTGTTTTCTCGACAAATTCGATATAATATCCCCGCATCAACATGGGTTTAGGTCAAAGAAGTCAACGTTGACTGCTGCATGTCATTTTTTTAATTATATATATACAGATCTTGACAGGGGAAGGCATGTGGCAGGTCTCTTTTTTGATTTGTCCCGTGCCTTTGGTTGTCTGGATTTTAACTTTATTAAAAATAAATTTTACAACCTAGGTTTCCGAGGAGATTTCTTGGACTGGATAGTAGACTATTTGAGCAATAGAAAAATGTTAGTTTCATATCAGAATTCTGCTTCAACAGTTTTCAATATTGATAAAGGAGTCCCTCAAGGATCTGTTTTAGGACCGCTTATATTTATTATTTTTATGAGTGATCTTCCTGATTACATTAAATCTCGAGTTATTACTATTTACGCAGATAATACTGCACTAGCGATCTCTGCGCCTAGTAAAGAGGAACTTATATTATTATCCAACGGTGTTTTTAGGTCATTTGTAGATTGGTCCAAAGCAAACGGATTAATAGTAAACGTTGATAAAACTCAATTTTTATATTTTCATTCCCAAAATGTTCTTAGCAATGTATACTCATTATCATTTAAATTTGACGATATACTTATTTCGTCAGTTACAACAACAAATTTTTTAGGTTTAAATATAGATTGCCGTTTGAGATGGACTGAACAAGTCAATGCAATAAATACAAAATTAAATAAATCGTTTTATGCTATTTCTAGAATAAAAGATACTATGCCGATATCAGCACTGATCAATATCTATTACGGCCTTGTTTACAGTCATATGAGTTACAACATACTACTATGGGCAAATTCTATTGACAGCTCTAAAACTTTTGTAACTCAGAAAAAAATTATTCGAAAAATATTCGGGCTAAAATTTCGGGAAACTTGTAAACCAACGTTTATAAAATACAAAATCATGTCATTCTATAGTCTGTACATTTACCACACTCTTCTGTTTGTCAAAGAAAATTTCAATCAATTTGAAACTAATGCTCATCGACATGTACCATACAAGAAATTGTAATAAGCTCCGAATACCCCAGTTTAAAACATCAAGATTAGAAAATAGTTTTAAATTTATGGGAATGAAATTGTACAATAAACTTCCCGATGAAATGCAGGAGATTGCTAGTTTTAACAGTTACAAAAATAAAATCAAAAATTTATTATTAGCCAAATGCTACTATTCAGTCAAAAAATTCTTTGACGACAGCCTATAAACTATTATAAACTATTTTATTTTTTATGTATAAATTGTTTTGTATATACAAAGTCTAAAATGTCTAAAAATGTGAGTCTAAATATGTTATTTTAGGTGTTAGGTACCTATAAAAAATTGTGTAGCTGAACAATGTTAGCTTGTAACAGTTATATTCTGCCGTCCTTAGGAAAAACGCCGTATCTGCAGAGAGATCGAATTTGAGTAAAATCGGTTTTTGTTTAAATGTCTAGTCGTTGAAAACTATTTAGAATTTTTTTTGTTTTCTACTTTATATACATAATAAATATCATAGAATTTATATTTATACATAAGATTGGCACAATATATTTTATTTACTCTAAAAACTCATGTTACTGCGTTCTTTCTAAGTATACTACATAAAAATTAACTTCTTCCTCCTTAGGGCAAGCGTCCACAGACCCGCATCGTACGCATCGGACGCATCGTACGCAACGGATTTTAGTTTGCCTTGTACAGAAACTTATGTAACCGCGTCCACTGATCCGCATCGTACGGATCGCATTATCGATTGTCAAACTAAAATCCGTTGCGTACGATGCGTACGATGCGGGTCTGTGGACGCTTGACTTTAGGAAGAATGCAGTACTGCGTTTGCGCTAAGCTTTTTCTTATTTTATAATACAGTAGGCTCTCTCTATAACGAACACGGTTATTACGAGGTTTCGCTTATAACGAGGTACACTAGATGTCCCATAAAATTCCTATTGAACTGAACATTTCTATAACGAGGAAAAATAAAATCGTAAAATATGTATCTTTATTATTCTTTATCTATTTTTAGCGCTGTAATGGCTATAAGTAAATAGCCCAACTACGTACCTGTATACATAAATTCCCAACATCTGTGCGGTTCTCCAGGGTAGTACTTAATTAATACTCCGTGGCGTTACAACCCTTCGTGGGTTTTAGCCGGCTCGACAACATGCCTCCACTCTTTTCTGTTGAGGCCGACTCCACTGAAGATATCGAGGGTAGTGCTTTAATAAAAATCCACGCCTACCTATAATAAAGTTCTTCCTGTTCTGTTTATTTATTGGCCGATACTGAATATTGTAAAAAAAATTATAATTTATGATGGCGAAGCCTTATTGTCGAAGAAACAATATTTAGCAACTTATATTGCTCCGAATGGCATCACTAATAGAAAGTTAATATTTTAGATGATATATGTATGCACAATATAATTGTTGTCTGATATAACGAGATCCGCGTATAACGAGGTAATTAGTCTGCCATTTCAGTTCTCGTTATAGAGGGAGTCTACTGTATAATAAATACAATATAACGATGAAAAAGGAGAATAAAAAACATTTTTTATAATAAAAGTGTGTCATGAAAATGGATAAAAAAAGTGTTGGAAATAATTTTGGAATTAATAAGTTTGCCGCTAAGGGGCGTTTCTTGAATTTTAAAATTAAAAACATTCCAGAAACGATTTTTTACCATAACAAATGCTTAATGCCCAGTGGGCAGATTGTTGTACTCAATGGAGTTAATATAAAAAAAAAGAAACGATTAACATTTACGATTAAGTTTATTTTTAATTATTAATTATTATACATTGATTTAACTATGTACTTTTATAACACATTTTTTATTTGGAAATTTTACGACGTACGGCGATCAAAATACTTCGTACCAAAATTCCTATTTCGAACAAACTTTATAAAATTTGCACTGTTTAAGATGCCTGATGTAACGTAATAATACAATGTCGCATCAACAACAATATTCATACACATAGGAAACTCCGCTATACCTCACATTATTTCTTGATCACCAACAACTCAAACATATGTGTTCAGATTTTCTATTGATAAAGAAAAAATAGCCTTCTGCAGTATTAACTTTGTTCTATTTTCTATTTGACATATTTAAAAAATTATATCAAACAACCGTTCACGTTGAAAAATGGCAACAAACTAACCTTATTAAAAATTTTACACATGCTGTAAAAATCTGTCAAATGCTTAGGCAGAACGCCGCATCTAGTGCCTGCTTAGGATAAACGCGGCAAATGATCTTTAAATACGGCGTTTTTTCTAAGTATTTTTCAGATGACGCATTTATTCTAAGTATCCATGAACATTTTTGCAGATACGGCATAAAATGCGTTGTGTTTAATGTATTTTGGCTTAACTTACGTCATTTTTAGTAAGCAAATAAGATAGATATGCACATTTGGGTTAGAAAAATGTATAAATCTAATTTTTTCAGATTTTTGCAGATACGGCGTTTTCGCTAAGCACGGCAGTATTACTGTATATGACAAAAAACCAAATATTACTGTATAGGACAATAGTATATTGTGCAACAAGTGCAGAAAGGTACTAATTTCTCACGAGTTTGAAAAGTTGCGGTACGAGCGCAAGCGAGTGCCGCAATTCAAACGAGTGAGAAATTACCTTTCTGCACGTGTTTCACACTATACTTTTCTACAAGCACAGTTTTTCCTAAAAATAAAAAATCACAATTTCCAAACGACGATTAATTATAATAGGTACCTATGTGATAAATTTTAAACTGTATTTAATTAATACCTACTAATCAATTTAAATTCCTTATACCTAAATAAATTGCACAGAAATCAGTTAAAAAATTAATGCACTGCCTTAATTTGTTTAAATTTATGCCTTATTGACATTATATTTATGCAGTCACGGATTTACACAAAACCTACTTTATTCGACGTCTCTTGCACAGGTTGCTAAATCCTTATTGGTTATTTGATAATTATAAAATGTTTAATAAGAATAAAATTGTAAAATAAAACAGTTGTAACATCCATAATTTAGTTTCTATGCTATAGTTAAATATAATAATTGTCTTATAGGTTATATATTTGTCTAAAGTTTAACCACGGATGTAAACAGAATATAACGTTACTCAGAATGCGGTAGTCCACGGATGTAAACAGAATATAACGTTACTCAGAATGAGGTAGTCAACTGTGCAGAAAAGAACTTTGCGGCACAGAAACGTCACTTTGCGGCACAGAAACGTCACTTTTCTGCACACTAATGTCAAATATCTTATACTGTGAGAAAATGTCAAGTTTGCTAACATAAAACCGTGCAGAAAAGTGCACTTTGAATAGTGGTTGTAGAAAAAGTTATATTACTGTATATGAACAACCAAAACAGAGTATTATTTAGATAATAATTGTAGATAATAATGTTAGTTTGTTATGTATTTAGAGTTAGAAATACAGAAAAAATTCCTCTGATTGAAAAATCAAATTGGTTTGTTTTTAAAATAACAAAATGTCTGGCTAATTGGCTCGGCCAAGGCCATCAAATTCACTCAAAAAAAAACTGTAAAAGTACATAACAAGTACAACTGTAAAAAACATTTGTAAAAATGTCTTGAAAGGATCAATAAATATTTCTATTTCTATATATGGAAAGGTTTTAAAGAATCGAATCGAGTAAGAATACTTAGATTCTGAAGCAGAAGAACAAGCAGGATTTCGTATGGGTCGATCCACTATTCACTTGATAGTACATAATATAAAATATGGTGTTTTATGCTTTTTAAATGATATTTTAATTTACTTCATCATCCAGCATCAAAATTCCACTGCTGAACCACAGTATAAAGAGGGACAGTAGAACCATTCTCCGAAAAATTGGAAGTAAAATCTGTAGTCACGCATGGCGACCGCGCAATGTTTTTAGTCGCTTTTGCCCCACTCTCGCATTGCTAGTCGCATAGAAACGTAGGGGTTTTAACAGGGAAAACCCGCATCCACCACTGGTGAATTATCAATTGCGTACTGCCGGTATTACTTCTTGAGATCAAAGTGCCGACAGAGAAGTGGTTTTACTGTCCCTCTTTATACTGCGGCTGAACATAGGCCTCCTTCCCTTGTTTCCAACCCCACCTATCCTGCGCCGCTCTCATTAAGTTTTATTTATCCTTCGTAAATCGTCGGTCCATCTTGTAACGGTCGATCGATGCTTCTCTTGTCTTGTTTTGGTCTCTATTCCAATAATCTCTTTGTCCCAGTGGCGAAGCGTGACTTTTTCTAAAGTGTTACCAAAACTAGATGTAAAAAAAATCTTATTGAAAAATAGTTATTTATGAAACAGTTCGTGAAGTATGCTTTTTGCGAACGCACGCGATATTTAGAGCACGAGCGACAACGGAGCGAGTGCTATACATCGCGTAAGTTAGCAAAAAGTACTTCACGCGCAGTTTCATACAATATTTTATCTACGATAAACAAATAAAAAAACTGTAACTCTTCGTCACTGGAATTCATTTCTATTCTACAATTTTTAGAACTTTGACATTTAAAAATCCTAACTACTTTCAAACCACAAAACTGTCAAGAATTTTGTTGTAAATTGTAAGTCACTGCTCATATTGTCATCGCCATGACAACGCGAAAGTTAAGGATACTTGATTATATGAAAGTGTGCCAAAAAACTCATTGAAAGTGTGCGAAAAAGTAAATCCCATTTAAAATACATTGTTACTTCAGGCACACTTTAAATCCTTCACGCACTGCTATCTATAATGACAGTTTTCACAAACTAAAAACTTATACATAATATGACATAAAGTAGATAAAAATTATTTTTAACCTCCCAAATATAAGTTTTTGTTTTCAATCCTGTGGGATAAAATTAATTAAACAAATTAATTATGTATACATGTATTATATGCATGTAATAGGTATAACAATAAATAATAAACAAACTAAGCAGATTATTCTACAATAAAATTAACATCAAAAATAAACAAGTAGGAAACAGAAAAAAATTTGAAAACTAGTGTTTATATTTTAAATCTTATATTTTCAATAATTTCATTTTTTTCTTCAAAATTATATATATAAAAAAATATACAAGGACAATAACTTTTCAAGTAGTTGATCGATTACGCAGCAACATTCTTCTATGTTCAAATGCACGAATAGCTACTAAACTAACGTTACCAGATTGTAAAATAGTTACAATACTGATATACACAGCGTGCCCGCGCCGTCTCTGGAGCCGTCATTCCTTCAAAATTTTCAGTCCCGGGCGATAGCGAGAATCATCTTTCGTTACCGGAACTAGAAATGGTAATAGAGTATAATAACGTGCAACGGATTCAAATGTGTTCACATGTAATCTCGCCAATATTTTCGTGCGTCTAGTTGGCTATTTACTGAATTAGGTAGGTACTACGTATTAACAAATATTTCTGTTGGTAAAAAATATAAATGGAATTATTTCGTAGTAGTCATAAAATATTTATTTGCAAGATTTTTAAATGTTACCAATGGTAACAGTGGTTACATGGACGCTTCGCCAGTGCTTTGTCCATCACCCATCTGTCATTCTGGCTATGTGTCCTGCCCATCTCCACTTCAATCTGGCTATCCTTTCGATGACGTCAGTCACCTTTGTTCTTCTCCTGATCTCTTCGTTTTTTATTGTGTCTCGCAACATGGATGAGTTATTCCCAACATGGATCGCTCCATTCTTCTCTGTGTCACTTTCAGTTTAGGGTGTAGTTAGGGTTAGCTGAGGCTTTAGTTAGGGTAGTGGCGGCGCCTGGTGTAAAGCATTGGGGGTGAACACATATTAAGATATAAAAGTAGATAACAACGTGGACCTGTTCTGCAGCTGTATTTGCCTATAGGTAAAAGGTAAAATTTTTTGAGTGTCGTCAAATGGTAAAAGTCAAAGGACTTTATTAAAAAATTACAATGAATAACGTATTTTATTAACTTAAAATTTATTGTTTAAATGTTACAAGAAATTTTTGTAATGAGGGTCAAATCGCCTGTTTTTTTAGATAAATTTTTCAAGATCCAATTCATTAAAACTTAAAATTTCTTGAATCTTTTTTTAACTGACAACATGGCGAGTGCAGTTAGTCGATCCTGACCCATACTATTCTAAGGAAAGTTTTGATACGTTTCAATATAGGTAGAGAAACATCGTTCTGCTTCTGCAGTTGTCACTGACATCGTAAGTATTTGGAGAATTCAAATTAGTCCAGAAAAATCTTTTTGCACATATACTTCTTTAAAATCGTGTCTTCTATTTTGTCCATATGACAATTTTAATTTTTCTTCTAAATATAATGAAGAAAATTTAATTGTTTTTAAATATTCCAAAAAGCAAAATATAAATAGGATTGTGCACGTGGGCAATGGGTATTGATTAATAACTACTTTTTGATTACTCCTTTATTTTTTTCCTCCACCCTTGCTTGTCTGTGGCTGCTCTTCTCCATACACGGACTCCTAAAAGGGCTTGTGAGTCGCTGTTTACTGTGTCTTCCCAGCGCTTTCTTGGCTTTCCAACCGGTCTCTTTCCCTGCATTCTACCATTCAGTGCTCTTTTTGGTAGCCTAACCTCTCCCATTCTTATCACATGTCCGGCCTATTAGCACAAGTGTTTCCTTATAAAGTTGATAAAGCTCGTTGTTGTATCGACTTCTGAAGATTCCGTTTTCCCTCACAAGTCCTAGTATTCTCCTCAGTACTTTCCTTTCGAATGTGTCGAGTTTGTTTTTGGATGTTTCTTTCAGGAACCATGCTTCACTGCCATAGAAGAATTGGCCCCTATTGGTCGAATTAAGAATTTATAGATTCTCATCTTTGTATTTCGGTACACATTTTTAGACCGAAATATATGGGAGAGGGCAAACTGAGCTCTGTTTGCTTCCGTTATTCTCTTTCGTATTTCTCCATCTTCTGATCCGTCGGCATATAGTTCTACTCGCAGGTATGTAAACTTTCCAACCGTTTCAATGTCATCTTTATGTATTATAATGTTTTTCGGGACTATATTTCTTCTCGTCTGTATCGCTATTTTTTTTTTATTCTGTGATAATTTCCAGACCTAGCCTTTTTCTTTGCGTTTTTAACTCTGCGTATGTTTCTACTCATAATATTAATATCCTGAGTTTCATCCATTGTGGCTTTAATGAGTCTAATTAGCTTCTGTTCTGTTGCCAATTCAGCCAATATATTGTCGAGTTAGTTCCTTTTGACTTAGTCGTATGCCTATTTGAAGTCTACAAATACGTTGTGAACATCAATATCGTGTTCCCATGATTTTCTCAAGATCTGTTTGACTGTAAATATTTGATCCAGTGTCGATCTTCCCCGTCGGAAACCGGTCTGCTACTCTCCAATAATATTTTCTGCTACACCGAGAGAAAAAAATTCTTGACATAAAGAAACTTTATTAATATGTAAGAAAGATCGACTTGGCATATTGCCTAAGAAATATATCTTTGTATGTAAGATATAATTTTCTAAAATATTTCAAATAAATTCTACTATAGCCAAAGAAATATATCTTAAACATGATTGAACTATCACTTTCTGGCAAACTTCAAACCCATTTATCAGAAAGAAATTACACTTGATGTTAATTAATTTTATTAGTCATAAAAATATATTTTCTACACATTAGAAAACAATTCTTTCTGAGTAATAATATTTCTTAGTAAGGAATATTATTATTTTACTATTAATAATTTATTTATTTAATGTTAAGAAATATATTTCGCAGAGATAAACGTATATTTAGAGTTAAGTTAATATTTCTTGAAAATAAAGTGATATTACATACGGCGAAATAAATCATTGTGTTAAGGTAAAATCATTATTTATTAATAAAACAAGATATAAAACGTTATTATTACATACAAATATTTTCTCCACCCTTAAACCACTGGCTTCTACACAACAATAAAAGGATGGAGAGGCAAATCCAACTTCCTAAAATTTTCCTTCTTTTGTTAATAGCACTTTGTATATCAGCAATTCACTAAAACAAAATCGTTATGTAGAAAGAGTAAACTTACTTTAATAAAATTTTTTTTATAAAGATATAGATATTTATTTTGACAAATTTAGGAAATACAAAAAAAACAAATACACGGCCCCACGTGAGAACTATTAATATTAATAATAATCAATCATATTTAGTTCAAACATATGGCATTATTTAACCTACACATATTTGTTTATTTTTTTCTTTTTGTTAATGAAATATTAATTATTTATCTGTATAATATTAAGTCACACAATAAACATTGTTAGCTAAAACAAGAGGGAAAATACAACCAATGTAAAACATTGAAGCAGACATAATAATATGTAATTTTCTTAATTTTTATAATCTAAAAGAGACAGCATACCTAATCATTAAGAAATTTTATTACGGGAAAGTATTATTAGTTTACATCTAAGTCATTTAATACATATTAACTAATTCACGGTTTTCGGCAATAACATTTCTTAACCATAAACATATATTTCTTTTAGACTAACTGATTTCTTTATTTCAAATAAATTAACAGAAAAAATCCTCAGCGTTGCACCCGCCATGTTTGATATAGCGTTATATTGTATACTTTTATAGAAGACGATACATTCAAGAAACCTATTATAGTTGATACATAAGTATACACATTTTTAAAAAGGTACTTACATGTATGAAGTTCTGGAAGGTCCCGCAGTTGGTTAATAACTCCTTTCTTAATATTGTTCTGAAGCTATATATTATATCATTCTGTTCCAGCTTTAAATTGTGGCATATTTCCCAGTTAGAATAATAATCTCCTTTATTTCAGAGTCGTCCATCATTATACCTAAAAAGCATATAAAGATACTATTATATTTCTTTTTTAACCATTCGGATGCGCAACAATATTATTATTACATCTTAAATTACTCAATTTACTTTTATTTAATACCTATATATGTACGTACCTTCAAAATATCCGTTAATTTTTAAAGTACACCAATAAATCCAACATCCATCTATATGAACATGAACATATCACGCCATCTTGACAAACACTGACGACTAAATCATAAATAGTTAATCTGCGCAATTCTTTTGTGGAATAAAATCTCTTTGCAAGTAACATTTCGGCATTAATGACAAAGTTTTTATTTTATAACCACAGTTACTACAGAGGGTATTTCTGAAGAATTATTTCTTGTGGTTTAAAATATTTATTTAATTGCAAGAAAATTTCTTGTTCACAAATATAAATATGCATTAACTTAACATTGTATTTCTTATACTGCAAAATATTTGTAGTTTTCAATTTAAGAAATAAAAACTTTAGGATAAGAAAATTAAATGTAGTCATTAATGCATTTCTTAGTATTGAAGAAATTATCTGTAAGAAATTATTGAGTTGTGTTTAAAAAACTCGTTTCTTTATATGTGAACCGGTATGTTTAAGTTAATAGGATATGTTAACTTTTAAGAAATATTGCTCAAAGAAATCGGTGTTTTAGGAGAAAAGAAATTGTTCTCTCGGTGTAGTAGTTGAAGCCGCTCTGGTTTATAATATACGTGAGGACTTTATATGCTGTACATAGTAGAGAAATTTCACGGTAGTTTTTGCACTGGAGTTTGTCTCCTTTTTTATAAATCGGGCATACTATACTTTTCTTCCAGTTGTCGGATATTTTCTCTTCTTGCCGTATGTCTTTGATGAGCGCGTGAATGTGACTTGCTAGGTGGTCGCCACCTACCTTATACAATTCTGCTGGTCTTCGACAACTCCTGGGGCTTTATTTTTATTCTGGGCCTTAATAGCTCCAAAAACTTCATCTATGGTTGCAGCTTCTACTCCATTCTCTACTTCATTCTCTTCTATGTAGTTCGTACCCATTTCATCTTCCATGTTTACTTGTGTCCCAAGTAGGGTCTGAAAATATTGCTTCCAGGTTTCTGTGACTTTCTGTTGGTCACTGATTATTTGCCCACTTTCATCTTTACATAGACTTGTTTGAGGTTTATACACACTTTTTACGTCTGTGTTTGCATTTGAAGTATTTGCTTGTTGGTTGATTCAAGCTACATTGTAGTGGTGATGTCATACTGCTGTAGTAGGTTATACAAAAAATGTAAAATTTTGTAACGTAATGTAACAATAGGCATATATAAATTGTAAAATCGCAACATACTTATTTATCATTTTTATTATTTAACTCGTAATCATTTAAAATCCGTTATAAAGGATTTTACTAATTTTTTGTGAATAATGGTATACTGCTAGCTACAGGAATATATTTTTCTTGTGGATTTTGGTTAATGATTCAATAAAATTGTGTTTTGACTAGGAAAGTTTTGGGGTAGTTCTGATTTTTTTCATTATATATGGATTTTGGGCTGCTGAATACGAATATGAGGTTTGCGGACAAAATTTTTTGCCGGAACATTGAAAAAATCGCGAAAAAAGCGAAAAATTTCAGCTTTAGTCTGGAAACAGAAATTAAAGTACTTAAAATTGTCTACAAATATCACTATTTACTTTTTTTCAGACGAACCGTTCGGTCTAAAGTACAAGTTGAACATTGCCAATTTTTAACGGTCTCCGCAAAACCCACTTTTTATTTTCCAAAACTTTATTTTTTATTAGAATGCTGTCATTTGATAAATTTCTCCTAGTTTTCTGTACAAATAATAAATGTTAGTTCGTAGGTTGTTTCTCTTGTGACAGCTTCCATGAGTCCATTCCGTCCTAAGAGGCCGGGAATGTCTCTGCTTTTACCTTAGAGCCACAGAAGATCAGGCACATATGGAGTCACAGTTTCAGTTGGTATGATCATACTGATCATTTCCTTCGGATCTGTTATCTTGATTTCTGATAAACCTTGAGGTTTTGTCCTTTTAAAATGAATTAGTTGAACAGCTCCCTGACTTCCATAAACCTCAGGCGCGGGTTTCTTTTTTATCCGAGGAATGGATTGATTAGAAGCTTCTGCATGTTTTGGTAAAAGAAATGCTACATATGACATGAAAAGTGTGGCATTTGTCGATTGTATGTACGTTAAAATCAGCGTTATCGTACACCTGCTGTATAAAGCACGGCAGGTCCATTTTCTGCGGATCCTATACAGCTTCTGTATAGGATGAACAAAACCCCAAAGAGGAAACTACATCAACCTATTTTCTTGAGCCGTACTTTTTGTAGAGAAACGCCCAACCCTGTAAGGAATGGTGAGACCAAGTATCTGGGCCTTACTGCCGCTACAAGACTTTGAGCAAGCGCGTTGCTTATCTGGAAGTGTCAGCGATCGCAGGCGATCCGCAGACATTGACCAGCCGTGCTTTACACAACAGGTGTACGAAAACGCTGATTGTAACCCTTTCTACGCAAGGCCTTAATTTGCATGTTGGTCCCTCAATCCCAAAGGTATTTTCATGCTTAGAGTCCCATTGCCTTATATATATGTCGCATATAAATAAACAAATAAATGACCAAAACATGTTTTTTAATGAGATTTCTTTAACCAAATTAAAGATTTTCTTTTTAAAAGTACTCATCAGAGAGCAAAACCAACTTGAAAAAATGTAACTAACTTAAAAAAAATAATGTAATGTAAATTAACATTAAAAGTTTTCTTTTGTGTGGCACTTCTCAAAACATGACACTACGCAAAGGCCGACTCCACATCTTGCACACATGTATCTCGATTCGCTTCTTTGTTTTTCTGGTCTTTTCTAGCTTCCTTCACCTTCTAGCAGCTACCTATAAGCGTTGCCACTAGTGCTACAATATAGCATATATCTAAAATATGTGAACAAATACAGGGTGTACAGAAACTCTCCCGACAAACGAAGACTGGAGATTCTTCAGATAATTTTAAGACGATTTAACCCTATTCACTTAGTTCGAAAATGCTTCCTAAGGGAGATAGAGCCCTTAGAAGATGGCGTCATGGTATTAGTTTTGCTTAAATATCTACAGAACGCTTCTACTTGGAAAAACTAAAATTGGTACACTTATTTATATTGCAGAGATAAATCAATTACATTAATTACAAATTTCCAGTACCAGTCATAGGCGCCCGTTCTGGGTAGGGTAACGGTTATTTTATCATATAACTTTTTTATCTTTAACTTCTAAGCATTTTTTATGCTGGATTAGTACATTGTAAGGTATTCTAGTACTAAAAGGTATTCTTGCTTTAAGTCGGTAGGATGCACCGTTTTCGATAAAAATCAATTTAAAAATTTTTCGTTTGTTGAATTTGAAAAAAAAAAATTAAAAAAAAAACTATTTAGAAAAACGAAAAGTGGTACGTTTATTTATCTTCCAGACATAAATCGATTTCCTTAGTTGCGAAATTCTAGTACCGGTCGTATGCGTCCGTTTTAGATAGGTCAATGGTTATTTTATCGCATAACTTTTTTGTCTTTAATTTTTTTTTAAGTATTTTTGACACTTGATGATTAAATTATGAGGTATTCTAGTACTAAAAGTTACTTTTACTTTAAATCAGTAAAATACACCATCTTTTTTTGACAAAAATTTTCAAATTTTCTTCAAATTTAATCAACGAAAAATTTTCAAATCAATTTTTCTAGAAAACGGTGCATCCTATCGCATTAAAGCAAGAGTACCTTTTAGTACTAGAATATCTCACAATTTATTAATCCATTATCAAGAAGGTTTAGAAGTTAAAGATAAAAAAGTTATGCGATAAAATACCAGTTGCCCTACCCAAAACGGGCGCCTATGACCGGTAATTGAAATTCGCAATTGATGGAATCGATTTATCTCTGGAATGAAAATAAGCGTACCAGTTTTCGTTTTTCTGAATAACAGTGTTCTGGAGATATTTAAGAAAAACTAATTCCCAGACGCCATCTTCAAAGAGCTCTAGCTCCCTCAGAAAGCATTTTCGGACTAGGTGAATTGGGTTAAATTGTCTTAAAATTACCTGAAGAATCTCCTGTCTTCGTTTGTCGGGAGAGTTTCTGGACACCCTGTATATACGGCAATGGGTCCGCATGACCTGTCTTAGGCGCCAACATTGAGGCTTTGGGGACAATAATCTAACATTTTCTGACATATTTCTACGGCATTGGGACACCAATGAGTCTAAAATTTTATAAGCAACGCATATTTTCGGCTTTGGTAAATTGAGACCATACACCTTGAATGTATATATACGGCGGCTGGGAATACAGACCCACTTTTTCAAAAACATATACATATATGCAGCGTTGGGACAGAAAGGGTTAACGTTCATACAATCGACGGATACCACACTTTTTACGTCATGGGTGGCATTTCTTGTATTGCACCAAAACATGCAATAGCTCCTAACCAATCCATTCCTCGGCTAAAAACTAAACCCGCACCTGAGGTAATACATTTTGAAAGGACAAAACCTTAAGGTTTATCAGAAATCAAGATCCGAAGGGAATGTTCACACCAACTGAAACTGTGACTCCATCTGTGCCTGATCTTCTGTGGCTCTAAGGGAAAAGCAGATACATTCTCGGTATTTTAGGATGGAATGGATTCATGGAAGCAGTGAGAAGAGACATACCATATTCATATTATGAACTAACATTTATTATTTGTACAGAAAACTAGGAGAAATGTATCAAATGACAGCATTCTAATAAAAACTAAAGTTTTGGAATGTAAAAAGTGGGTTTTGCCGAGACCGTTAAAAATTGGCAATTTTCAACTTGTACTTTAGACCAAACGGTTCGTCTGAAAAAAAAGTAAATACAGTGGAATCGCGATTATCCGAGTCCCGACTAACCGAGCCTCTGGATTAACCGAGGCAGTAAATTTTTGAAAAAATTTTTCAAAAAGCCAAATTTTTGAAAATTGGTTTTTTGACGAGTTCGTTTGCGTTGTTGAGGCCTACTTAAAAAAGAAAAATCTACCAAGAAAAGCTATTCTTCTTTTGCACAACGTGCCGTCTCATCCAGATGCAAATTCGTTGGTTAGCGGTGACATTAAAGCTGTGTTCTTGCCACCAAACGTCACATCTCTCATTCAACCTCTGGACCAAGGAGTTTTAGAGGCTATGAAACGGAACTATCGTCGAAGGCTTCTCCAGGTGTTGTTGACCTGGTTGGATGAGGGAATGACTGTGATAGCATCCCTTAATAAGATCACCGTTAAGGATGTGTCTTACTGGATAGCTTCAGCGTGGGATGATGTGAGAGTATCAACTTTGCAAAAGTCATGGCGAAAGCTATTTCAAATTAAAGCAAAAAGTGATGGAAAAAAAAATAAACTGTATTGCTGAAATAGTAGACCTCGCTAATCAGTTACCAACGAAATTGCCGATAAATGATGAAGACGTCAACGAGTGGATTATGCAAGATCAGCAAATGGAACTGACTGATGATGCAATCGCCGTCATGGTTATCAACCCACACAATGTCACTGAGGATGACACAGATGAGATGGTCGAGAAAATATCTCACTCCGAAGGAATGAAGGTGATTGGAGCTGCCCTCGCCTACATTGAGCAACAGGAAGAGTCAACCCCTACCGATGTCCTTCATCTTTAGCGTTGGCGTAACATCGCAGCGTCAAAACGAGGCCAGAAGTTGACGCCCCAGCTAGCAAGATAACGTTACATTAACGTTAAATTTAGGTTTTTTTGTATTGTTACGTAACATCTATCAAAAAATGACGTTACGGATACGAAATTTTAATACGTATATTATACGTATGAATTTATTCGTTTCTGAAACGTGGCTGTTTGGTAAGTTTTAATGCGTATTAATTTATTCGTCTCTAACACGTGGCTTTTTGGTAGGTATAGACACGTATAAGATCTCGTTTGAGATTACAGCGCCATCGCGTATTTATTTCGAACCTTCCATTAATACCTAACCTTACATTTCCGTGATGAAAACAGATTAAAATCGTTTTTGTTTTTATGGAGTATGGAGTTATGTCAAAAAATCGAATTATTATTGTTGTGTGCCTTAATGTGATTCTTGGATAAAGTGTACCTAATAGTAATTTATCGTTTCATTCCTTCCCTAAATAAGATAAACAAAATAGAATTCTATTCAATGACAGTTTAGTTGAAAAACGAAATGTATGGAAATATCTTCTAAAAATGGGGAAGCAGCCTAGCCCTTATATGAAAGTGTGCAGTTTACGAATGAAGATTACTTCAAGGGTATGTTTATGTATTGTAATATAAAGTAGCTATTAATAACTTTCTCTCTTTTTCTGACATAAATGTCAAATATATATGTAATAAATGTTTATTTCAAATATTTAATAAATGTGTCAGCATCATGTATGTGGTTTTATTTACACAATAATTTTAAGTCCTATTTATAAATATCATTTATACCGAAAATTCTCCTAAAAAGTGACGTTTTTGTGACGTTAAAAAGGTTACGTAGAAATAACGTAAAATTGTTACGTAACATCGCTGTGACTTTTATACGTATATTTTAGGTAAAATTTGATGTAACTTTTGTCGTAACTTCTCCCAAAGTGTTGACGTTTGTTTGACGTTATATATACGAACACTGTTAGCTGGGGCAGAAATCTATCAAAGACTTTTTTAAAACATGAAAATGATCCAGTACGTATGTAAATATTTTCCTATTTATGTATATATTTTAACAATATACCTACTATGTATACAGGTTTACTTCAATTTTACATAATAAACTAATTACATACGTCATAACTTTTGAATTTTTCGCTTATTTTAAGCAAATACCCGATCTCCGCGTTATCCAAGTTTTTCGGTATCCGAGGTATGCGCGGTCCCAATTAGCTCGGATAATCGCGATTTCACTGTAGTTATATTTGTAGATAATTTTAAGTACTTTAATTTCTGTTAACAGACCATTAACTAAAAGGTAATTATTTTCGAGATTTGAGCAAAAAAGTGGAAAAAAGCTGAAATTTTTCGCTTTCTTCGCGATTTTTTCAATGTTCCGGCAAGAAATTTTGTCCGCAAACCTCATATTCCGATTCAGCAGCCCAAAATCCATATATAATGGAAGAAATCAGAACTACCCCAAAACATTCCCACTAGGGCGTAGAGTACAAATTCACTGAATCATAATGATTAGTTGTTAATTTAGGAATATTTACTAACAAATAATGATGTCACATTTTAATTACCATACTTTTTTACAGATGAAATCTACCACTGCAGTATATCTAGTCATTGCAATTGTCACCGTTTTAAATATTCTTTCTGTATCATCTGAAGTAATAACAATAACCCAAAGACCGCCCAATAACCTAGCAAAAAGTGTGAAGTCTCTTGCAGAGGAACTATCCACTTCTAAGAACAATGATGTTCCAGCACAGGTCCAGCAGATCCAACCAGTAAATGAAAAATCGCGCATGACAAAATCACTTGATGTTGGTTCCAAAGATCTTGAACCAGTTGACAGTTCTTCAAGGAGTCTATGGTCTACCACTTGGGGAATCTCTACAAGCGTTCTACGTACCTCTGCAATGTTTGCGGTGGGTATTGCTATAGCAGGCTTATTAGTCTTCTTCTATCCGGTATTAGCTTACAATATATGCCATCTGGTTGGAGGATGCCAAAACTCTTTGGACTTTTACATAAATAAATTCATAGCCGAAAATCTGAATCAAAGAAAACCACTCGCCAGGTCCAGACGAGACGTTGAGGATTTCTATCCAATTTTACTCTCTTTAGCTGAAGCTCACCGGAAGTACGAATATGACGAAAAAAAGCTCGTGAACTAAATATCTTAAGGAAAAGTTTATTAGTTGTTAAAATGGTTATTGTAATGTATAATATTTTTATAGTGTCTACTATAATTGTAAACTTTTGTAAAATGTTTTATAGATTATTGATAAAGGTAACTTTGATTTATAGAAAAGTAAAAGAAATAAAAGTTTAAATTATTAAATCAATCAATTAGCCTATATTTGTCCACTGTTGAACTTAGGCCTCCCGTAAAATTTCCCACCTATTTCTATCTTGAGCTTCTCACATAAAATGGGTGGTGATGCTCTCTATATTCTATATCAGGGGACGGCAACCTGCGGCCCGCGGGCCGCATGCGGCGCTTTGCAACTTTTTGTGCATCCCTTCAAAGCACTAATACAATTTTAGGAAAAATCAACAAATTTATGAAAAATAATACGATTAAGGACAGAAGTTGCAGGGACCGAAATTCACCAGAATATAAGAAACTTAATAAGGCAATAAGAAAAAGAATAAGACAAGACATCACGGACACCAACACCGAACAAATTGAAAATATTATAAGGAAAAACAAGAGTTTGAAAGTGTTAAAAACTCTAAATAAGTAGTGAAAACCGACAATAAATACACCAGATAAAAGATAAAAATGGAGTCACTAAAACGACAAAAATAAGATAATAAAAAATATTGTTGGAGATTACTATTTATACAGAATTATACCTACTCATTTAGCGTAGCAAAACCAGAAAACCACGGTATAGAAATATTAAATGTAGGATCTGAAATACTACCAAAATGACTAAATAGGAAGTTATAAATGTCTTAAAACAGATGAAAAATGAATATACAGAGTGAGTTTTATGTATGGAACGCCTCAATTATCTTCTCCTGAAAGGTCTTGTGATACGGCCGATATTATGGTGGTATTTACATTTTTGTCAGATCTTCCGTGTTTCTGAAAATCTAATGAACTTTCTTATTTCAAATGGGACACCCTGTATATATTTTGCGTTTCGAAGTCCTTAAAAAAGACTAATTATTTTTATGTAATATTCCCTATACCTATATGCGACAATTTCGGAGTTATTGCTACATTTATTTAACAAAAAATGTTCTTTAAGATTCTTCTCTAAATTTATAAACAATTTAATTCGGAAAACAACGAATGTTTTTGTACGTTTGAACGTTTTTGAGTTATAAACAATTTAATACCGAAAACAATGAAAAATGACGATTTTCAATGCTCAAAAACATAAATAAAAAACATTATTTTTGAAATCACGAAGAGCCTAAATTACATTTTAAGAATTCTTCTATCAGCTCCCCATGAGAATTGTTGGCATGTTTTATTCTAAAATATTATTTTTTAAGAAGAGTGTAAATGAATCGCTTATGAGAGAACGGGCGAACATGCTGCAGTAACAATTAAAAAACAATCTTTTAAAATGAAATAAGCCCAAACTGCGTATAATAAGGTTTGAACTTGAATTTAGGTTGTAATTACAAGAGTTATATTTTTTACTTCGGATTTTGAGCCTTGATAATCGTCATTTTTCGTTTTTTCTGTATAAAATTGTTTATAACTATTCAAAAACGATCGACTTTAGAGAAAAATTACAAGGGACCTTTTTTTATTTAAAATGATCCAAAGAACCTAAAATAATGTCTGGTCGGGCCGAGAAAATTAATTTTTATAACTTGTTTTAAATTTTTTGTTAAATAAATATAACAATAACGACGAAATTATGGAATTTAGGTATAGGGACATAAAACATATGGGTGAAGTCGAGTTCGCTCCGCTTCGTTCAGGTATATTTTAGAAGGGTACGAATTGGCTCCCGCATGAATGCGGGTAGGCTCTCATATAATCGCGGAAACATTAGACATTGTTGCCAAATCGTGTAATATTTATACTGCTTAGGAAATTTACATAGTGATATAGACTTTTTATAGGAAAATTATACTTTTAGACAAATACTTTTAGAGTTTGTTTTAGTTCAACATTGGCATATGTGGCAATTTTAACACAAATTATCGGTGTCGGCCGGTATGCGCTCGACCGTTTTGCGCTCTTACCTGAAATCGGCCGGTTTGCGCTCTACACTCTAATACCCGAAAGTTAAGTTAGGACCGAAGGGTTAGGTCTTCCTCCTTTCCCATAGATATTTCTAGGAAGGTACCTGTTTCTAACAAAAAGAGAAAATTTGAAAGAAGTGACAACGCTGGGTGATATTTTCGACATGTTTAGGTAAAATAAATTTTGTCTATGGGAGCCAATTCGGACTCTACCTTTTTTAGTTCAGGTAAAATTCTTACCATTGGGAGCGAACTCGACCCCGTCCAAACATATAGAGACAAAAAATAATCAGCATTTCTTAAGGACTTAAAATTGCAAAAAATATACAGGGTGTCCCATTTCAAATAAGAAAGTTCGTTAGATTTTCAGAAAAACGGAAGATCCGTTTTGATACGTTGTGATACGTTAATAGCCGATAATATCGGCCGTATCACAAGACCCTTACACAAAAATTTATAAAAATCGTGCAAGCTGTTTCCGAGATTATTGAGTCGTTATATACATAAAACTCACTCTGCATAGATTAAGAAAAACACAGGTCCATCGAATGAGCTATGTTACGAGTATCTCTAAAAAATATATACAAAAATAAGGACATATGTAGCAGGACGAAGGTAGAAGATGTAATTGGAAGAATTGTGCAAATGAAATGAAACTAGGTAGGACACGTGACATGACAAAACAACGAAATGTGCACGAGAAACATTATACATCGGAGACCACGCGAGCAAGCCTTAGTAGTGGAAGACCACAACAACGATGGCTAGACGATATCAAATCACAAGTGGGGAGTACCTGGCACTAAATAATACAAAACAGAGAGAAGTGAAGAACTCATTGGAGGCCTTTGTCCAGGAGTGGATGCAAACAGACTGAAGAAGAAGAAGACTATTTAAGTTAAATTTGAATATGCGCCCCGTATAAAAGGTTTTATTTTGAACATGGCTCGCCATCCGAAAAAGGTTGCCGACCCCTCTTCTATATCATCCATCTATCTGGTCGGTGGTCGTTCACTGCTTCGATATGCCTCTTTTCTTGGTGGCCATTCCAGAATCTTTTTAGTTTATCTATCATCTGTCAATCTGGCAACATGTCCGGCACCAGGCCATTTAGCCACGGGTATTCTGTCAACGGTCCTATGTAGCAAAGATTTAACATTAGCTCTTAAAGTACGCCGAACAAATGTTACGTATACAGTGTACTATACTATGGATTTGAATCATGGACGTTAAATGTAGAGACAATGCGACGACTTAACGCCTTTGAAATGTGGACCTATAGAATAATTATAAGGGTTTCCTGGGTAGATAGAATTACGAACAATGAACTACTGAGAAGAATAGGTAAAAAAAAGGAAGTTGAACTTACAATTAAAGAAAGAAAGCTACAGTATCTCGGACATGTGATGCGGGGCGAGAAGTATGGCATCCTACTACTTATAATACAAGGAAAGATAGACGGCAGAAGAAGCATCGGAAGAAGACGAATTTCATGGCTGAAGAATCTGAGAGAATGGTTTAGATGCAGTTCAAAACAACTATTTGGTTAGAGTTACTGCCTCAAAAATTAAAATAGCTATGATGATTGCCAACCTCCGTAGCGGAGATGGCACCTGAAGAAGAAAAAGATTCTTTCAACTGCATCCGTGACTCTTGTTCTTCTGCTTATTTTTAGGTTTGGTACCTTTGGTTACTAGGTTACATCAAAGACCTAGGTAGAGCTCCATTTTCCCGGCCCCTTTTGATTTCCCGGGAATCGAGAGTTAGTAATTTGGATTTCCCGGGAATCGGGAAATTTAAAAATAAAAAGAAGACAGTGTTTTTGTTCTAATTTTTCAATGCAATTAGTATAAAAATTTTGATTACAAATTAAAAATGTTACCAGAAAATTAAAAATTTTAAAGAAAATTTTAAAAATAGAAAAATTATAAATTTGTTTAATCTGAATTTTCGTTGTTTTTATTATTGAAATATGTTTTAAAAAAAACATAAATTGTTGAGTGTTTGATCTTTCAGGCTGACTCTTTTTTTTGTACAGAAATTTGCTAAAGTTGAAAACGCACTTTCTGTTGATGTAGGTCTGATGCTTTTTAGTGAAGTGAGTATTTTTTTAAACGTCCAGTCAGCTGATTTGCACTAATCTAATAACGTATTAAATTTCCTATGTACTAATTCTCCATAAACATAATTTTAATTCAAAATACATATTTATGTTATAATTCTGGATGCTTCAAAATGAATCAGATCGTCGCATAAACAAAATAATGTTTATGCTGAGGGATGTGATACATTCTGATTTTACCCCAAAATTGGAAGGTTTAACCCGGGAGCAGTCGCGCCAAAAAATCGTAACATTTTATCCTTTTTTGACAACGACACCCGATTTGGGCGTCGAAACGTTAATAAAATCATGTTTTTAGTAAAATTGTGGCTTATTTCCCATCAAAACTAGTTAATTTTATCCTTCCGTGATAACTTGAAGAAAAATTTTGTAACATAACTTTTCACTCGTAAATGCCTCGAGGAAGATTGTAGTAATGCGTGGGAATTTTCTAAAATTCTTTTTTTTTTATTTTTTTTTTTATTTATTTTTTGTGAAATTTAGGGCTTCGGTGAGAACCAATTAGCTTTAAAATTGTTACAAATATATATTTTTAACGTAACAAGTCAATAAAAATATTATAACATAGAAATTTCTTTTGAATTCGCACTTAAATTCGTATCGTGAGATTTTCTCTCTACGCGTGACTACTTACGTGACAGAAGTGAGCGCGACTGCTCCCGGGTTAAAATATAACTGAAAAATAAATATTTTAAAATCAACGGGAAAGTCCCCGTAGCTGGCTGTATACCATAGTTAAAAAACCATACAGAAGTAAAAACTTCTTTTGTATATTGGTATAAAAAGTTTTATTAAAAAACATAAAAGTCCTCCAAAAGGATTTGCAAAACGTTTTCAATCTGAATCAGATCATCCTCAGTGCGTTCTGCTTCGTAAAAGAAACTAGCAACTTTTTGAAAAAGGTTACATCGATATTAATGGTTTACATAATAATTAAGTGATATTTGTAGCGACTCCAAGTCGATGATACAAGATGAAATGTGCTAGGAGTGCTCAAAGGGCAACATGGTTCCCTGCTCGTTAAGAACTTGTGGTTCTTGCCAGTTCAATGGACTGTGTCAATCAAAGTTGGTCTGTGGCCATTGAACTGGCAAGAACCACAAGTTCTTAACGAGCAGGGAACCATGTTGCCCTTTGAGCACTCCTAGCACATTTCAGCACATTTCATCTTGTAACATCGACTTGGAGTCGCTACAAATATCACTTAATTATTATGTAAACCATTAATATCGATGTAACCTTTTTCAAAAAGTTGCTAGTTTCTTTTACGAAGCAGAACGCACTGAGGATGATCTGATTCAGATTGAAAACGTTTTGCAAATCCTTTTGGAGGACTTTTATGTTTTTTAATAAAACTTTTTATACCAATATACAAAAGAAGTTTTTACTTCTGTATGATAAATATTTTAAGTGAAATGATATAAAATGATTATTAAGGCCATCGGTAATTAATTCGCAAATATTTTACGGGTATCCCTACTTTTTCTGTCTACACGGCAAATTACGTGTAGTAGAATTCACACTGGTATGGGATATGTAAACATTACTATTATAGAATGTCGTTCTGCTTGAAAATGTCATCATTAATTTGAAGAGATGGCTTTTGAATGTTCTTGGATAACTGTTATTTTTATAATTGCAAATTATTAATTCAGTTAATAAATGTGATTATTTTTTAATTATTTTAACTTCCAATCGTATAGTAAGATATTTGATCACGTGTTTAATTCTGTCCAATCAGACTAAAATTATACTGAGAATTATCTACTGTAGAAAATTACCGATAGAATTTTTTTAACTAGATTGTTTCTGTTTAATGGCAACCAGTTTCCTAGTATTGACAACTGTCACATTTAAGAAAATATTCATAATATACGTATTAAAAAATAATCTTACGTATATCACACGACAGTAAGAATAAATAAGAAAATAATGCTTCATTTTTACTCAAATTTTCTGTCATTGGGTAATAGCCACTCGAGCCCTGCGGACTCTCGTGTCTATTGCCAGACAACAAATTTTCGAAAAACTGTCGCATTATTTTCTATTTATTCTCACTCTCTTGTGATATTATACTCGATAATTTTTTCAGTAACTATGTATTCAGTGATTGTAATGATTTATATGTCTAACAAAACTAATACTCAATCGAGAAAAAGTGCTAAAGTGATTTTTTAATAATATATTGTTACTATGGAATGCTTACAATTTTTAACATCTTTAAGAACAAAATACTTGGATCACAGAATATATTATCCTGATGTAGTCTCTGCTTGGATCTTTCACAAATAATACAGAATAATAGTTATTTATGATATAAGTGTTAAAAGTACACGTTTAAGGCACGCATGTGAAAATCTGCAATTCACATGAGTGCCTTAAAAATGTAGTTTTTAACACGCATACCATACAATATTTTTTCTACAAACGTAATTACAGGACAATATCTACAAAAACTTTTACTTGAATTTGACTAACATTCCATTTTTATATTTTTTTGACATTACATCAAAATTTCCTATACGGTCAATACGAATTGCAGTGCCATAAAAATTTTAAAGCACTAGTGCCGTAAAGTAACATTTTTAACGCACGTATGGAGTGCTAAAAATTGCATTTTTAACACGGTTGTAGAAAAATAACTTTTTATTAGGTTCACGTCTTAAATCAATTATTTATCAAATACACTATATATCAATATTATTTAATCAACAACTCAAAATATTCCCGATGCCATGTCAAATATTTAAAATTATCACTGATTTTCCCTGTCTGACTGACAGTATGCTGACAATATTATATTCGACTGAGTGTGTTGTATGACAAAGATAGATTTGGAAATATTACCACGGACATTGTGTTCATTTTTTTTTTCGCATCCTGAAAAAACCAATAAATATTTTTGAAAATTTTAAACGCAGAATGAAAGACTATATTATTACCGAGGGCCAAAAGTCCGTTAGAATAAATAAAAAGTTTATTTTGAATGAGATATTTTAAATTAAATATCACACTAAATTTTCTCTTAGTTTTTCACCCCTGTAACCTGTAACTTATTAAAATAAACATTATAGAAGTTCTCAGGGACTTTCGGCCCTCGACAATAACGTAATCTTTCATTCTGCGTTTAAATTTTTTAAAAATACTTATTAGTTTTCTCAGGATTCGAAAAAAATTAATCCCCATTTGAATAGCATTACAGCCGAAAATACGTACCCATCCTCTTAAGCAGAGATAATAATTGTATCAGAATCATTTATTCATTGTGACTTAGTTATTTCTCCGCTCATAATTTAAAATAAAATATTTTAAAATCCCGGGAAATCTGTAATTCCCGGAAATCGGGATTTCCATTTTTTACTGATTTCCCGGGAAATGTGTCCCGGGAATGCAGCTCTAGACCTAGGTTATGTCTTTGATGGTAATACCTAACCTTTTATTCTTTATATAGCGTGATGTGTACCTCTTATTTTATTTATTGTTCATTTATCTAGGTATACAATAGTGGAACCTAGTGGTGTCCTTTATAGTACCTAGAGATTAATCACTAAATCTGTAATATATTCTTCGATTCTGTAATTTTTTTATGAACGTCATGTATTACGGGATTTGATATTGGTTGGCGTTTTAAAACCGGTCTGCTATATCTAGTAGTTATCTAACTTAGTTGCTAATCGATTATTTTTTCTCATCTTAGCTTTCTATGGTTCACTGTTTCACATATTCCTTCCCCAACTCCATTTATCAATCTTTATCGTAAACAACATACTTTCAATTCCGGCTAATTTTTTAATGTCATCTACCTTTCTAGAGTCTCCAATATTGTATTAAAGCGTTCAAGCATTGATCTGTTGTCTAGCAAAGCTCCATTTGAGTTTGATAACTTTTGTTGTGATTTCCTCGACCTTTGTTTTTGACCTTACCGGTTCCTCTTTTTACCTGACAGTCGTTTAACTAACATTTCCCTTTCTAATTCCTTCATGTTGTGACTAAGTTTATCTATATTTGCCCTGATTAGGGTCCAGGTTTGACATCCATATGTCATGATAGGAAGCATGCACTAGTTGAAAGCTTTGCTCCTCGAGTACTGAAGTATTTTGCATTTCTGAAGTATCGAACTGAGTTTTCAAAATTATGCCCATGCCAGTCTTGGTATTCTAGTAATTTTCACATTTTATTTCTCCTTGTTAAGTTTATAATTTGACCTACATAGATATATTTTTGGATTTGTTCTGTCTCATTGCCATTTCTCATTTTCAGCTTTGGCGATATTAAGTCGCCTTATCTAACACCTTTCTTAATTGGAATTGGATTTGCATTTTCATCTAGTTGGACTATTATAGTTGCGTTTTATATCTCGAATGTATTCTACAGTTATGAATAGTTTGTTCTATGGCTCATATCTTGATACTGTTAAATGCCTTTTCATAGTCTACGAAGGAATGAAAAACGGGCAGTTGGTATTCATTTGCATTTTCTATCAATGTTCATTTATTTATTTTATTTAGCGTATGGCTACATCACAGGTTCATATATATACATATATATAAATTACAAACAACAGTAAATACAAAAATATTCTACAAACAAACATCTAGATTATAAATATATTCGATTGACTCTTTTGTAGCAACCAGGAAATCCGAACGGTTGCCGTTATAGGATCTAATCGGGCATTCCTCTACCATGTGTTTTACTGTTTGCCTTTCGGCGCCGGAGTCGCAATTTGGTGATTGTATTTTTCCCCATCTGAAAAGTGAGTCGGAACATCTGCCACAGTTCGTCCTTATTCTATTGAGTGTGGTCCAAATTCGTCTCGGTTGGTTGAAGCCCTCAGGTTTGCTTGTAATACATGGCATGTTCCAGTTAGCTGGTGCAGCGTTATTCTCCCATTGTTCTCTCCACCGTTCAGTTACATTAAAGTTTTGATCTACTAGCCTTTTTGCTGTTTTTAGAGGCGGGTGTCTTGAACGGAGCCTATTTATGTCTCTGGCGGAAGTTCCGACATGGGAGCGGAGCTCAGGATCAGTATTGATTTTTGTAAATTCTCTGACAAGGGCATGTTCCCGGCGGATGGGTGGTGGAGCTATATGACTCAAAGCTGGTAACCAGTAAGTGGGCGTGGCCTTGATTGTGCCCGATATAGTTCGCATGGCTTGGTTGAGTTGTACATCAACACGGTGAGTATGTGGACTGTTTATCCATACTGGTGCACAGTATTCCGCTACGGGGTATACCAGTCCTAATGCTGTCGCTCTAAGTGTGGGTGCTGAGGAGCCCCATGTAGTGCCGCAGAGCTTTTGCAGGATGTTGGTACGAGTTCGGAGTTTTGCAGCAGTCTTAGTAAGATGCTCTTTAAAGTTTAGCGTTCTGTCAAGTGTAACACCTAAGTATTTTGGGTGTTTATTATAGTTAAGGTGTCTGTCCTCAAAATGGATTTGAGGTTGATAGTTGGCCATCTTGTTGTTCAAATGGAAGCAGGACACTTCTGTCTTAGTTGGATTGGGTTGCAATCTCCATTTGCGGAAATAATTCCCTAGGGCGTTTAAATCGTTTGTTAGATGACACATGTTTTATAGTGACCACGAATTCTTTATGACTTGCGGCAAGCGTCCAGTCGTCTGCGTATCCAAACTTTTTTGATGTGGTTTCTGGCATGTCCGCTATGTAGAGGCTGAAAAGCATGGGAGCCAGCACGGATCCTTGTGGAAGTCCATTATTCAGTTTTCTTTGGGTACTAGTCTTGTCTCCCAATATAACTTTAAAACATCTGTTGGATAGCATGGCGTTAATAACCTCAGTGGTCTTTCTGCATGGGATTATTCGCATTAATTTGTATATTTCCCCTTGTCGCCACACAGTGTCGTAAGCAGCAGATAGATCGATGAAGACAGCGGTTGTTTTTAATTGCTTTTGAAAGTTTGATTCCACATAATTGGTCAGGGCGAGTACCTAGTCTGTGCAGCTGCGGTTTGGCCGAAATCCTGCCTGTTCCACTGGTAAGTGTTGGGATATGGTTTTGCTGATTCTGTTATACAACAGTCTTTCGAACAATTTGTACACCATACTTAAGAGTGCGATGGGGCGGTAGTTTTTCGGTGAATTATTACTTTTCCCTGGTTTTAAAATGGCGACGATTTTTGCATTTTTGAGTTGGTGGAGGATCAATGTTCATATTGTCAGCAGATGGTTTGCTGTACCTACTAAATACTTTGTTGAAGCCAGCCTATTCTACTGGTTGATATCTATCCATTTTGTGAGTCAACCTACTGTTTGGTTTATTGGAATTCAGCACGTTTAAGATGTACCGATTATGAGCAAACAAAGCATGATTATTAACTTCGAACAAAAAAATACTGGTAGCGCTATTAGACCAGTGCTTTTAGCATAAAATAAATCGGTTTTAAAATGCAGCATCTACCGACTTATTGTATCCAGGAGGTTTTAGAAAAAAATCTTTCATAGAAAAATGGGTGGAAATGCGTAGTTGAATTTTAAAGTGCATAAAATGCATTCAACAATAAGTGTATAAACATGTCAAAATAAGTGTATTAAGGTCCAGATTTTGTCACTCGGGGGTTTTCGGTGTCACTGAAGACGAATACGTTATCAGAACCGACCTCCGTAGCACCTGATGCCCAGGGTAGCTCTTAAGGCACGTCATCTGGTGGTTCGAGGCCGAAACCTTCGAATTTCCAGAAGATGACGTGCCTTAGGAGTGACCTTGGGCACCAGGTACTTCCGGGATCAGTTCAGACGGCGTATTCGTGTTCAATAACCACAAAAACTCCTAAGTAGTCTACTTGCATCAATTTATTGCCGAAAACACTCGAAATTCCAGAAGATGACATGCCTTAGCAGTGTCACTGGGCACCAGGAGCTTCGGGAGTGGTTCTGATGGCGTATTCGTGTTCAGCGACTCCAAGGACCTCCAAGTAATCTGTTTGCAATAATGTAGTGTCGATAATACTCGAACCTCCAGATGACGTGCCTTAGGAGTGACCCTGGGAACCAGGTGCTCCGGAGGTCGGTTCTGATCGTTTAGTTTGGCCTTAATTATTTTGACATGTTTATGCACTTTTACACTCCTGGCCAACAAATCGAGACACCTTAAAAATGGGTCATTTTTGATGTCTTGAGTTTCCTAAGCCTTCGGGTCTTTTGTCTGCAAACAGTTCTTCAATGTATTCTTTCCATCTCTTCAGTTTTTCATTTGAATCTGTAATTATTTTACCTTTTTTGTCTGTTACGATGGATGCTTGTTTTACTCTTTTACCTGTTATTTCCTTGATCTTCTTATGCATGTTAAAGCTATCGTACTTTATTTCATATTCTTCTATTTCCTTGCAGTTTTCCAGAACCCACTTCTCTTTGGGTTCTCTGATTTTTCTCTTAATCTCTCGGTTATATTCTTTGTATTTTGTCGTTAGTTTTATTTTTTCGCCTTTCCTCCATGAGGTACAAAATTTCGTGTGTCATCCATTCCTTTTTCTTAATTAGCGTTGAAATCACCCATGATTACGGTGACTTCTTCTTTGTTGGTCGATTCCAGAATGTATTCTAGTTGCGTGTAGAAATCTTCTATATCCTCATCTTTTTTCTCCGCCGTCGGTGCATAAACTTGAATAATGTTAATGTTTGCTTTATTCGACTTTACTTGGATTACTATGATTCGTTCCGAAAATGGGGTAAAACTTAGTACCGATTTTTTGACTTCCCTTTCGACTGTTATTCCGACACCATACCGGTGGTTTGTATCATCAGTTCCCAAATAGTAGAACATGCCGTTCCTAGTTAAACATTTGCCGGATCGTTTCCACTGTACGTCGCTGATACCAAGTATTTTCAGATGTAGTCATATTTATTAATTTCCTGGCTGCATGCAAGCTTCTTACATTCCAAGTAGCTATTATAACTTTCTTTTTCAGTTTCAAGACTTTTTTCGCCACTGTTCCCCCCTGAATCCGATTAGGGAACTTTGCCATTGATGTTTTTTACAAGGGAATCCATTCGGATACCTTATACAGTGGTTTCCCGTTGCCTTCTGCATCCTGATGCCGTTGACCGCTTTCTTGGTTCATCAGCGTTTGAGACCAATTTCTCAGTCTCAGGGCAACAGAGTGCCCTGCCATTTACCAGCTCATCCGCCCGAAGCCGTTGGCCAGTAGATGGGGGATTACTTATACCGGTAATCGCTTGGTTACTAGAGGCTGTAGTAGAAGGAAATATAGTGACCCGTTTGCATTTGGAAACCTAATCGCCATTCGGGGTCGGAAGAAACAAGAGTTAGCAAGAGAGTCTGATAGGAAAGATTAAAGACATTCCACTCAAGACAAGTTGAAAAAGAGTAAAAGGTGAAGACTATTATGATGCGCCAGATGCGTTTCATAAGCGTATGAGTATTGATACACTTTGTGTTCCCACTCATACCTGTTGACTACAGACTGTATGGCTCGTCCAGCATGCCATAGCATAAAGGACACATTTTTACAATGTAGATACTCCAACTCCATGGCCTGACTAAAGCATCAAACTTATTCAAGATTTATATTATATCGGTTTTAACCGAGCCACAGACTTCTTTCTTCTTCTTCTTTAAGTGCCGTTTCCTAATCGGAGGTTGGATATCATCATTACTATCTTCACTTTATCTACCCCTGCTCTAAAGAGTTCTATAGAACTGCATTTAAACCGGTTCCTTAAATTCTTCAACCATGACACTCTCCTTCTTCCTAAACTCCTTCCTCCTCTTATCTTTCTATGTATGATCAGTCTTAGTAGTTCGTATCGTTGTCCCCTCTTTAAGTGTCCTAGATATTGTAACTTTCGTATTTTTATCGTGTTTATAATTTCGTATTGTTTGTCCATTTCTCGCAATATTTCCGTGTTAGTTTTTTCTGTGTCCATGCTATTCTGAGCATCCTCCTCTAACACCACATTTCAAAGGACTATAGCTTATTTATGTGTTCTGGCTTTCCAGCCAGCTTATGTGTTATGTCCAGCTTTCCTTTCAAGTCCATATTGCAGTATTTGAAAACAGGTAGCATCTCAAAGCTGTATGTCTCAGTTCTAATCTAAGGTCTTTGTTGCAGAGAATTGTTTTCATTTTTACAAATGCATTTCTTGCTATTTCTATTCTAGCCATTATTTCCGTTGTTTGATCATTATTGTCTGAAATCCAGGTTCCTAGGTATTTGTATTTATCTACTCTTTCTATAGGTACATTCCCCAAATGTATGTTTGTTTGTACATTTGTTTTCTTTGTTATTATCATGTATTTGGTCTTTTTTTATAATATCCACGAGGAAAATAAACTTCCTGTAGCTGGCTGTATACCATAAATCACAAAAATACCAAGTTTTTTGTAAAAGGTATATATTAAAATACCCTAAATAAGGGTCACAATACAAAACGTTTTCGGATTAAGAAATCCATCATCAGTGTTGCCTAAGCCACCAAAATGTATTCGGTAAAAACCCTTTAAATATAAATGATATGGTTGTTTTACATATTTATATAAAGCTCATCTGATGTTAAAGATATGCCTGGATGTTACCCAGGGCAACACAGGACTCTTCCCACGTGATTGGAAGTTTTTTGGAGAAAACCTCACATATTGGATTTCAATGGCCAACTGACAACACTGATGATGGATTCCTTAATCCGAAAACGTTTTGTATTGTGACCCTTATTTAGGGTATTTTAATAAATACCTTTTACAAAAAACTTGGTATTTTTTTTATAATCATTTTAGTCCGTATTTTTCACAGAAACTGTTTGTTTTGTTGAGCAGTAATTGGAGTTGTTCAGCAGAGCATGCCATAATCACGGTGTCATCTGCATATCTTACGTGGTTAATAGATCTTCCGTTAATTATTATTCCTTCACTTTGACTTAATAGTGCTCCATTAAAAATGGTTTCACTATATACATTAAATAGTAAGGGAGACATAATACATCCCTGCCTAAATCCTCTCCTGATTTCAATTTCTGAACTGCATAGACTCCTTTAAGGATGTGGAATTTAAATCCTCGCAGGATGCTGGAAAATTTAGAATTTTTGCTAGAATTGCTAGAATTTTTATATACGTTCTTATTTATCTTGTTATCTTGTTAGTTCTTAGTTCTCTTGTCATGTTCTGCTGTCTTTTGTAATATACTTAATTGTATATAGTATAATAATATATGCTACCAAAGACTTAAATTTTGTATGTGTGTATTAAGAAATAACCTTACGAATATCACCCGACAGTAAGAATAAATAAAAACATAATGCTCCACTTTTTCTTAAACTTGTTGTCATTGGGCAATTGCCACTCGAGCCATGCGGGCTCTTGTGTTTATATTCAGACAGCAAGTTTTCGAAAAATTGTCGCATTATTGTCAATTTATTTTCACTCTTTTGTGATATTAATGCCGATAATTTTTGATAATATTCCGTCGTCAGTAATTACGTCAGATGCCCTTCGTTACTACGCAAAAATAAACATTCAGTGACATTAATGACAATTAGCGTTTTACAACTTATTACAGAGAACACCAAGAAACAGGTTTAGCAAACATTCAGGTGAAGATATCAATAAAATATTAGTTAAATTGATTTAAAAAACAGTTTTATTCATGAAATAATCTCAGCAAATTACACTCGATCTCTAAAATTATTATCTACTTGTTGCATTCGTGCCATTTTGACACAATTTCTTTCCCCTTCGGGTAGTGAAAATAAAACAATCAAATTATCACTCGGAAACAAGTCGATAATTTTAGAGCTCTTGTGCAATTACTACTGAAAATAATGCGACTTAAAGTCTATGATAATGGATTGCTTCCAAAAACATATGAACTCTACTTTAACATTATTATTCGTACGTTTTGGACCACGTTATTCTGTCATATCTTTTTTGTTTCTCTATTACATTCTTCTTCTTCAGGTTCCTTCCCCTATCGGAGGTTGGAAATCATCATCGCTATTTTAATTTTATTGACCGCACTTCTGAATAATTCTAATGAGCTGCAACCGAACCACTCTCTAAAATTTCTTAGCCAGGATATTTTGGGTCGCCCTGGGTTTCTCTTCCCTTGTATCTTCCCTTGCATAATTAACCCAAGTAATACGTACTTCTCGCCCCTCATTATATGACCCAGATATTAAATCTTTCTAATTTTAACAGTTTTTATGACTTCACATTCTTTCTTCATTCTTTGTAACACCTCTATATTAGTTACTTTTTCAGTCCACGATATTCTGTGAATTCTGCTGTATCACCACATCTCAAAGGAGTTTAATTTTTTGATTTCAGACTGTTTTATTGTCCACGCTTCCATGCCGTATAGTAAAGTAGAAAAAACGTAACAACGTAGCCTTCTTGTGCGGATTTCGAGATTAAGGTTAAGGTTGCAAAGTAACTTCTTCAATTTTATGAACGTGTTTCTTGCCATTTCTATTCTAGATCTGATTTCTTTTGTTTGATCTCCATCTTCGGTTAGCCACGTTCCTTAATATTTATATGTTGTTACTATTTCGATCGTTGTATATTGATGGTCAGGTTATCTACATTTTGTGGTTTTTTTGAGAATATCATTGATTTCGTTTACTTGAGATTCATTTGCAGTCCGTACCTTTCACATGCATTGTATACATGTTGTATTATGTACTGTAAATCTTCCATGTCACTTGAAAATATGACCGTATCGTCCGCATATCTAATATTATTAATGCTATTTCCGTTGACCAAAATACCTTCCACAATATCCAATAAAGCTTCTTGAAATAGACTTCTTCACTGTAGACGTTGAATAAGAGTGGTGAAAGTATGCACCCTTGTCGAACTCCTCTAAGTATACTTACTTCCTCTGTCAGTTCTCCTTCGACTCTTACTCTTGCTTTCTGATTTTGATACAGATTCGATATAATTTGTAGATCTATACTATCTATGTTTTTGATCTTAAGAATACTTAAAAGCTTTTCATGTTGAACTCTGTCAAAAGCTTTTTTAAAATCTATGAAGCAAGCATATATATCCTGATTCATATCCAAACATCGTTGTGTCAGAACATTGGGTGCGTTCGGACGACCACAGCGGCTGGACAGCTGAGCCAGCAGTAGCTGTCAGACGTCACCGCTGGAAGCCAGCCGCTGAGAGATTTACTAAGCTTTCCCTATCACGGCTGGATGCAACCACTCAGCCGATTTCTGCTGGCAGCCAGCCGCTACGGTCGTCCGAACGCGTCCATTGACTCCGAATAATGCTTGTCTAGTTCCTAGACCCTTTCTAAAACCCATCTGTGAATCACTTATTTCTTGTCCTAATTTCACGTGGATTCTGTTATGTATGATTTTAAGGAAGGTTTTCAATGTGTGGCTCATTAATGTAATTGTCCGATAGTCATTGTATCCCTATTACAATAGTTATCTCTAATTCTTTTTCTTCTTCAAGTGCCCTGTACGTTGCAAACGTAGGCTATTAACATGGCAATTCTGATCTTGCTTACGGCACTTCTGAATAGTTCGACTGATGTGAGCCCGAACCACTTCCGCAGATTTTAAAGCCACGAGTGTCTTCTCCTTCCTGGCCCTCGCCCTCGTATAGTATCGTACCTATCAAGATATTTTAGAAAACCTTATCTTAATCATATTACAAAGTCATTCGTATTTGAATAGTATCGTTAAATTTCGAGAAGTGTACACACTGAATAGCAGATATAATATGTAATTAAAAGTACAATAGATTATTTTTTTCACCTGTCAAATTCTGACGTTTTTGCTTTTTCAGCCAATCACCACGCGTCGTTCTAGCCAATCATTGAGTGTAATACTGATAAAATAGCCTCTTCCTTGATAAAACAGTCTCTTCCCTGATAAAACTTATGTACCTGTGTTTACTAACTTAATTTATGAACAGCCCTGGTACATAGATATTTTAAAAATACTAACAGTTTTTTATGTATTAACAATATAATAAATAAATTGGTTCATTTTTAAATCATAAAATAATTTATCTATAACCTACTTAAGACATTGATCCTAGTTGTCTTAAAAATATTTCACAGATGCCCGTATTTACTAATAATATATATTGGTTCACAAAATAATCTTTTCAAATACCACTCGTCCTCTAAATTTTGCTTGATAAATTCTTTCGTTTTCATACTTAAACTTCTTTATTTAGGGTAAAATCACTCAAACAAACCGAAATGGATAAAATCACTCGTCCTTCGGACTCGTGATTTTATCATTCGGTTTGTTTTCGTAATTTTACCAAATAAAGAAGTTTTCGTGAAAACAAAAAAATGTATCGATAAAATTTAGAGGACTCGTGGTATTACCGTTGATTAAAATTTATTAATTTCTACCTGGGCCGAAAACTTACCACACCATTCATTAACCACACATTGTAATAAGCTTAGGATTAAGGTTCTATAAAATATCTTGATAGGTAGGGTAGGGCGGGGCTAGTTGAGCACAGGGGTAAGTTGGGCAATCAAAATATCTCAGTAACTACACACCGCACGCCAGCACTTCAAATGGCAAAAAGAAGCCGGCGGTCGAGAGAAACTCATCGCACATCCGCCAGTGTTACCAGATCTCCTGTTTTAGCAGGAGATCTACTGTTTTCATACTTCTTCTCCTGTTCTTCTGTTTTCAATCTCAAATCTTCTGTTATATTTTCCACTAGAATATGGTATGTTGGTATTAAATTTGAGAGATTATCTAGCGTTATCAGACAATAAGTTTAAACATTTGTGAAACCTGAATTTAAAATGTAGTTAAATTGAACAAAATAACTATCTTATGGCTATTTTTCAAGGCCATTAATTAAGTAATTAATTAAGCAGTAATTAATAGAAGTGTAGCAAGACAGTCCATCACTGGTTTCTGACTGATTCGCATGCGCAGTTCCGTTTTCAAGCGCTTGAAAACGGAACTGCGCATGCGAATCAGTCAGAAACTAGTCATGGACTGTCTTGCTTTACTTCTATTAATTACTGCTTAATTAATTACTTAATTAATGGCCTTGAAAAATAGCCATAAGATAGTTATTTTGTTCAATTTAACTAAATTTTATTGTTTTATTTGAAATTATTAAAATCTCCTGTTTTCTCCTGTTTTTTATGTCCTATGCTACTGTTACAAAAAATTTTCATCTGGCAACACAGCCGCCAGTTGCGATCTGTCGATCGAATGAGATAGAAGCACGCTTTGTATATTTTGAGGTTCAAAAGTAAAAAATTTGTATTTTCGAATATTTCTTCTGTATCAGTTAAATATCATCTATTTTATATCAGGTAAGTGTTATAGTTTCATAAATTTAATGTATTTTTGATATTTACTAAAGAATTTGTTCTAGTTTTAACAGTTTTTTTCATAGCCTCACTTATGTTTCAAATTGTCTGGTTGGGATTAGTTGAGCAATAGTTGCTCAACTAACGCAAAAGAGGAACAACGCAATAAGAAGCTAAAGAAGATTGATAAAAAAAAGAGGAAAAATGTTTCTAAACAAATACATCAGTCCAGTGACGAAGATGACTATAGCTGCCTGATTTGCTGCGAAGCCTATACCGAAAGTTTACCAGGAAAAAATGGATCCAGTACCAAGTTTGTAAGGAATGGGCGCATACAAAATGTGCACTTAATTCTGGATATTCTTTCGATTGCGTTAATTGCAACAGTTACAATGCTGATTAGGTTTCTGATATCTCGTTAATGTCTTTTTTTCACTATGTCAATAAAATATTATTAACAAAAAGGTAACTGTAAAATAGTAGTTTTATTTAAGGTATATACTAAATTTACAATCAAGATGAAGTAGAAATAAACAAAGCAAGACACGTTAAATGCTACTAGGAGCACTCCCGAATCATAATTTACAATGTATAAACTTTGGAAATCATGATTGGGATTTACAATGCATATACATTGTAAATTATGATTCGGGAGTGCTCCAAGTAGCATTTAACGTGTCTTGGTTTGTTTATTTCTACTGCATCTCGATTGCCAATTTAGTATAGTAAACATGTATGCCATAGTTTGGCTAAATTTTCTAACTGCTCAATTTGCCCCAAACCCTTGCTCAACTTACCTCACCTATGGGGTACGTTGAGTAAGTAGGACTTGCTTTACGTAAACCGTTGTAGTTGTTAAATTATTAGAAATATATTACTATGGAGCCTTTTAGAAAGGAATAAATAACTTTCCTCTCAGTATGCGTAACAAGCAATTTGGACTTATCGTTGATGAGCTATGATCAATTAAGTGAAAAATTGCTCAACTAGCCACGCCCTACCCTACTATACCTACCTAATTCTGACCTGACTGAAGTCTCCGTTGGTTCTGGCTTTCTCACTTAACAAGCAAGTGCACGGTGTAGTCTTAAGCAAAGATGAAAACTTCAGTACAAAATTTTTAATCTTTAAACATAGACGCATCTGATTAAGTCCAAAAGGGGTTAAAATTGTTAATTTAAAGGTCATGTGACCAATTTCTGTGGCTCGTTTCAACTACCATGATCTAGAGTTTAACCTGATAATGGTCTGTTAAGACCGAAAACGTTCGTTAACCTCTGATGTACTTTTAGTCCAACTTAGATCTGTTTTTTAGTCTTTAGTCTCCACATACTACCTGTGGCAACCAGTTAGACAGAGGTCCCAGTATACTGAACTCTGAAGTCAGAAAAGAAATACAGCAAGCCAAAAACAATAAAGCACCCGGACCAGACCAAATCCCTGCTCAGCTACTTAAACTTTTGGATAAGGAAAACATTACCTACTTAACCACTTTCTTTAACAAAATTTACAACGAAGGAAAAATACCAGATGATTGGTTGGAGTCATTGTTTATAACATTACCAAAGAAAAGCATTACCACTACGATATAAGACTGCTAAAATACTTACATTACAATCAAGTAGAAGTATTACAATCAGATGCAATGTATGCACCCTTGTCGAACTCCTCTAAGTATACTTACTTCCTCTGTCAGTTCTCCTTCGACTCTTACTCTTGCTTTCTGATTTTGATACAGATTCGATATAATTTGTAGATCTATACTATCTATGTTTTTGATCTTAAGAATACTTAAAAGCTTTTCATGTTGAACTCTGTCAAAAGCTTTTTTAAAATCTATGAAGCAAGCATATATATCCTGATTCATATCCAAACATCGTTGTGTCAGAACATTGGGTGCGTTCGGACGACCACAGCGGCTGGACAGCTGAGCCAGCAGTAGCTGTCAGACGTCACCGCTGGAAGCCAGCCGCTGAGAGATTTACTAAGCTTTCCCTATCACGGCTGGATGCAACCACTCAGCCGATTTCTGCTGGCAGCCAGCCGCTACGGTCGTCCGAACGCACCCATTGACTCCGAATAATGCTTGTCTAGTTCCTAGACCCTTTCTAAAACCCATCTGTGAATCACTTATTTCTTGTCCTAATTTCACGTGGATTCTGTTATGTATGATTTTAAGGAAGGTTTTCAATGTGTGGCTCATTAATGTAATTGTCCGATAGTCATTGTATCCCTATTACAATAGTTATCTCTAATTCTTTTTCTTCTTCAAGTGCCCTGTACGTTGCAAACGTAGGCTATTAACATGGCAATTCTGATCTTGCTTACGGCACTTCTGAATAGTTCGACTGATGTGAGCCCGAACCACTTCCGCAGATTTTAAAGCCACGAGTGTCTTCTCCTTCCTGGCCCTCGCCCTCGTATAGTATCGTACCTATCAAGATATTTTAGAAAACCTTATCTTAATCATATTACAAAGTCATTCGTATTTGAATAGTATCGTTAAATTTCGAGAAGTGTACACACTGAATAGCAGATATAATATGTAATTAAAAGTACAATAGATTATTTTTTTCACCTGTCAAATTCTGACGTTTTTGCTTTTTCAGCCAATCACCACGCGTCGTTCTAGCCAATCATTGAGTGTAATACTGATAAAATAGCCTCTTCCTTGATAAAACAGTCTCTTCCCTGATAAAACTTATGTACCTGTGTTTACTAACTTAATTTATGAACAGCCCTGGTACATAGATATTTTAAAAATACTAACAGTTTTTTATGTATTAACAATATAATAAATAAATTGGTTCATTTTTAAATCATAAAATAATTTATCTATAACCTACTTAAGACATTGATCCTAGTTGTCTTAAAAATATTTCACAGATGCCCGTATTTACTAATAATATATATTGGTTCACAAAATAATCTTTTCAAATACCACTCGTCCTCTAAATTTTGCTTGATAAATTCTTTCGTTTTCATACTTAAACTTCTTTATTTAGGGTAAAATCACTCAAACAAACCGAAATGGATAAAATCACTCGTCCTTCGGACTCGTGATTTTATCATTCGGTTTGTTTTCGTAATTTTACCAAATAAAGAAGTTTTCGTGAAAACAAAAAAATGTATCGATAAAATTTAGAGGACTCGTGGTATTACCGTTGATTAAAATTTATTAATTTCTACCTGGGCCGAAAACTTACCACACCATTCATTAACCACACATTGTAATAAGCTTAGGATTAAGGTTCTATAAAATATCTTGATAGGTAGGGTAGGGCGGGGCTAGTTGAGCACAGGGGTAAGTTGGGCAATCAAAATATCTCAGTAACTACACACCGCACGCCAGCACTTCAAATGGCAAAAAGAAGCCGGCGGTCGAGAGAAACTCATCGCACATCCGCCAGTGTTACCAGATCTCCTGTTTTAGCAGGAGATCTACTGTTTTCATACTTCTTCTCCTGTTCTTCTGTTTTCAATCTCAAATCTTCTGTTATATTTTCCACTAGAATATGGTATGTTGGTATTAAATTTGAGAGATTATCTAGCGTTATCAGACAATAAGTTTAAACATTTGTGAAACCTGAATTTAAAATGTAGTTAAATTGAACAAAATAACTATCTTATGGCTATTTTTCAAGGCCATTAATTAAGTAATTAATTAAGCAGTAATTAATAGAAGTGTAGCAAGACAGTCCATCACTGGTTTCTGACTGATTCGCATGCGCAGTTCCGTTTTCAAGCGCTTGAAAACGGAACTGCGCATGCGAATCAGTCAGAAACTAGTCATGGACTGTCTTGCTTTACTTCTATTAATTACTGCTTAATTAATTACTTAATTAATGGCCTTGAAAAATAGCCATAAGATAGTTATTTTGTTCAATTTAACTAAATTTTATTGTTTTATTTGAAATTATTAAAATCTCCTGTTTTCTCCTGTTTTTTATGTCCTATGCTACTGTTACAAAAAATTTTCATCTGGCAACACAGCCGCCAGTTGCGATCTGTCGATCGAATGAGATAGAAGCACGCTTTGTATATTTTGAGGTTCAAAAGTAAAAAATTTGTATTTTCGAATATTTCTTCTGTATCAGTTAAATATCATCTATTTTATATCAGGTAAGTGTTATAGTTTCATAAATTTAATGTATTTTTGATATTTACTAAAGAATTTGTTCTAGTTTTAACAGTTTTTTTCATAGCCTCACTTATGTTTCAAATTGTCTGGTTGGGATTAGTTGAGCAATAGTTGCTCAACTAACGCAAAAGAGGAACAACGCAATAAGAAGCTAAAGAAGATTGATAAAAAAAAGAGGAAAAATGTTTCTAAACAAATACATCAGTCCAGTGACGAAGATGACTATAGCTGCCTGATTTGCTGCGAAGCCTATACCGAAAGTTTACCAGGAAAAAATGGATCCAGTACCAAGTTTGTAAGGAATGGGCGCATACAAAATGTGCACTTAATTCTGGATATTCTTTCGATTGCGTTAATTGCAACAGTTACAATGCTGATTAGGTTTCTGATATCTCGTTAATGTCTTTTTTTCACTATGTCAATAAAATATTATTAACAAAAAGGTAACTGTAAAATAGTAGTTTTATTTAAGGTATATACTAAATTTACAATCAAGATGAAGTAGAAATAAACAAAGCAAGACACGTTAAATGCTACTAGGAGCACTCCCGAATCATAATTTACAATGTATAAACTTTGGAAATCATGATTGGGATTTACAATGCATATACATTGTAAATTATGATTCGGGAGTGCTCCAAGTAGCATTTAACGTGTCTTGGTTTGTTTATTTCTACTGCATCTCGATTGCCAATTTAGTATAGTAAACATGTATGCCATAGTTTGGCTAAATTTTCTAACTGCTCAATTTGCCCCAAACCCTTGCTCAACTTACCTCACCTATGGGGTACGTTGAGTAAGTAGGACTTGCTTTACGTAAACCGTTGTAGTTGTTAAATTATTAGAAATATATTACTATGGAGCCTTTTAGAAAGGAATAAATAACTTTCCTCTCAGTATGCGTAACAAGCAATTTGGACTTATCGTTGATGAGCTATGATCAATTAAGTGAAAAATTGCTCAACTAGCCACGCCCTACCCTACTATACCTACCTAATTCTGACCTGACTGAAGTCTCCGTTGGTTCTGGCTTTCTCACTTAACAAGCAAGTGCACGGTGTAGTCTTAAGCAAAGATGAAAACTTCAGTACAAAATTTTTAATCTTTAAACATAGACGCATCTGATTAAGTCCAAAAGGGGTTAAAATTGTTAATTTAAAGGTCATGTGACCAATTTCTGTGGCTCGTTTCAACTACCATGATCTAGAGTTTAACCTGATAATGGTCTGTTAAGACCGAAAACGTTCGTTAACCTCTGATGTACTTTTAGTCCAACTTAGATCTGTTTTTTAGTCTTTAGTCTCCACATACTACCTGTGGCAACCAGTTAGACAGAGGTCCCAGTATACTGAACTCTGAAGTCAGAAAAGAAATACAGCAAGCCAAAAACAATAAAGCACCCGGACCAGACCAAATCCCTGCTCAGCTACTTAAACTTTTGGATAAGGAAAACATTACCTACTTAACCACTTTCTTTAACAAAATTTACAACGAAGGAAAAATACCAGATGATTGGTTGGAGTCATTGTTTATAACATTACCAAAGAAAAGCATTACCACTACGATATAAGACTGCTAAAATACTTACATTACAATCAAGTAGAAGTAGCATCTATCCAAGTTGGAGATAGTCGTATTGAAAAACTACCCATCAAACGTGGTGTGCGACAGGGTTGTGTTTTGTCACCCAGTCTCTTTAATTTGTACTCTGAAGAAATCTTTAGGGAGGCTTTGGACGACAGACAAGAGGGAGTAAGACTGGACGGGGAAGTAATCATCAATATCAGATATGCTAACGACACAGCCATTCTTGCAAAAAAATTAGACGATCTCCAGACATTAGTAAATCTAGTCAGTGAAGCAAGTTATCGGAGAGGCCTAAAAATCAATATTTCAAAGACAAAGTGGATGGCAGTTAGAAAGCTAAATGTAGATCAAGGCATGTTTTCTCTTGATGGAGAGGAGATAGAACAAATAAACCATTTTAAATGTCTTGGCAGTTGGTTAAATGTAAATTGCGATTGTGATGAAGAGATAATAACCAGGATTGAAATATCACGTAAGGCTTTTATAACCTGGCAACCAGTTTTATGTAACCGAAGCCTGTCGATGAAGATTAGCAAGAAGGTCCTAAAATGTTACGTGTGTCTATATTATTGTATGGTTGTGAAACATGGACGTTAAAAACCACATTGCTACATAAATTAGAAGCAATCGAACTGTGGTGCTATCGACGAATCCTAAAGATATCGTGGGTTTCGCATATTTCCAATGAAAATGTTCTCCAAATGATGAATTCAGAACGTCTAATTCAGAACGTCTGCTCATAAACATCATAAAGAGGAGAAAAACAGAATACTTCGGCCATATAATTAGAAGGCCTAAATACCATCTACTTCGCCTTATAATACAAGGAAAAGTGGAGGGAAAGAGATGGATTGGTCGAAAGAAACTTTCATGGTTACGTAATATTAGACAATGGTGTGGTTCCACGGTAGAAGAATTATTTCGCGCAACAGCCGATAGAGAGAGGTTTCAGGAACTTATAAACATGACGACAGCCAACGTCTGAATACGGACACGGCGCCTGAACAAAAAGATCTTTTTTAAGAAATTTTTAATAAAAATTTATATACTTACCAGCTACAAAACCAGTATTTTATGTTGTTCTCAAATTTTTTGTCCAGTAAATAGTCCACTTTTAACCTAAGGTTTCACCTCCGCTTTAATATTTTCAACCTTAGCTCCTGCGCCCGCAGAAATAATTCCGTTTAAGCCGCCAGTGGTCGCTATATGAGATTTTCTCTCACGGTTTTAGAAAATTGCGCACAACTTTTTTTCTGGGAAATTATACGCGCTATAGTTCATTCTAGTCTCCTAATTATCCTCCCTTGACAATCTAATAGACTCGTCCGCTCAGATAGTGATTCAGTTTACTTGGTATCACCATATTGTTGAGTCAGTGTGCTTCATATGAGAGATTCTCTGATCAAGCGACCACCCGCGTCACCAACTGTGTATAAAAATTAATTTTATTTTTCCCCTTAAAACCTAAAATAATATCCTTTTATGATGTAATAAAAGGCGCCGAGGATGTGTTCGATGATATGAAAATCCTATATTCTGTTTCACGGGTTAGTTGTAGATGGTCATTTACTATATATTTTTCAATGTTAAATATTGGCGGCATCAATAGTCACATTTTATATAAAGATAATAATAATAAAACAAAAAAACATCGTGTCTTTTTAAAGCAAATGGCTTTATCGTTAAATAAACCTCATCTTTTTTGTAAAATTTTGTAAAGAAAGGCAAAAGTTGGACATGTGAGAGAAAATCTCACGCGCGACCACCCGCGTAACAACCTACCTAGCAGGCAAGCATCCACAGACCCGCATCGTACGCATCGCACGCATAGTACGCAACGGATTTTAGTTTGCCTTGTACAAAAACTTATGTAACTGCGTCCACTGATCCACATCGTACGGATCGCATCATCGGTAATGCCGAAGGGTTGCTTCTAGAGACAACTTTTGCGATGCGTGCCGATGAATCATTCGGAATGCCGACCAATGGACGCACCCCACGCGCTCTGTTCAGAATTTCGCTTGGCCCAGTGGGAGCTAATCTACGGCTAAGGCTGCAGCTACATTGGATCCGTGTTTCTCCGATCAGATCAGATCAGATCAGATCCGACGTCGGAATAAAAAATAAACCCATAGTATTAAATGAGGGTGACTACATTGGATCCGTTATTCTCCGATCAGATCCGACGTCGGAATAAAAAATAAACCCATAGTATTAAATGGGAGTGCCTACATTGGATCTGTTTTTCTCCGATCAGATCAGATCAAATCAGATCCGATATCGGCCGATGTCGGGAGTAGCTTCTCCTATTCTCATCAAGAAGTGGTTGGTTTCATTCCGGTATTTGGATATAATTAATTGAATTTTTTGTTTTAACTATTTCATGAAATAAATCAACAATAAATAGTTTCCAAATCTTAATATTTAATTTTGTAATAATGTATCTCTACAAGATAGATATTTTATAATGTTGTCTTGAATATAATGGTTACAAAATCTCTTTACCTCTCGCACAGAATAGGAAACACCCTATTGTGTGCCTCTACGTAAATAGTTTTATTGGGATGGATACTAGTTTGTAATAAATCAATATATTTTTTCTTTTCTCATGAATTATTTTACATTCTTGTGACGAAAAAATGGGAAATAGGATTTTAAATTTATCAGGATAGTTACGTAGATTTTCGTTTATATTAAATTCTCCTAAAGATCTGTGTTTATTAAATGTATACATATACATCCATCTACGTTTTTTTCTGCGTCTTTTAAGAACGTTGTTTTCCAACAACAGCCAACAAATTAATAACACATCTTCATCATTGTCGGTGGTCGGTGGTCGGAAGATTACTGAACGAATGTAGGCACCCTCGCCGGAAAACCGGTCTGATCGGATCTGATCTGATCGGAGAAATACGGATCCAATGTAGGTACCGCCTGTCGGATCTGATCTGATCTGATCTGATCTGATCGGAGAAAAACGGATCCAATGTAGGTGCGCACTAATTTGCATTTGACGATCTTCTTCTTCGTAATGAAACAAGTAAACTCAGTTTTACTTTTATTTTATATACCTATAGATAGGTATATTCAGATAAAAATATTACAGCCCATGATAAGTTGATTATGGGGATTAAAATATCATAAATATTACTCATTTTAAAACTATTACTCATTCAAAGAGTGTTACAAGTACAGTTTGGCCAAACTCTTTAAAAACATAGAAAGTATTTTACCGATTTCAGAAAGGCAACTTTAATAATTATTAATCTTTAAAAAACTTTTATTGATGTAGTTACTATTTTCCATTTAAACCAGATTGTAAGAGCTTTGTGTATTCCTTTATATCAAAATGTATAATTAGTTAGAAAATGGGTGACACTATGCGTTCTACCGTCGTGTTTCTGCTATAGCTTGCGGTCTACCGAGAGAATTGGTGTATAAGCTGAAATATTTAAAATGACATATGAGAGTTTTATCAGTATAGTGTCATTTTTAAATAATTTAATATCTTTGACATAGGTATATAAATATAAAATACAATGTGATCACTATTTGCAAATACACTTTTTTTTCATTGTTTTAAATGGTACACCCTGTATATTGTATATTAGTATTGCATTTTGTAGTAAATGTTACAGGCTTTCTTTTAATATTAGATTGTATGTACCTAGCATGTTTCGTTTTGTAGATAGGTATTTCGTTCAACATTTTACGTTTTTGTGGATTTTTATTACTAAACAGATACATTAAAATATCATACTAACAACTATATTTAATATAGTTAATATGCATAAATTAATTATTAAATTAAATAAACAACCAATGAATAAACAACCAATAAATAAATAAACAACAAATTTTGAAGTCTACCTTAGTAATTTTTCTACCCTAGCAGGTAGTGGCATCGGCAATCCGATCGCTGCCGATACAGTGGACGCAGTATGAAAAATTAATCCGATGCGTACGATGCGTACGATGCGGACCTGTGGACGCTTACCTTAAATGCTTATGACACTGATCTATAGTCATATGGACGCGCGTACGCGTCAGTGGAGCTGATATGAATGGGTTAAGCTTCTATAATTTTATTGCACTTTCCACTGTAAATGAGTAAGAAATTTTGGTATTTTGATTATCCTTTTCCCTTTCTCCTAGATTTTGTGGGTAAACGATATAATTTTCTGGTCAACAATTTAATATTTCAGCATGTTATGAGCGTAGGCGCAAAATTTTGGGCCAATGCTTTTTAAATGCATTTATTTTTTAGAATCCTGAGGAAGCTAGGTATTTTTGAAAAATTTAATCTTCCGTGACTAACATTGGGTCTGTGAGACCTACCAGTTAGAGTTTTTACGATTATATCCAAATCGTTCGTGAATCTTCGTCGCCATCAGTAGCTGCCTGATTCAGGTGCCTGTTTTGAGTGTTTAAGTTTGAGTCTTCAGTGTCAACTAATTATGCAATTATCGGCAAATCTTGTCTCAGAGATCCATGTTAGATCCATGATCTACTCGATGAAAGAAATATTTAAATTAACGAAAGACCGTGCAAACAAGTGCTGATAATTTATTAACCCAATTGCCAGGAGTAAAAAGTGAACCTAGGTACAAGTAGTGTTGCCCAAAATCGGTCTTGCGTTTTCGCAAGACCAAGACCAAGACCAAGACCGCCTAATTTTAGCAAGACCAAGACCAAGACTTAGCATGCAAGACTTAAGCAAGAACAAGACTAAGCCTGCGAGACTCTTGCGTCTTGCGGTTAGAACTAAAGGTCGTTTTAGGGAGTATATAGGAGAATAAAATATTTTGCACATCTTTAACAGCAGATGATTTCTTTGCTCTGAACTTAATTGTCCAGGTTTTTGGTACGAGTGTACCAAACAAACTGTGTTTTTAAATACATATTTTCTTAACATTCTGTTTTTTAATTCATTCGTTTATGCTGGATAATAAAAAACTTAGGTACTTTTTTAACTAGCCATGTTTTTCATCAATGCAGGGTGTTTTAAATAAGTATGGTAACCTTACAGGCTAATTCAGCACCAAAAATAATGGCAGTTTGATTATGATTTATAAACATAGGTATGTCCTATTAGAGGTAAAATTCAATAGCTACACTTTGTACTTAATGAGTTTTTCCATGAGCACAATTATTGGATATTGAGAAGTTAATGAATTTATCTCCATAAAGTATCATGACGTTGGGATTCAAAATGAAATAGGTAATGAATACAAAGTTAATAAATAATTATTAAGTACATAAATAAGTTTATACAAAACAGTTGCCTCTATAGAAAATCACATGTGATAGAAACAGAAGTAATGTTACTGTTAAAATATCCACATACATTTTATACATACAAAGGTACCTATACAAAATTTTGCTGACTTACAACTACTAACGATCTATCAAAAATAACCGTCTATTCTTTAAAAAATGAACAGTAAGTTTCGTTGTTTGAAAATAAATGCCATTATTTTCGGCGACAGCCACAAAAGTCGCCTGCTTAACCATAAAATAGATAATGTTATTCATTATGTGAGCATAGGCTATCTGTTACAAAGAAATTTAAACCCATATTTTTTTAATCAATCGCCGAACAGGTAATGCACACGAATAATATACAGTTTCAACAATACAATATAACACACAAGTCGCCTGCTTGATCGCAAAATAGATTATGTAAAATATTTGCTACAAAGAAATAATATAAGCTCATTTCTTTAATCAATCGCCGAATAGATAATGAACACAAAAATAATAAACAGTTAATGTTTAATAATGTATTGTTTGAAAGATCACTAAATAATATGTATTACTGATTCGGCACTCCAGATTGTAAGGAAAAATTCACTAAGGGCAATAATAAGTTTCATTGGGTTTTACCTTGAAACCGAAATTCACAATCATGCACTTAGTGAAGTATACCATAAAATTATCTCAGCAATTAGAATAGAGCCCCAGTTGATTTCACAGAGCTGGACAGTACCGTATTGAGTTCAAATTGATGAAAATGTCAAAATCTCAAAAAAGTGCACTTTGTGAGTTTCACCTCTAATAGGAGGGTATGTCCGCAGATGCTTCGTTTCCGAAATAGGGGTATTAAAATTTTTCTTACAAACTGATTATTTATTGCTCTAAAACCGGTTGAAATATGCAAATGAAATTTGGTGAGTTTTATGAGGTAGTTATTGCGCATTTTTGACATACAATTAAGAATTTAATATTCACCATTGGCATGCATACATGACCCATGTAACATGATTCGTTTGTTTAGAATTACCCCTTAAAGTTTGCCATACTTATTTAAAAATACCCTGTATTAATGAAAAACATGGCTAGTTGATAAAATACCTAAATTTTTTGTTATACAACATAAGCGAATGAATCAAAGACAGAATGTTAAGAAAACATTAGACTATAGTTGGGTTTTAATTTCAGTATTTTATATGCTAGAATATTCCACAAAATGATGCGAACTTTGAGAAAAAACACAGTTTGATTGGTATACCCGGTATCCGGTATACAATGACACTTCACCTGTCTAGCAACAACATTTTTCCAGCGATATTGTTAAAGAATACGGCTATATAGCCTTATATATAAGGCTAACAAGTGAGATATTGAAGAGTAAGTTTCACTTTGCTTGTGAAGCAGCTGACGTGCCATAAAATCTGAAACCCATACTGGTCTGTCCAACCCAACGTATTGGATAAAAATTAGAACTGGCATTAACATACTGTGCAGATCTGTCACTGAATTGAATGCTTTTCAAATCACAGATAGTGAATAGCAAATACACTAAAAAATGCATGTTTCCAATAAACTTTAGTTAGTTAGAATATGGGCCCGGATCACTTACACCGTGAGTTCAAACCCCCACCCGGTGTCAGATATTTATTAGTTTGGTTGGTTTTTCCTATGGCTATGATATTCAATCTTAAAATGTACCTATTCTGTTACGTTGTTCTAAGATATGCAATATGCTAATGGGCAACTGCGAGACTTGCAAGACTCTTGCTGCAAGACCAAGACCAAGACCAAGACCGGGAGCGCAATACCAAGACCAAGACCAAGACCAAGACCAGGTGTAGTGGCGCAAGACCAAGACCAAGACTATCTAAGTCTCGTCTTGGTCTTGCATTTGGGTAACACTAGGTACAAGAAAACAGCAATGGAAATATTCAGGTTGTTTTTGACAAATTAGATGTTATGTGATTATTTTATTTTCATTGGTACTTTTCTAATGTTAAAGAGGTTTAATAATTTAAAAATAGGTATCATTTATGTTTAATTTTAGTCCTTCAGGGAGTAAACACAATCCTACGCTTGAAAGTGTGTCAATGGAAACATTTTTTTTATGTCGGTCTCTAGGACCCGATGTTAGCTTTAATATTCAGAAAACCTATGTTATTTGAGGAAGGCTAACCGCAGAATGAAATATTACCTTATAACCGAGGGGAGAAAGTCCCCGAAAACTTTTATAATGTTTATTTTAATAAGTTACAGAGCTGATAAAAAAGAGAAAATTTAGTGTGATTTTTAATTTCAAATATCTCATTCCAAAAAAACTTTTTTTTCTATTCCAAGGGACTTTTCGCCCCGGTTAATAATGTAATCTTTCATTCTGCTATTAAATTTTTTGAAAATATTTGTTAGGTTTTTCAGGAATCAAAAAAATGTATTTAAAAAGCATTGGTCCAAAATTTTGCTCCTACTTTCTTAATCGTAATTCGATGTTCATTTCTGGTGGTACTTTACCTTGCTAAAGTCGTCTTCAAATGTTTCTGTCCTGCACCTGCCGATGTATGGTCGGTTCTCTGAGTGTATTTCTTTTTTACCGGGGTATCGTATGACGTTTTTGTCGTAGAGATCGGTTCAGAATATTCCGGTGCCAGTTGCGTCTTTAACCCTGTTTTAGGTCACTAGTGTCGACGTACACTAGCCTAAGGGGACCGACGGCTGTACGTGCCCTTCGAAGCATGGGAACGGCTCATTATAATTTTTAGAAATGAAAATGTCCTTGTTAGTATCGAACTCGTGCGCTCTGGTATAGAATGCCAGTATCTTGACCGCTGAGCTACGGCTACATCGGAGAAAATCGCTGGCCTCACCTTTAAAATCTTCCTATTTTATACGCGCTTTGGTCCGGTTGTCGTGCTGTTAAGATTTTCGAGCAACCGAGGTAACACAGGCGGAATGCTTATTCTATAAGTATTAAAATTAAATTTATTTATTTCTATTATTAAGTATTATCAGGGCCGACCGTGCTGGTAGACCGAGGTTCAAATCCCAGCGCCAGCAAGAACAACTAGACATTTTTAAAATGTCTATAGGCCCCAGGTCGATTTAGCCTGAATAAAATGAGTACCTTGGGTAAAACCAGAGGTAATAATAGGCGGTTGAAGCATAGCACTGGCCCTGTTATCTTCCTTCTAGGGTGGAACCAAAGGATAGGAAAAACATTTTTTTTTCAAAGAAATTTCTAATAGCACTCGAAAGTTGCCTTAAGCCTGATTCCCATTAGACGTGCAAGGAACCGGGCCGGCAACGGCAAGGCACGGGCAAGGTTTTCGGAGAAAATTCACACTGCGAAAGGCTTGTCGCGGGTTGGTTGCTTTGTGTAGTGAACAATGTTGAAATTGAACGTTAATAAAAATTGCTCTGATATTAGACGAAGGAACAGAATATGGAAACAAATATTGCAGAAATAAAAAAAAGACGTTGTTAGGTTCTTAAAATGCTAAAAAACGCACAAAAGAAGGAGAATTTGCAACCTTACACTCCGAACTTTTAGACGACCAGACAAATTTTTTAAATATAACCGAATGACAGTGGATGTATTTAACAACTTATGGCTGCATATTGAACCATAATATTCAACCTAATTTTTGAGTCACTCATCAGAAAAACCAATTAAACACCAAGACAGTACAAATTACTGCATATGCAGACGATGTAGTTCTACAATTTAACACGACTAACTGAAGCGTTCTAAAACATTGATCCTGAAGCACGAAAAAGGGAGCTCTAAATAAACGAAGCAAAAACGAATGACATGACCGTCAAAAGAACACCTAACAATGAAAATTATATCACAATAGACAATTGAGGAGGTGTCAATCAAAACCAATATTGTCCACCTTAAGAAGTTTTAGGGAAATTGCAAAAAATGTTTTAGTAAATAACCTTGCACTGAAAATCGGTCAAATTAGCATATATCATTTTATTAAGTGAAATTAATTTATTATAGTTACAATACTCTTGAACGTGTGGATGCCTTCAGATATCTGGGTACAGAAATCAGCAGAATTCCGTAAGGATCGAAATTAATGCACGTATTTCCAGAGAAGAAGCATACATACTATGCTATTAAAAGATTGATGACATCGAAATTATTAGACAAAAGAACCAAAATGACTATCTACAGAACATTGATTAGACCCGTATGGTTGTGACACCTGAGCAGAGCAATGACGAAAAGGGAGCCCAACTCAAGACATTCGAGAGAAAAATACTGAGAAAAGTATATGGCCCGGTGCAAGAGGAAGACGGCACATGGAGAATCAGTAGAAACAACGAGGTTAATGAATTTAATGAAGGTTACAATATTGTACAATTTGTGAAAAGTCAAAGACTGTCATGGCTGGGACATGTGCAGAGAAAAAACAATGAATAAACAACAAAGAAAATATTACAATGGAAGCCGAATGAAAGGCGAAAAAAAAAAAGAAAGGGCCAGAACGAGAGGGATGGATGACGTGGAAGACGACATGAAAGCCATGAACATAAGACAATGGAGAAAAAGTACACAAGAGAAATCCGAATGGAAGGGCATAGCCAGACAGGCAAAGACCCATCCCGAGTTATGATGCCAAAAGAAGAAGAAAAATTGGCGGATATTGAGGGACCTTTTCAAAAAGAAAATACTTCTATTCTCTATCCTCTATCGTAATGATTGACCGTCTTTCTCAATATGAAACTGCTTTTAAACAACCAAGATTGCAGATTGCTTGCCGGTAAGGTATTCGGGTCATTCCATTTCAAATCACTCAATTTTGGAGCAAAAAAAATTTTGGACCTCCGATTTGTCTGAAAATTGGTATATAGCTTCTGCGTGACGTAAAAATAAGATATTTAAGGTCAAAAAATCTTTTTCTTCTTTTTTTCTCAAAATGTTATTTTATGCGATTTTACAGTGATTTGGTGTTTATTTATACAAATTTGCATTTTCTGTCGTAAAGTATCGATGGAAAACATAATATTTTAATAAAAGGAACTCAAATATGTCATTATATGGCATTATAACAAGTTACTTTGATTCAAAACAAGCTTTTGATCAAATTTTATAGTGTAGAAAACGTTAAAATACCGTTTTTTACATTTTTCTCCATTCCCAAAATACGTCATAACCGATTTGGCTGAAAATTTGCCCACAGATAGACAAAACATGGTACTTTAAGTGGTGATAAGGATTTGAGTTATATTATAATAACCAAAAAAGTTTATAATACATGCAATATTACAGTCAAAAATATAGGCGTCTACTGTAAGTACAATTAACTCGAAATTATCGACCTCACGACAAAAATTGTTAAAATGAAATTTTAATAATTGTAAATACGATTTATCAATTTCAGTTCAATTTCAGTTCCTACCATTTTTGTCGAAAAGTTAAAAATGGCGGAGATATTGAGCAAAACAGGTTCTGCTTTAATATCAAGATGGCGGCTAACTTAACGGAGGAATTCATTCGTGATTTTAAATTTAGGCTACTATTGACTCTCCTTAAGATCAGAAAAATAAAATTTTGGGCAGCTCGGCATTCAAGGTCAAATGCTATCCCGACTGGACTAATCCTACTTTTGAGTCTGATATTACTACATGTAACTTTTTTGGTATTGTAATATAATTTAAATCCTTTTAACCACTTAAAGTACTATCTTTTGGCTATCTGTGGGCAAATTTTCAGCCAAATCGATGATGATGTATTTTGGGAATGGAGGAAAATGTAAAAAACGGTATTTTAACGTTTTTTACACTATAAAATTTGATCAAAAACTTGTTTTGATTCAAAATAACTTGTTATAATACCATATAATGACATTTTTGAGTCCTTTGTATTAAAATATTATGTTTTTCATTGATACTTTACGACAGAAAATTCAAATTTGTTTAAATAAACACCAAATCACTGTAAAACCGCATAAAATAACATTTTGAGAAAAAAAGAAGAAGAAGATTTTTTGACCTTAAATATCTTATTTTTACGTCCCGCAGAAGCTATATACCAATTTTCAGACAAATCGGAGCTCCAAAATTTTTTGCCTGAGTGATTTGACATGGAATGTACCATTCACACTGTCGTGACCTTCACGGCACATGCTAGGCAAAGATTGTTTCGAAAAGAATGTCGCATGCAAATGCAAAGCCCGTCGCTTGCCGGTGCCTGGCACGCATAGTGTGAATTACATCCTTAATTATGTCTACAATAAAACTACAAAATAGTTTTGTTCTAGGATTACATCTTGAGGTGCCGCAAAAGCTTTGAAAAGATAGGTTTTTAACAAAAAAATACAGAAAGTTTCAAATATTTTATATATTGGACCTGGTGCCACAGCTAACATTTCTTAGTCAAATATTGTTTCTAATAACAGTTAACATTGCTATCATTGCTATTTGTACACATTGCTATAAAATTTCTTTGGTTACAATATTCATCTTGATACTTACATAAATTGTTTTTTTATTTCAAATTTGGACATAATCTTTTGGGAAGCAATCTTTGTTCTAACAAAGCCATTTTTACTTCAAAACCACAGCCACTAAGAGATGACTCAGTCACGAGTTTATGACTCTTTTGACTGCCTGTGTATGACAGGGAAAACACGGAAAATCCACACACTGCACCTGACAACTATTAGAAATAGTAGATAATAAAAGGTACAAATAATACTAAACAAACTATTTATTTTAACCGAACCGTATTATAATAATATACAAACAAAGAAATTAAGATGTGTTTTCTACAACGTATACTTCGAGACTACTTATCGAACGCAGAACTAACACTAACATACAGTTCTGGCATTCACATCCCTTGTAACATGTGCAATCTTAGGTAAGAGTTTATCGCCCTAATGCATTCGGAGAATTGGCCCAGCCATGAAGAGAGACCCCACATGTGTATTCTAACACTTAACAAAAATAATAAAGTTGAATTCTAACATCCCCTCGCAACTAAAATTATTTTTGAATTAGTCAAACAGACCCCCTTTACTACTTAAGTACTCTAACTTAACCCTATTCAGCGGTTTAGTCGACATATAGGCTATCATATCCTCGGTAGGACAATACCTAAAGTTCACAACCCCTTTTTCTATATAACTAATTCCGGCTCTAAACCCACAAATTCCTTTATAACCTGTTTTAACCAAATTGCTTCCTGACATCCTTCAGCCAATCCTATGTACTCTGCTTTAGTTGATGATAGAGACACGCAATTCTGTTTTCTACATCCCCAATTTATAGGCGAACCCCGTAATAAAAATATATACCCGCTATTTGATTTTCTGTTCCCCTTGTCTTCTGCCCAGTCAGCGTCTGCATAGCCGTATAATGCACTATCTGTCCCTTCTTGTCCTAAAATAAGCTTTTTATATTTACTTTTCTTTAAATATCTTAACACCCTCTTTGCTTCGTTCCAATCTACTTCATTTGGATTTTTATTCTGTTGGCTTAGTATGGTGACGCTTGCCAATATATCCGGTCTAGTATTTACCGCAATATATAATAAACCATCGATCAGTTGTTGATATATTTCACTGTTTTTCACCGGCTTTTCTCTGCTAGGCTTATAGTATCCAACATCCAGCGGTATATTGAACTCTTTTCCATCTTTCATCATAAACTTTTTCAGCAATTTGTCAATATAACTGGCCTGATTTAAACTACATATCCCTTTATCGCACATTTCAATCTTCATACCTAAATAATCTTGTAATAATCCCAAACTCCTTATATAAAAATTACATTTTAGTTTCTCTTCAAATATATCAATTATTACCTGTGAATCCTTTGCTGCTATTAAAATGTCATCCACGTATATAAGTACGTAAACCCTTTCATTATTTATTACCTTGATATATAAATATGTATCAATATTGCTTTTACAAAAAATTTTCCTTAAAGACGTGATTTTCTCTTGCATAGCTTGCTTCCATTTTTCACTATCACTTCTTTCAAGCGCTTCTTTAAAGATTATTGGTTCTTCTTCTTGGAATTTTGTCAACTTTGCTATGTAGCGCTCAGGTGAAACACCTTTATTTACTCTGCTAGATCTACGATCACCTGAATTCTGTATATCGAGATCTGTATCTAATTGATAGTTAGAATCACCGTCATCGTCATGGGATTGTTCCCAACTTAAGCTCTCATACGTGTTAGATGTATCCGTAGAATTTTCTATTTCCTCCGTGTTTTCAAAATTTGCAACCTCTCTGTCTTCTACGTCGTTTGGCTCTATTTTTTCCCGTTCCATCATGGACACAATGGATATTTCCTCACTTTTTGCCTCCTTTTTCTCGACGCATATATTTCTCTTGGAAAACACCACACTACGGCTAATTGCAATACGTTCTGTATCTACATTTAACAATCTATATGCTTTTGATTCATCAGAGTAACCTACAAATATCAGCGACTCACCTTTTGGATCAAATTTATCCTTCATTTTTTCTTTGGGAATGTGGCTATAAACCTTAGACCCAAATATTTGCAAATACGACACATTCGGTGTTACTTTATGCCACAATTCATAAGGCGTTTTTTCTTTCGACTTAGTAGGTAATCGATTTTGCAAATAATTTGCTGTCACTATCGCTTCCCCCCAAAATTTCTTTGCTAAACCCGCATCGATTAACATGCACCTAGCCATTTCAACTAGAGATCGATTCTTTCTCTCTGCAACCCCGTTTTATTCTGGAGAGTACCCTGCTGTATATTGAATTTTTATACCTTTACCCTTTAAAGATTCCCTTAAATTATTATTTACGTAGTCGCCACCCCTATCCGACCTAATTACTTTTGGAACCCTACCTAACTGATTACTCGCAAAGTCTATAAACTCTTTTATACATTTTACCGCTTCATTTTTATGATTTAATAAATATATAGTTGTATATCTAGAAAAATCATCAATTAAAGTCAAAATATAACGTTTACCCCCTGGAGTAACAGTCTTCATGGGCCCGCAAATATCCGAATGTAATAAGTCAAGAACATTAAATGTATTGCTATGAGAAAATTTTGGAAAACTCTTACGTAAAATTTTACCTTTCATACAGCATTCACAAGTTTCCCTAATCCTACAGTCTGTCATATCAATCCCGACTGCCATTTTCTTTTCCATTAAGTGTTTGACTGCATCCATGTCCCTGTGTCCAAACCGTCTATGCCATGCATGTTGACAGTTGCTGGAGTGCTCCAAAGCACTCAATCCATGGTCCACAGTTGAAAGTTTGTATAAGTCCGGTGAAGGCACCGCACTCGCGACGACTTTTCCGTGTAAAGCGATTTTACACTCGTTTTTATCGAATTGCACATTATGTCCCGCACTTGTTAGCTTTTCACCGAAAGCAGATTTGAGTCTAATCCCGGCACATACAACACTTCGTCGATTTTTAAATTTTCCACTCCCGATCCAGTCACGCACTCAATAAGTCCTGTTCCTATACCCTGAACCTCGGAGTATTGCCATTTCTCCGCCAAACTTACAACGCCCTTTCGGCTACCGTCAAATTGGGTATAGAATCCTTTGTAATTAACCATGTGGCTCGAAGCTCCTGAGTCCACATACCACGAAGCAGAATCCCTTTTTCCGTCCCTTGAGCTATAATTGACCATAAAACATGCATCACAGTACCTTCAGCGACTTTATTGGCCTTTTCCTTTTTAAACGCTTTGTACTTAAAGCAATCTCGTTTAAAATGGCCCTTCCGGTTACAAAAATAATACTGCCTTGCTTCTGCCCTTGCAGTACCATTATTTTTGTTACCCTCGTATACTGACTTCATCACCGACTCCTCCTGATTTCTTCCCAAAGCTCCCTGACGTCTCCTGTACTCATCTATTAATTTACTCGTAACAAATTCTAGAGTAAATTCACTCGATGGCCTACTTTCCAGCGCTGTAATCAAAAAACTGTATGAGTCTGGAAGACTTCCCAGCAAAATTCCTGCTGAGAACCTGTCCTTAATTTCTTCCCCTAAGGCGGCCAGTTTATTCAACGATTCTAGGAATAAACTAATGTGTGCTTCCATATCACCATTCTCCTCTAGCGATAGCCTACAGATTTGCTTTAACAAAAACACCATACTAGACAAACTTGATTTCTGATGATACTCCCTTAGCGCTACCCACGCATCTCGCGCGAATTCCCTGTTCCGGATATGCACTAATTGATTAACGTCGACAAGTAAGGCTATAGTTGACAAAGCCTTATCATTTTGTTTTTTCCAAGAACTGCTTCGATCTGCTTCTAACGGTAACTCACTCGAAACTATTTCCCATAGATCAGCATTGATGAGTAACATTTTCACTAAATAACTCCAGGATTGATAGTTCTTGCCGTTCAACTTTTCGACGTTATATTTCGCACTCTCCGCCATTATGTATTCGGTTAACACGAAAATTTCGCGACTGTACACTTTTAATTATTATCTTAATACAGGTGAGCTAACAACGTAACTGAGCCCAGAACCTATTAGAAATAGTAGATAATAAAAGGTACAAATAATACTAAACAAACTATTTATTTTAACCGAACCGTATTATAATAATATACAAACAAAGAAATTAAGATGTGTCTTCTACAACGTATACTTCGAGACTACTTATCGAACGCAGAACTAACACTAACGTACAGTTCTGGCATTCACATCCCTTGTAACATGTGCAATCTTAGGTAAGAGTTTATCGCCCTAATGCATTCGGAGAATTGGCCCAGCCATGAAGAGAGACCCCACATGTGTATTCTAACACTTAACAAAAATAATAAAGTTGAATTCCAACAACAACTAGGGTCTCTTGCTGTACTTATATACTTTTTTAAGTCCTCGTCAGTTACATATATGTTTTGTCATAGGAAGCTCATTAATTTCTTCTTACATCCAGTTGATTATATCAATGTAGTCATTGGCATTAAAGTTAAGCTTCGGGACAACAAACTTCCTTAATTTATGAGTTCCGATCTTGCCTTCAAAAGTCGCCGCAGACCTAGCTCCCTTATGTGTTTTCTTGTCACATAACATGGAGAGAAGCACATTTTCTGGGTGAGAGAACTAACCATTCCTTTGAATTACTGGATCAATTATTCTTTACTGGATATTGGAGATATTCTTTACAAAAAAAGATAACGTGAAAATTTGATAAGTCTCCATAGATGTTTTGATCCATTTACACAAAATGGTTTCAGTTTGATATAAAACCAGCCTATGGCATACACCTTCATCAAATACATAGTTACATTTTTCAGATTATTTGAAGGATTCTCTGTTGCAACATATATCCGAAGAAGGCGATTGGCCAACGTAAGCCATCGTAAATGATTTAATTTCCCATGAGTTTTTAAAGAAAGATCAGAAGGACATCCATCACTGGAGATTGCTTTGTATATTTCAAGTAAATATTTTGGATCTGTGCTTAGATCATCCTTAATATCTAGAATAGGGAGGTTGTTTTGTATGGGAGCGAAATTAACCACAGTTGTTCATGTGGAGTTGTTTCCCTAAAAGCCCTCCAAATTAATTAGGGTCTTTAGTTTTTCCATCCAATGTGCAAAACAAATGACGCAAACGCAATTAATTGGTATAGAACAAACAAATCAGCCATTTCAGCGGCTTATTTAGGTTTTTTTCTATTAAAGCTATTACTCCATTGTTAACACCAGTATTAGTGCCAGTTCCATCACACCCGGAAGCTGTTATATTGGAAGTGTTCAAAGGATTGTCACCTTTTTAAAATGCTCCATTCCCCTATATTTTATAGCTTTGCCTCTTCCGGAAGCATTAGTTATATGCCCTAGGAAGGTTGATACCGGACTAGCACGTTTCGGCGTGGCCGTTTCGCCGTCGCCATTTCGCCGTCGCCGTTTCGCCGTCGAGCCACTTCGCCGTCGGCCGTTTCGCCGTCGAGCTAGTTCGCCGTCGGCCGTTTCGTCGTCGCCATCCCGGCATTGGTTAAGTTTACAAGAACGTGATAGTGATAACATACTAATTTTTTTTATACTAATTGTCAGTGTAAATAAAATGCTGATGCTGCTGGTAAAACCACGTAAAACCAAGTTATATTTTCGTATTCAACTATACATTGTTTTCGTCTGAAAAATAAAATATTTACAGTATTAAAAATATTTAAAAAGATACATTTCATAATTATGGGCAAGTCCTCTAAGATATTCTAAAATATCTCCATCGGCATTGAAGTTTCGGACTAATCTTAATATTGAGAAAAGGGATTTCAATTTCAATTGTTTTTAGTGTATTAAAAATAAAAAAACTTCATTATGCAAATGTGATAGTATATAATCGTTCGGAAACTATTCAAATCTTATATACAAGTAATGATCATCCCGAAATTATAAGTACGAATGCTAACAACGAAATGGCGACGGCGAAATGGCTCGACGGCGAAACGGCGACGGCGAAATGGCTCGACGGCGAAACGGCGACGGCGAAATGGCGACGGCGAAACGGCGACGGCGAAATGTCCTAGACCCGGTTGATACAGGTTCATCTACTATTGAAATGTGCCCTTCTACTATAGTTAGAATATTAAGTTATATTAAGGAATAAAATAAATATTTACTATTAATTAAACATTTCTTAAATGTGGAAATCAAGTTCAAGCTTTGCCAGTTTTAGTAAAAATAAAGAGCGAATTGTGGTAAGTTAATACTAAAATTATCTTGAAAGCGTGGTTTTAGAGTGTGTATTTATCATTTAAAATAGAAATTAAGACATTACAATAGCTATTTTTCACCAAACTGAAATCATCAAAATTCGCAAAATTTAACTAAAAATTCTAACTTTCAACCCTTTTGCGGCACCTATAAAAATATTTTGTTTGCAAAAATATTTTATTTGTGGCATAACAATGACTATATGCAACTTTTTATCACCACTACACATTGAAATTATAAAAAAAATTTTTTCGTTCCACCCTATGTATACCGTAGGTCCTAGATATAGTTAGCAGAATGCTCTGCTATAATCCCAGAGCCGCGTCAGCGGTATAAAACGGGAAACTATTGTCATTATTATAAGTATTATTATTATAATACTTATAATATATATTATTACTTATAATATAGATATTATTATAATTAGTTTGATATTATCATATAAAATAAATAAATAAACTTTAGACTTTTACACCAAAGCCAAATTGAACGGGCTAATAATGTTATTCTATTACATTTCACCCCTTTTTGTACTTTGCAGATGAAGACAATAAAGCCGCATCTAAAACAAAATCCAAAACTAAAAGTACCTTTCAAGATCAGGTCGAAGAAGAAGAACCAGACAATCAAGCACCCAAAAAGAAAACAAAATCCAGAACTAAAACCACTACAAAAGATCAGAGCGAAGAAGAAGAACCAGACAATGAAACACCCAAAAAGAAAACAAAACGTAAAACTAAAGTAAAGTCAGAAGAGGAAGACGAAGACCAAGAAGAGGAAAAAGATGAAGATGAGGCACTCGACGATGATGAAGATGAAACTGATGGCAGAAGAAAAAAGAGATCAGTGCTTCAAGAAGAAGAAGAAGAAGCTGACGATGGTGGTAATGTGGATGTTGAGGCAGCGGAAGATCAGGAAATTAAAAAGCCTGCAAATAGTTTTGCAGCCAAGAAAACCGTTGCTCAGGGTAAGTCAGTATAGTATTTTAGGCCTGGATCCCGCGTATTAAAAAAAAGATCATTAATATCAAGCGAAAAATTTGTTAATAGTAATGATGTTTATTTAGTTTAGGCGCTAGAGGGGTCACTGTGTCCTTTTCAATTCTGATGGACAAACTGAACGGTTTCTTATGGACTTTTGGTTGCTAATTACGAATTTCGAAAGTGGATTTCGATCCAAGTAGTCAAAAAATTGTTATAAACAATTTAATTGTTTATAAATTGTTTAGAAGGCTCTGGCTCATAAAGTAAAAGAGATAAAAAAAGTTTCAAATAAAATTTGTTCCTTGATAAAAAACGAAGAAAAAACGTTTACTTAACTTAAATCCAACAATTAGAACTCAAGATATTGTAAAATTAGTGCACAATGCAAATTGCAAATTGCAAAATAAGTATTTTTCGAAGCTTTATCGATCGTAACTCGGCTTCTACGCATGCAAATGAGCCTCAGAAGGTCTCATTTTAAAGATTAATTAAGAGGCTTCCAAACAAAGTTTATTAAATTACTTGATCTTCATTTGTTTTAAAGTTATACCCGTTTGAAATTATAATTTTCTTAAAAAAATTGTACATTAATTTGTTTATAAGGGTTTCAAGCAAATTTCAGCTATAAACATTTATACGCTAATTAACAATAATGATAGAAGAACTCAAAAGAAACAATTTGAGCTTATGAAAATATTCGTAAGTTTATTTTTGGCCAAGATGTCGATATTTTAATGGCGCGCTATGAGGCGCAAGATCGGCTCACAGTCAAGGAAGTATTTTTCGACGCTTTATCGATCGTAACTCGGGTTCTACGCTTTGAAATGAGCTTTTCATGGTTTCATTTTAAAGTTTAAGTAATAGACTTCCAAAAGAAGTTTGCAAGATATGCCAGCAATATCAGACTCAATCCAATTGCATATAAAATGAGCATTTTATGTGGTGTACACACAATTAAAGTGCCTCGAAGATACTGCAAAAGAACTTGATCCACTTGTATATGAATATCATATAGATAACGAAACTCTGAAGCCCCAAAAAGTTTTAATTTTAATGCCTTCCAAGATTAGATTTAGTACCACCATGTGTCTGTAAAAATTGCTCTAATAACTTATGCAGATGTAAAAAAGCTGAAATTCCCTGTATATCTCGATGCAGATGTATGAAAGAAAATGTCTGTAAAAATAGTGATAATAAATAATATCAATAAAAATGTATACCATTTTTATTCATTCAGTTGCGGTGCGAAACCAAAACTGTCTTAATTTTTACTCAGATCAGAGAGTGCAGCCAGCACTCTTATCGACGATTTCACCTCTTTTTAGAGGTTCATCAAAGACTGCATAGGCTGCTTTTCTCTAGAGTGCTGGCTGCACTCTCTGATCTGAGTAAAAATTAAGACAGTTTTGGTTTCGCACCGCAACTGAATGAATAAAAATGGTATACATTTTTATTTTTATTAGTATTACTCCTATAGAGTAACTAGGTCCATTTTCCGCTGGAACTTTACCACGCTGCAGACGGGGGTTGTGAATTGCATAGTGTAGAATTCCTTCCCCTTAGTCTTCACTGCAGCATCCATGTGCTTGCATATTGTAGAAGCCTTGGAGGTTGTCACCAGGAAATGGGCCAATAAAGTTTTTCAATTAAAAATCTTTTAAAAGTATTTAATTTACAAATATTTTTATTAGGTTGAAAAACTTAGTCTTTTAAATAATATCAACTTATTTTTTAGTCGTATTTCTGAAATATTAGTTTCTAATGGTTTTTTTTTTCTCATTTATTATAAAAAATAGAAGACAAATTTAATAGAATGAAAGGTGATACGAGGTACCTACAGTATGATGATTTAATTATAAAAATTATATGATAAAATGTTATTAGGATCTTCAAAAATTAAAAATGAAGATAACGTATATATACATAGAAATTATAATTTGCATCGAGAAGTTAGCGCGTGAAACTTTACGTTGTGAGCCAATCTTGCGCCTCATAGCGCGCCATTAAAATATAGACATCTTGGCCAAAAATAAATTTACGAACATTTTCATAAGCTCAATTTGTTTCTTTTGAGTTCTTGTATCATTATTATTATTTAAAGTATAAATGTTTATAGCTCAAAATTGCTTGAAACCCTTATAAACAAATTAATGTACAATTTTTTTAAGAAAATTATAATGTCAAACGGGTATAACTTAAAAAAAATGAGGATCAAGTAATTTAACATACTTTGTTTGGAAGCCTCTTAATTAAGCTTTAAAATGAGACCTTCTAAGGCTCATTTGCATGCACAGAAGCCGAGTTACGATTGATAAAGCTTCGAAAAATACTTATTTTGCAATTTGCATTGTGCACTAATTTTACAATATCTTGAGTTCTAATTGTCGGATTTAAGTTTAGTAAACGTTTTTTCTTCGTTTTTTACTAAGGAACAAATTTTATTTGAAACATTTTTTTTTATCTCTTTTAGTTTATGAGCCAGAGCCTTATAAATAATTTATAAACAATTAAATTGTTTAAAACAATTTTTTGACCACTCGGATCGAAATCCACCCTCGAAATTCGTAATCAGCAGCCAAAAATCCATAAGAAACCGTTGAGTTTGTCCATGAGAATTGAAAAGGACACGGTGACCTCTATTTGGCGCCTAGACTAATTCGGACAAACTTTGATATGTGGGAACACTGGAACAGGGGAAGTTTTAATTGTTGAACGTAATTTTAAATGTGGAATATGTCATCCTAACAAATTTATGATTATGAAAACTAGTAGGTTGTTTTTAAGTTTATTCAATAGCGAACTATAATAATAATAATAATGTCGTATGGCATTTTTGCCGGGGAGATCCTTTCGGACAGTTCCGGCGCCATTTACATCTTTAACCCTGTTTTAAGTAGCTAGTGCTGATGTACACTAGCCCAGGGGAACCGACGGCTTTACGTGCTCTCCGTGGCACGGTGAGACGGCTCGTGTCATTATTGGAAATGAAAATGGTTTGTCTTTGGCAGGGCTAGAACCCACGTGCACTGGCGTATGAGGCCAACGATTATGGCGTTACTCCACTGCCGCTCACAATAGCGAACTTTATATAATATATGAAAAAATGTTTGTCCGACAAAAATATATTGGGCATTTTAATAAGTCCGACACGTAGTATATGTCAAATGATAGGAAGTACATTGGTGGTAAATAACAGTCTGATTTTTGCACGCGAGTTTAATGAAAGGGTAACAAATCAATTAGAAGTTCTGTCCGACAAAATACATGAGACGTTTTCGTAGTCTGACGTTCGAAACCTGAAACCTGGTCCACAATTAAAACTTCCGCTGTTCCAGTGTTCCCGTACATCAAAGTTTATTCGACTAGACACTGTTAAGCTATTAACAAATTTTCAGCTTGCTTTTAATATTTTTTTTGGTACGCGGGATCTAGGCCCATTTTTTATTCATGTTAAAATAGAAAACAATAAATGGTGTTTTAATATGTTTAAGGTTCATAAAGTTTATGTGTTAGCACTAAGACTAGTTTTCTTGGAAACCTCCATCAAATTTTTTAGCCAACAAAACGGCGTACATATTAAACGGCGTTGTCCATGTTAAAAAAGCTGGTTTGGTAAATAAATTTTCCAACACACCATAATATCTGACTTTAAGATTGTTCTGTTTCTATTGGGTTTCATATATTCTGTCAGAGAGAAACTTTATATTAAAAGGAAGCTGATATTATAGTTGTTTCATTATGTCTTCACAAACGTTATGAGTCGTTTCATGACAATTTCATCTCAGAAACCTAAACAATAGTAATCAGTAAAGGACCAATATGAAATCAGATGTAAAATAGAAACAAGAATAAAAAACCGCTAAACGCCGTAAAAATGAGTGGCGCATACAATATTCCAGCTACAAAAGATCTGATATGAACATTACGTGGCGCGAAAATGTATTTTCATTTTGATGCTAAACAAAAAAATAGTTTTATTTTAAAAGATTTTTTCATAACATTTGCCCAATTTGAAGTAAAACGCGCCACAAAAGAGTATTTTTGATACAGTTTGAATTTTGAAACCCTTTTGTGGCGCGTTTACTTCAAATTTAGCAAATATTATGAAACAATCTTATAAAATAAAACTATAATTTTGTTTTGCATCAAAATGAATATACATTTTCGCGCCACGTAATATTCATATCAGATCTTTTGTAGCTGGAATATTGTATGCGCCTCTCATTTTTACGGCGTTTAGCGGTTTTTTATTCTTGTATCAGGAGTTTTTCAAAATTATTTATAAAGTTGAATGGAATGTTTCTCGATTACACGTTAAGCTTTATAAATGGTCGCGTTTGTCGCATTATCTTCCAAATGATCTAGTGTCCATCGAATGTACACTAGTTTTTTTTCTATTTAAAATAGATTGACAAAAATATTGGGATGGCCGGTAAATGAACTCGGATTGCCCGTTGCCAGATCAAATTAGCGTCTTAACGACTACAACTACATACACCATTTAGGGAATAATCGTTAATTGGATTATACTTTTGAAGCTCAATAACTTCTAAACGGCTTACCGATTTTGTTCACTAAACATGAGTTTAAAACGTATTGACAAGTAGTATTTTAGTATCGACTAGTAAAGTAATCTAAAGTGAAGTATGATAACTGAAGCTATTAGAGGAATTATTGAGCTTGAAAAACTGGTTTTCCCATAAGAAATAGATTTGATCATATTTATGAAGCCTATAACTTAAAGATTCGAATTTTCCCGGATATAAAGTATACACCGTTAGATTCGTCTAGAGTCCTTCTACGAACACTCAGTTATTGGCGTAATTCGTATGTTGAAATTTTAAGTAATTGTCGAAAAACCAAAATTTTCAAAGTTTAGTTTTTCAGTTTTTCGGCTATACTGAGCCGTGTGTGTGTATGTCTGATCCTGACAGCTTAGACACCATTTGAAAGCTTAACTCAACGCTATTGATTTGGTGTATTTACTGTCCTCCTGTCTCTTCTTTAACCGAACATATATACCGCCAAAAATATGCCGTTGTGTACCTACTTTAGTGTAGAGTTAAATTTTCGAAGTTTTTGGGAGTTTTGGGGACGAGAACGAAAAACAGGCCCTAAATAGGAAGGGCCGTAAAATCCACACCCTTGGACCAAAATGGATGGTTGACATATGAGTGGGTGAGTCTATTCCTGAACTTTAAGATGGGAGTTGGCCCAATTTTCAATTCAGTCAGATTTAAAAAATCGAAAATTTCGTGTATATAATATATAGCGTCGCGTGTAGGGGGTGTAGGTGTGCGCCACTGACGAGAACTGCCGTTCTCAGGTAATTGATTTTATAAGTAATGAACAAGTAATGTTAGTAAAATACATTGGAATTACATTGTCAAGTTACGGAGACCTGGAAAAAGAAGTGAGAGACCAAGTACAAAAAGCAAATAGATTAGAAGGATGCCTTAATAACACTATATCGCCGGTCCGGAATAAGAATGACGTAACTGCAAATTTGGTCAATTCTTGTTTATTGCGTAATTAACTTCTAAAATACTGTGTTATGATACAAAAGATGCAGAACTGTAACTATGTGCCGAGCCACCAAAGGGTAGTTGCGTCGTTATTGAAATACGTACAATTTTAGACCTTGTTTCAGATGAAAAATGACGCAACTGTTAATAGAGTTGAAAATGGGGGGACTAAATTAAGATAATGAAATTCGGATCAATAGGGATAAAAATAAGAGCTATCGCTGTAAGAATAAACGGCATAATAAATATTAAAAATAACAAGTTGGTCGTTAACCTCTCACTAGAACACAAGTACCTCGTGCAATTTTCGAGCAAGGATGAAATACGTTCACATGTGGTCATTAAAATCTTAAGATATCGACTTTATGTCGACTACTTTTTAATATAGAATGTAACAATAATATAATTTAGAGGTTTCTACACCTATTGAAGTGGCTAGTTACAATTTTACACTGGACGTTTACACTGATGATGGTCAGTTTGACCGAAAACGTTTTGTACTTCCACTCCCTTGTGGATAAATTTTAAGAATTTTTAATAAATTCATAAGCATACGCCTACATACAACATAAGTGTTTACTTTATTCCACGTTGTTATATTGAAGATATACAGCCAACTACAGGGTTTACCCCTTTTTTAAGATTTTAAAATAGTTTTTTTTGTGCAGAAAAAATTTTTAGATCAAGAATGACGCAACTGTAGATAGGGTTAAAAATGGAGGGATTAAACTGAGATAATGAAATTCGAACCAATGGGGATGAAAATAAAAACCATCATTGTAAGAATAAACGCCATACCGATGCTCCTTGACGATTTCTCCTCATTTATTCCCTATTTTGAATATTTAAAAATCGTTTTTTTTTGCTCTCCTGAGAAATTTGGCATTTTGCAGTTAAGTCACTCTTATTTCGAACCGGCGATATGGCGATATATTAACACTGAGATGAATTCAAGAATTTATAAAGCTAGTGTAAGACCAATAATGACGTATGCCTCAGAAACCAGACCCGATACAGTCACAACACAAAGACTACTGGAAACGGCAGAGATGAGAATACTGAGAAGAATTACAGGAAATACGCTGAGCTGAGAGATCGAAAGAGGAATGAAGACATAAGAAGACAATGTGACGTACAGTGTATAAACGAATGGACACAAAATTGCAAAAAAGACTGAAATAACTACATAACCAAAATGGGGAAGACACATGTGGTCAAAATAACAAGAAATAAATCACCAATAGGTAGAAGTATCGGTCGATCGCGCAAAAGATGGAGTGACAACGTTCCATAGAAGTATCTATCCGCCAATTAAAAAGAACAAGAACAATGAACAGAATTGCTTATAAAGAGGAAGAAGAAGAAATATTATCTGGGTAACAGACTTATACTTTCTAATGATGTAACTTTAAATGCAAGTAACAATATTAACCAAAAAATACTGCAAAAAGAAAGATAAATAAGTGACAAATGTGTCACTTTTCTTGAGCACATACACAGATTGTTCTGGATAAAGTAATGACATATACTGTCTTAACTCGACAAACGACGTTTTATTCACATCTTAGATGGAAAAAATGCCTTGCACAAGTCGATATGTGACACTGTTTATGTTTGGTGCACCGTTGATTTTGGTTAATCATATAATGACTCTAGTGTTATGTAACGACAAATACTTGTACTATAAACTGCCTACGTTAAGTAATTACCTACGTTAAGTAATGAGCACTTTTCAGATTGGAAAGCAAGGCAATTATTTGAATGCCTCGTTGTATGGAACACAAGGAATAAAAAGTTTTCATATCTGTACTCAAACCACACGATTCCTCGCCATTTTATTGGTCGCTTTTCCATGTCTTTTTTTGGATCACACATAAGCCTATGAAGGTAATCAAAGTCGACAAAATCATTTTGTTTCATGGCATATACTTGAAACTTTTTTGGAAAACTATACGAAACTTGCAAAAACAAGGTGGATAAGAATCAACAAAAACTGACAATAATCAGCGGCATAACGGTCTAAGCGCGCTTGAATCACTTTGCCACTACTGAAAAGAACATCTGAAAAGAACATCTGTAAACCTAATTTTCCCCTTACCAAGAGGTGGCGCAGAACGTTTAAAAATTAATTGGATCATTTTGCCAGCAAGTGATGTTTAATTTTAACTTTCGATATATGCGCTTAATTCATTTTTTTTAATGTCACATAGACCCGTTTGGTTTTTAACAACCCTTTAATTAAACTGTTGTTGCAATAAAACTGTTTTTATCTTTTTTTGAGTTGCGACACTATTTGAGGGGAGGTGCGATATACATAAGGGCTTTCTTCTTTTCTTCACATCGTGTATGTTATATTATTACCTCTTGTTAAAATTTTACCTAAATTTGTAAATATATTTTTATATTGATTAGCTTTATTCCAATTCCTGCATTTCTAAATTAATTATTGCTAAACTGTTATTCACTTAATCGTTTGTAATGCTTTCATTGAAATAAACCGTCAAGTAGATTTATATTAAATTAAGCAGCAAAATTATTTGTATAATTAAATCAAAGGATTCAGTGTAAATAATATCAATTAAAATAATAAATTATTAGTACAATTCAATTATAGATACCTGCAATGTATTAAATTTGAAGTTATTTTTTATGTCATTTAGGTTACATTAAATTATACACTCACCGGCACAAAATTCCGCCAATAAATATTTGACAATTTATAAATTTTTTATTTGTAGTTACCCCGATTTTTAAGATTCTTGCATCAGTTTGTACACACATGTATTTCATGTATTGACATCGTTTGTTATTTTTTCAGTAATCAAAAAAAATTGCTTAGATGGTATTATACGGGGCTGAACGGAAGCGTTGTATTTTCTCTTAATTTTAAAAAAATCTGTGGGGAAATTGAAGAGCTGATTTTGTTTCATAGTCCTTTCGTGTTATTCCGAAGGCATCACTAAGATTTTTTTGGAATTATCCGACTATCTCTTTTCTTGTAAGAGCTGCACAAATTTTTGGAGATAAGAACACTGATTAACTCAAACATAAATATCTTAAATAGACGTTGGATTGATATCGTTGGACTGGCCGGCATACAGCTCATATCTCAATCTTATCGAGCATTTTTATGGGATGAATTGAAAATAGCTATTCGCCGTCATCCTAGGACTACAGAAAATTTGGTACAGTTATGGCTCTGGTAGAAGAATATCGGGCTATTTTCCAGGTAAGGATATCACATCGTATTTATACAATGTCAAACAGATTGCGAGCAATCTTTGCTGCAAGAGGTGGACATACCCGCTATTGAATTGTTTTCTTTTAATGTTAATTTTGGAGCGTTTGAAATTTTTAATTAAATGAATCTTCGATCACTTAAAACAATGTAGTTATTTACAGCCTTTACTAGGAAAAAGATATTCGGATAATTCAAAAAACAAAATCTTATGTATATATAATAATATAGAAACTACAGGGCTGTAACACGACTTAGTCACACCATGAAATATGGGACAGAGTAGTGGATACACGGATACGTGAAAAACAAACCGAAATATTCGAGAATGAATTTGGATTTATTAGTATGGTATAGTTAGATCCATACCCAGACATCCAAAGTGAAAGTTATCCTCCAACACCAAATTGTTCTATATGGTCCACATAATGTTCAGAAAAAAGTCACACCATTTTGAGCGTCGGGTTTGGGGGGGGGGGAGAGGGGGGAGAAATCTGCAAATTCGTGGTTATTTAGGTTTTTCGTCAATATTTCTAAAACTAGGCGGTTTAGCATGAACAACCTTCTACACAAAATTGTTCTACATTAAATATGAAATAAAAAAGGCCCTATGCATAACCCTTCTAAAATGAACGTTTCCAAAGTTACGGAGGTAGTATAGTATAATTGGTCCAAAAAAAGGCCTAACCCAGACATCCAAAGTAAAAGTTTTCCTTCAACACAAAATTGATCTATATGGTCCACATATTGTTCAGTAAAAAGTTACACCATTTTGAGCGTCCGGTTTGGGGGGAGGTGGGAGAGAAGTCGGTAAATTAGTAGTTTTTTTTAAGTTTTTCGTCAATATTTCTAAAACTACGCTTTAGCGTAAGGAATGTTCTATTGAGAAATATTCTACATACAATTTTAAACAAAAATGGTTCTATACATAATTGTTATAAAATCAACGGTTCCAGAGTTACGGAGCGTGAAAAGTGGAGGTTTTCGATACTTTTTATATTTACCGATTTCTCTCCCCTCTCCCCCCTAAACCCGACGCTCAAAATGGTGTGACTTTTTTCTGAACATTATGTGGACCATATAGAACAATTTGGTGTTGGAGGATAACTTTCACTTTGGATGTCTGGGTTTTTGGTATAGTTATATCATAAATATTGCCCAAAAAATATAAAAAGGATCGAAAACTTCGACTTTTCACCCTCTGTAACTCTGGAACCGTTGATTTTATAACAATTATGTATCGAACATATATATTTTTTTTTAATTTCATGTAGAACATTTTTGTATATAATATTGTTTACGCTAAAGCATAGTTTTAGAAATATTGACGAAAAACGTAAAAAAACTACTAATTTACCGGCTTCTCTCCCATCTCCCTCCCAAACCGGACGCTCAAAATGGTGTAACTTTTTACTGAACGATATGTGGACCATATAGAACATTTTGGTGTTGAAGGAAAACTTTTACTTTGGATGTTTTGGTTGGGCTTTTTTTGAACCAGTTATACTATACTACCTCCGTAACTTTGGAACCATTCATTTTAGAAGGATTATGCATAGGGCCTTTTTTATTTCAAATTTAATGTAGAACAATTTTGTATAGAAGGTTGTTCATGCTAAACCGCATAGTTTTACAATTACTGGCGAAAAATTTAAAAAACTACGAATTTAGAGATTTCTCCCCCTCTCCCCCCCCCCCCAAACCCGACGCTCAAAATGGTGTGACTTTTTTCTGGACAATGTGTGGACCATATAGAACAATTTTGTGTTGAAGGATAACTTTCACTTTGGATGTCTGGGTTATGCCATCTTTTGGATCAACTATACTATACTATATGCAGGGCATATCAACAACAGATGCAATTGTCATTATAGGGCGATTGGTGGAAAAATACAGGAATAAAGAAGCAAACGCTCATATTATATTCACTGATCTTGAGAAAGCATATGATAGAGTTCCTCGACAGAGCCTATTTTACTTCAAATCAGGCCCGAGGCACTACATAATTTTCGGGCCCCTAACTAAAATTTAATAGTAATAATAATAATTTTTTAAATGTATTAATTATTTAATAGAAATATAGTTGAACCAGAATTTAAATTTTTATTAACAATAAATAAAATTTTTCTTTTTAACATTGTTGAATTGTTTAAAGTGCAAAAACTACCGTGGAGTTTCTCTAATATGTACAGCATATTATTATAAAGTTCTCACGTAAGTATATTATAAACCAGCTGCTACAACCACTAGTAGAAAATATTAATTGGAGAGTATCAGACGGGCTGCAGACGGGGAAGATCGACAATGGATCAAGTATTTACAGTCAAGCAGGTCTTGAGCAAATCATGGGACACGGAATTCATGTTCACAACATGTTTGTAGACTTCAAACAGGCATATGACTCAGTAAAATGGGACAGACTATACTATATGAACAACTTATTTCAGAAAGGGACTCGATTCATGTTACTAACTTTCGAGATATGTATATGCCAGGATATAAACTGCTTTTCTGTAGTAAACGAAAAGTACGCCATACGATTTGTCTATTATTATAATATATTTAACCTGGTTCCTTTCTACAATAAACTGTATGTCTACCATCATAGTGAATGAATCCACTCTTAACAAAAAATAACAAAAGACTGACTTAGGTCCCTTTCTGAAATAAGCTGTTCATATATTGGCTGAATTGGCAATACCACACAGGCTAATTAGACTCATTAAAGCCACAATGTATGAAAATCAGACATGTGTACGAGTACAAAACCACCGGACAGACTTTTTCAAAGTCTCGCAGGGATTGAAGCAAGGAGATGGGCTGGCCCCAACATTGTTTAACCTGGCACTGGAGTATGCGGTTAGGCAACTGCAAACTGGACGAGGAAACCTCCTGACCAACAGAACCGTTAACTGGCCTCTTATGCCGATGATATTAATATTATGAGTAGAACATGAACAGGAGCGCAGGAAACATATGCAGAGTTAAAGAAGCAAACGAAAAGGCTAAGTCTGGAAATTAACATAGAAAAAAACAAAAATGATGATACAGACGACAAGAAAAAATATAGTCCCACAAAGCATTATATCTGAAGGTGACATTGAAACGGTTGGAAAGTTTTCATACCTGGGAGTAGAAATATATGCCGACAGATCAGAAGATGGAGAAATATGGAAAATAATACCGCAGGCAAACAGAGCTTATTTAGTCCTCTCCAATATATTTCGATCTGAAAGTGTCCACCGAAATATAAAGACGAGAATCTATAAAACCTTAATTCGACTAATAGCATGCTATGGCAGTCAAGAATGGGTCCTAAAAGAAACATCCAAAAACAAACTCGACACATTCGAAAGGAAAGTACTGGGGAGAATACTAGGACCTGTGAGGGAAAACGGAATCTTCACAATTCGATACAACAACGAGCTTTATCAACTTTATAAGGAAACACCCCTGCCAGACTTCATTAGAATACAAAGATTGCAATGGGCTGGACATGTGATAAGAATGGGAGAGGATAGGCTACCAAAAAAAGCAGTGAACGCTAGGATGCAGGGAAAGAGACAGGTTGGAAAGCCTAGAAAGTGCTGGGAAGACACAGTAACCAGCGATGCACAAGCATTTTTAGAAGTCCGTGTATGGATAAGAGCAGCCACAGATAAAAAAGTGTGGAGGCAAAAAACAAAGGAGGCTAAGGCTCAATTTGGGTTGTAGTGCCATAGAACAAGAAGAAGAAGAACATAATGGGAGGACGAACTTCCTTTTTGCGCACTGTTTTGAGGTGTAAAATAAGATAATATTGCATCTTTTTGTGCCTGCTGTTTCCGTTCTCTTTATTTTTGCTGTTTTCGTTTTTCACTGTCACTTAAATGATTGTAACTCATGATAATAACGAAACGATTACTTAGATAAGAAAAATAAGTGTTTAAAGAAATTTAATAAAACGACTAATGATTAATGAATAGATTAGTTGAACTAACTTAAAAAGCACAGTACTGAAAACTAATACATACAAGCAAGCAATATCTTATCTTTGCATAAAACGGCATTAAAAATCAAACTAAATATTTAATTTAAAAGTGCATTTTAAATAAATATGACAATACGTGACGATAGCTCTTTTTAATCCTATCTCTGGTTATTCCTTCGGAGTGGTGTATTTTTGCTTATTGTTATTGGTGCCGACAAGGCAATCTATTATACCTACAACTCTTATTGCAGTTTTATGATGGTTTATGGTTTAAGAATGGTTTATGGACTTATGGTTTATGAATATCACTCTAACCTAGTTTGTTATCATTTATCATTTCCTGTTCGTAAAATAAAATAATTTATAAAATTTAATTTGTTTTTTCAATAAAAATTCTCTTATTGTGATGTTTTCGGGCCCCATTAAAATGTGGGCCTAGTGGTAAAATAGGCCCTGTTCCTCGAGAGGTTCTGTGGTGGCCACTCAATGAAAGGAATTTCTGGTTAACCCATTATGACCTAATGTTACTTTTATCTAACGCTTGCAGAGGTACTTAGTGGACTTTATATGAAGTTTCAGTTTGGCTACCATCACTTAGATGGTAGTGCAAGGCATTCAAAACAAACAAAACCCTTCCGTGCAAAGCCAGACTGACAGTTGTTTTAGTTAGTGAGTAATTGAAGTCTGAACTATGTATACATAATTTAACAAGTATCATGGAGCATAACATTCGTTTCGAGTAAGTGCTGCAAAAACCTTATTTTTAGAGTAAACCGCATGATATTGTTACAAAAATACTGGTAAATAGTGCTTTTTTGTTGTTGTCTGTGAAAATAGTTCATTACTTTCTGTATGTTTGACAAAACCAGCTTTGAATTGTAGAGTTACATATATGTAACGCTAGGCTTTCCGGAGTACCGGAGCATCGTTTTCGTTCTTGAAATAAGTATTAATACCTTTTATTTCTTTCTAAACGAGTCTAAATTCTACAAGAAGCAACGGAATTAGCAAATATAGATAATGCAAATGAAATCTTCATTTGAGCCTCCGGATACCAGTGGACTAACAGTTGAGGATTCTGGAAATGAGGATGAGGGAGGCACTTTAGACAATCTAACTGGCCACTGGCCGTCAACTTCTGTATAAAGTGTAAATTGGATTTAAAAAATATACAGATGGTGATGATGACGAAACTTCTTTAGATGAAGCATGTGAACAAAACACAGACAAAGAAACTATAGAAAATGAGCATCCTGAAAAGCAGGAAGAGAGGGTCGTCATCCAAAACAAAAATTAAGCTGAACAGTAAAACCAACTGGAACGAGAATTGTGATTTAGTTCCATCACATGTACGACCTTTTGTTGTGCGAAGTTATAAAAAAGATATCGAAGATCCTGTTGCTCTGTTCGAAAAAATGTTAGATGATAATATTATCCAGATGTTAGTAGCAGAACAAGTAGGTATGCCATATTTAAAAACTGTCCAGATAGATGCGCACAGAAATTCGGAAGAAATTCATTGACATTCTCATCGTGAGTGGATACGATTGCAAACCTAATAAGCGACATTTTTGGGACAGCCAGTGTTCACACCCGTGTTGAGCTGCCCCCCCCCCCCCCACTTGCAAAAATCAAAAAACAAATAGCCCTGATTTATGAGCTATTTATGAGCTCTCATATTCCGCAAACTAAAAATTTTGAGCTCGTTCCACTGAGCAGGAATTTGATACTTTAGTGGGGGGGGCTGAGTCAGCCCCCCCCCACTACTTAAAAATAGGAATATTGAATCGGTTTTTGCGGCAGAATTACGAGCTATTTATGAGCTCTTGAAATTATATAGTTTCGATTTTTGAGCTCATCCCCTTCACCCCCAAACAACCCTTTAATTGATTTAACATAAGAGAAAAATGCTGAGAAAACTTAAAATATATCGTATTGCGGATATAATTCCTATAACTTATATACTCTAAGAATAAACTATTAAATCACGTGCATCTCGATTATTGAGCTACAACCCCTTCGCCAGAAAACCACCCTATCTTCCCGGCTTAAGAGAAAGTTGTACTTAAAATGCATTAAACTAATTATTTGGCGACGACATATCATTGAATAATTTATAAGCTTGCAAATTACGCGAATTTAGATCAGTAAATTACAATTTATTTTGTATAGTGCAGTCACTGAAGGTAAAAATCAACGATTACCTTCAATTTCGGTGAACCTTCATCGATTTTCACGAAAATTGGTCAGTGGTTAGAGGATACGTCAAGAAACAAAGGTGACATGATACCACCTTGCGCCCTTACTCTGAGGGTGAATACCGCCCCTTCTCGGGGGTGAAAATTATTTTATTAAAAATAACTTCACAAATCAATAAAAGAACAAATTAAAAGCAAAATTTATTATATAAAAATAATAAAATAAGTCAATACTTTTTAAGCTATTAAAGATCAAAGACTTTAATTATTCGTGAAAAAAAATGCATGTAATGAAGCGGTTTTTCGTAAATCACTGAAAAACTGTAAGTTTTTACAAAAAAGTTAATAGTAGTTTAATTCGTAAAGCTTATATTCTAAGAATAAACTCTTAAATCACGCGCCTTTCGATTATAGAGTTACAACCCCTTCGCAAGAAAACCATCCCATATTCCCGGCTTAAGAGAGAGTTGTACTTAAAATAATTTAAATTAATTATTTGGAGACTACATATCGTTTAATAATTTATGAGCTTGCAAAATATACGCATGTCAATTATTGAATTGCCATTTTCTTTCTATAGTGCAGTCACTGAAGGTAAAAATCAACTACGACCTTCGATTTCGGTAAATCTCCATTCATTTTCACGAATTAACAATAACAACTTAGGGTTTTAACCTGGGGTATATGTCACCCCTTCTCGGGGGTGATAATTACTTTATTAAAAATAACCCCACAAATCGAGAGAGGGACAAATTGTAAGCGAAATTTGTTATATAATGTGATTAAAATAAATTATTACTTTTTGAGTTATTAAAGATCAGATATTTTAATTTTTGTGAAAGAAAATGCGTGTTTTAAAGCGATTTTTCATAAATTACTCAAATACTGTAAGTTTTTACAAAAAAGTGTTCATCACTAAAATTGAAGCCAATAAAAAATATAGTAAATTGCTTACTTGAAAAACCCTTTAATGTTAATTTAAAGTAAGTTATTGGTAATTAAATATATATTTTTTTCTGCGACTGTTCAAATCTAAGGATTCAAGCTTAAATAACGGGAAAGAGATGCATTTTATAACACTTAGGTACTAAATACTTATCAAAGTACTTAGAAATACCTATCCAAAATGAGCTCCAGAAAAAGTTGATAGCATCAAAATCCGCTCACCAATTTTGGTGAAAATGAATGCAGATTTACCGAAATGGAAGGTCATAGTTGATTTTTACCTTCAGTGACTGCACTATAGAAAGAAAATGGCAATTCAATAATTGAGATGCGTATATTTTGCAAACTCATAAATTATTAAACGATATCTAGTCGACAAATAATTAATTTAAATTATTTTAAGTACAACTCTCTCTCTTAAGCCGGGAATATGGGATGGTTTTCTTGCGAAGGGGTTGTATCTCAATAATCGAAAGGCGCGTGATTTAAGAGTTTATTCTTAGAATATAAGCTATACGAATAAAACTACTATTAACTTTTTTGTAAAAACTTAGTTTTTCAGTGATTTACGAAAAACCGCTTCAAAACATGCATTTTTTTCACGAATAATTAAAATTTTTGATCTTTAATAACTTAAAAAGTATTGACTTATTTTAATCACTTTATATAATACATTTTGCTTATAATTTGTTCTTTTATAGATTTGTGCAGTTATTTTTTGTAAAATAATTTTTCACCCCCGAGAAGGGGCGGTATCCACCCTCAAGGTAAAGGCGCAAGGTGGTATCATGTCACCTTTGTTTCTTGGGGTATCCTCTAACCACTGACCAATTTTCGTGAAAATCGATGAAGGTTCACCGAAATTGAAGGTAATCGTTGATTTTTACTTTCAGTGACTGCACTATATAAAATAAATTGCAATTTACCGATTTAAATGCGCGTAATTTGAAAGCTTATAAATTATTAAATGATATGTAGTCGCCAAATAATTAATTTAATGCATTTCAAGTACAACTTTCTCTTAAGCCGGGAAGATAGGGTGGTTTTCTTGCGAAGGGGTTGTAGCTCAATAATCGAAATGCACGTGATTTAATAGTTTATTCTTAGAGTATATACGCTGTAGGAATTATATCCTCAATACGATATATTTTAAGTTTTCTCAGCATTTTTCTCTTAAGTTAAATCAATTAAAGGGTTGTTTGGGGGTGAAGGGGATGAGCTCAAAAATCGCAACTATATAATTTCAAGAGCTCATAAATAGCTCGTAATTCTGCCGCAAAAACCGATTCAATATTCCTATTTTTAAGTAGTGGGGGGGGGGCTGACTCAGCTACCCCCCCTAAATTATTAAATTCCTGCTCAGTGGAATGAGCTCAAAATTTTTAGTTTGCGGAATATGAGATCTCATAAATAGCTCATAAATCAGGGCTATTCGTTTTTTAATTTTTGCAAGTGGGGGGGGGGCAGCTCAACACGGGTAGTGTTCACAACAAAAGACGTCGCTGTGCAGCAGATGAGTGTAGCAGTATTACTCGAACAATGTGTAGCAAATGTTATGTCGGCATGTGTATTGACTGCAATAATTATACTTTTCATAGGAAGACATTCTAGTTTTAAAATAAATTTCATTGTCTTTCTTAAGAATTTGTTTTATGTTAGTTACGGTACTATAGTGACCTAGCGTTACAATTATGTAACACATGTTTTTTAGTTAGTTAATGTTTTTTTATTATTAAAAATAACTCGGGTCATGATGGGTTAATATGTAAAAATTGTGAGAGATATGTATAAGGGTGTAACGACCAGTGCTAGGACAGGTGCAAGAGACAGAAGAAATAGATGGAGATGCATGTACTAAAATTAGGTATGCATGAAGTGGAAGGAAGCGGTGTTTTGTATTACAATAAAATTCCAAACAAGCTGAAAAGAAAATTTTATAGAACAGCCATAAGACCGGCTAGGATATATGGAACTTAATGTTAGGCAGTTAATAAGAAAGAGGAATAACGAAAGCATGTGGCGGAAATGAGAATGCTTAGATGGATCAGTGGAATGACAAAAATGATAAAATTAAAAATGAGTGATATTAGCGGAAGTCTAGGTGTAGCACCAATTGATGCCAAAATGAGAGAGAGAGAAGAGAGAGAGAGAGAGAGAGAGAGAGAGAGAGAGAGAGAGAGAGAGAGAGAGAGAGAGAATCGTTTAATAATGCAATGCAAAACTTGCAAACACTTATGTAGGCCTCTGGATGAATTCTAAATTAACCGATTCTAATAATTTGTGAACAGGCAACGAAGTGGGTGGGCAATATAAATTTTTTAGATAAATCGCAAATTACTTTATATCCAGTGGATGTTTTGGGGAAGTATTTATAATATGACACACCCTAGTAAACCATACATTATTTAAATTCTTTGAAAATTGTACATAAAAAGATATTCGCTTACCTGAAAAATATGCTATTAAGTGTCATTATTATAATAAATCGTATTTTTATAACCGGTATTCTAATATATTGAGCACATCAAAATCAAAACCTCCTTATTCCTAAATTTTTTGTTTTTCCCTTTTTTCCACATTTTGATAGTTCAAGTATATTAATCTACAGTGCAAAATTTGCAAAAATGCAATATTTTACTGTGCAAAATAAGAAGAACGAAAGTAAATTGCAAATTACATTGTTGTTTATTGGAATAATTATTAGCGCCATTTACTTTCGTACTTCTTATGTTGCACAGTAAAATATTCGTTGTCGAAATAATCCAAAACAGGCGTATGTTCGTGGAATGGCCATACCCACTTTTAATGCATTAATTGCGCCTAAAAGCACGTAAACATGTGGATTTGGATATTGTGGTCTTAGAATTAAAATCTGCTAAATCCAAAACTAAAAGTACAAATTTCTGAAGATGTAAGGCCTTGCAGAGAAATTACTATAATAAATTAATGTGCCATTTTATGATATTTATTGATGCCCCTTTGATTGAGGAATCCCGGATACTTTTTGGAAAATTTAAATTTTTAATATTTTTTCGTCTCTTGAAAAATTTCAAAACATGGATCTAGTACTAGTAGGTTTTGATTCTATAGAACATAATTAGCAGGTTCGACTGCAGTAACATATTATGTATATGTTTTATTTGTGTCACTTACTAATTAAACAGAAATTTAAACCCTGCATTGCTGTCAACGAAATGTATTATAATTCTGCGGATAAATGGCCTGCAGGCTTGTTAAATGACAAAAACAAAGTTGCAAATTTTCTCATTGTAAACAAAGCTATTTAAAATAGCCATTTGTCGACAATTAGCTTTGACGATATTGTTATATTAGCCTTTTCAAACGGGTTTTACTGTTTTAGACTACATAATGTATCCTTTATTTATTAGTGAATATTATCGATTTGTTTTGTTCGGTGTGTTAATATCGGAAATGTTGAAATAAAGTAAACTATTTCATAAATATGAAGTATATCAATAACCTAATTAAATAAAATAAAATCAAAATGTAATTCAGTACAGAATGTCCAAGTAATAAAGCCCCTCCCTGGGACTGTAATTTTTTCCTCGACGTCGGTGGGAGGGCCAAGTAACTGGTCTTGGTCCCTGAATTTGTGAGGGGAGCGCGACCAGTGAAACCAAACACAGTCCCTAGCGTCTAGCGCCTGTGCACCGGACACCGCCGCTGGACGCTAAAAAGGCGTGGCAACTGAGGCGAAAAGTTGCGACGCCTTCGCCCCCTTCAGGGGATGCACCTTTCCTAATTTCCTACGGCTGCCCCAACCCGCAAACTCAATTCGCATATCCCAGTCGGGACCGGCGGCGGGGCCCCGCGCACCAGACGTACTCGTCGGTGCGGGGGGTCAAGGCTACGGTTACCACCACGCACTTATTTCGAATTTTTTTTTTTCGACACACCTATCAGGGATAGCCGACATGTCACACCTTACCCAATTATCCTTTCCTCATACCTAACAGGAGAAAACCTGTAAAAATCCGATGGAGTAAACCAGCGAGAAAAAATCCGTAATCCAAGGTGTGGGACACCGTGCCGAAGGATGGATGACCACACGATACGTGGCCACGAACGGTTCCCTCGGGGCACCTGGCGAAACCCTGTTGTACGCAGCCCTACCACCACATGCGGGGCTCTGCGGTGGTGGATTCTTTTTTCCCTAGCTACTCGTGGGATTTACATGTTTAATCAACCCTTCAAAGAAACAGCGGGCGACCCGGGCGGTAAGCCGGGAAGAAAACTAGACACAGCCAGGAGGAGAACAAATTCTCTTCCTGACGACCAGAATCTAAAGAGAAAGGCCTCGTACACTAGGTCGATTTCCGAAATATATAAAAAGAGACCGTGTAGTCAAGCAATGGAGCTGCTTGAATACATAGAGGATATGACAAAACAGATACACCGACTTGCTTCCTTAATACAAGAGTACCCAAATACGGCAAGACCCGTAAAAGATCTTCATAGACAGCTCCAGAAGCGGCATGCAACCCATCGTATGGAGCACATCCGCGAGTGGTTGAATAGTCACGCTATTGAGCCTATCGAAAAAATAACTGTAGACTCAGACGTCCAATGTGACCTTGCATGCGCTGAAGGCTCTGATGTGCCAAGACCCGTCATGATGGATTGCGGCACGCAAACTGACGCATGGCACGGCCCTCCCGGGGCGGTCAAGATGGCGAGCCTAGAAGCAGTCAACACTTTTGCGGACTTCCAAAGGCACGCCCACTTTGAGTGGCCTGAGAAGATATATAAAAAAACGACAATTGAGGTCTCAAACCCATTGGAATCCAATTGCCGCGTGAAGGTGGTAGCTCTGGAGCCCAATGACAGGAAGATGAATTTTAGTATTCAAAGACTGTATAGAGACCGGTATCCCGATTTATCGTCACTGGAAGGGGACTTCGAGGTTATGGAAAATTCAATCACCATCCGGGAAGGCGACAGAAGAAAAACGAAATCACACAAAGTGATTAAGGTCACAGCCGGTACACCGGAAGAGCTCTGGCTCGCACTCGAGCGTGTCAGGGAGGAAACTCAAGAAAATGACACTGTGGCCCTGCACCACGTAAGCTATATGCCGGTGCCTGATCTGAGGAAGATGGCGGAAGTTATCTTCCGGAACACCACCCATGTATCCGTCTTAGTATTCACTACAGCCACCAGACGGGAAAGACCGACGTTTGGATTTATTGTGTCTAAGAAGGATGCGACCTACTCCCAGCTGCTGGCTGGAGTAGAGAAAGCCGTGGGAAACAGCGAGGCCAAGGAGGCAGTTCGTAGCCTTAGAAGCACTGGTGATGGCAATCTACTCATTACAATCGACAAAGATCAGGACGCGGCCTTGATGATAAAAAAGGCTATTATCAAGGATAGCGGCGTATCAGCCAAACTGATAGGCCAGGAGAGACAGGCCGTCATCCACGTTAGAGGGATGACCTTGAATACGAATGCAGAGAACCTCAAGGTTGCTCTTACGAGAGAGCTGGGTAAATGGGAACCTAGCTACTCCATCAAACACTTGCGTCCCATGCGGAATAACACCTTGGCAGCGACGGTCGTCCTTTCCGCGGAAGCGGCAAGGAGAATCATAGATATGGGAAACATGAAGGTCGGCCTCGTGAGTTGTGAGGTGGAAAGGAGGTACAGCATCAAGAGGTGCCAGAGATGCTGGTCATATACTCATGACGTGAGCAAGTGTAATGGCCCTGACCGTCCTGGATTCTGCCCGAAGTGTGGAAAGAACGGTCACACCTTCGAATCTTGTGTGGAGGCGGATTATTGCGTGATTTGCGAAGACTCACACCGTATTGGCAGCGGTAAATGTAAGGAATTCCGGTCGGCTCTCCAGAGAGCTCGATTGGCAGACCAAACGAAGACCCTTGAGACTCCCCTTACACAGGCGTACCAGCCCCCTACTCCTACAAAAAACATCACCCCCCCTACCCCCACTCCGACCGAAATGGACATAGACTCAGAGAAAACTGATGAGTCAAGGATTGGTGCTTCAACGCCTTCACATGAGGATATCGCGAGGGCCGACGACGAGGTCTTCCATGAAGCGTCTCACTCCACCCTCGTGGAGCAGTTTGGCTCCATGTCCGACAGCGTGGCGGCCGAACACGTACAACGGACCGAACGGCCTTGTCGTTCATCCTCTTTAACCCCAAATGAGGAACCTGATGTAAACCCTACACCCACGGTGGGTGACCCACCTACCCATGGGACAGAGCCTAGAGAGTCCCCGACTAAGCACTCTAAGCAGATATAGACATTTAATTGATCTGAAATGGCTTCGAGCGGTGCGAATACTCTCAAAATATTACAAGTAAATATCGGAAGGGCCAAGGTGGGACATGATCTGATTCACGCCATATCTCTGGAAATAAAAGCAGACCTCATTATAGTCCCTAAACCTAATAAAAACATCTCTAAAAAGTTTGGTTGGGTCGCCGACAAGCGGGCTGACGTCGCCATCTTCTTGGTTAATAGGAACCTGTCCATAAGCAAAATCACCAAGAAAGAAAGCTTCATCAAGTTAAAACTCAATGATGTAGCTATTATAGCCTGTTATATCTCACCAAACATCAACATCACACAATACCAAGAGAAGGTCGAAAACATCATAGAGGCGGCAATAACAGAGAAGCATTATATAATTGCTGGCGACATAAACGCCAAGTCCATATGGTGGGGGTCCCCAAGAAATGACGTCAAAGGGAATATATGGAACGAATGGATTGCCTCTACCGATATGGTAGTGATGAATAATGGGAAACACACGTTCGAAAGAGGTGAATCGCGGAGCCACATAGATGTTACCCTGGCATCCAAAAACTACGCTAAAAAGATTACGAATTGGGACGTGCTAGATGATAACATCTTTACCTTCCATAAGTACATCTTCTTCGAGATTGGCACAAAGGTAACAAAAAAGAACGGCAGGAAGATACTTGACTTCAACAAAGCAAGATTTGCGGAGTTGATTAGTAATCTACGGGGAGAAGCCACTGACTTTCCCACCTTCAGGAATTCCATTACTAGGGCATACAAATTAAGTAGTAGGAGCAAAACCGCCTCATACACCGTACCCTATTGGTGGAATGACGAAATTCAGTCGAAACGGACAGAATACCTTAAATTCAGACGAATCGCCCAGAGACACAGGACCCAGCAGACAAAAGACGAATATAAATCCGTCAAGAAAGAACTAAACAAACTTATAAAGAACGCAAAGCGCACATGTTGGCAAGACTTGTGCGAGGCACTGGAAAATGACGTATGGGGCGATGCCTATAGAATAGCCACCAAAACGCTGAAGTTCGAGGTCCCATACAATCTGTGTGATGAGAAAAGGATAGAAATAGCTAACACTCTCTTTCCCAACAAGCCCGGCATTGAACATACGTACAATCCACATATCTGTCCGGAGAAAATAAGTAATGCGGAACTCATAAAAACAGCAGAGTCCATTAAAGTAGGTAAATCCCAGGACCCGATCGTGTGCCACCAGAGGTGATAAAACTAATAGTTAAAACACAGCCAGACGCTATCAGAGCCATATTGAACCAGCTGCTGACAAAACAAGAGTTTCCTAACCAGCTCAAGCTCGCGAGACTAACTCTAATACTCAAACCCGGCAAAGACCCGGAAGAAGCCACCGCCTATAGACCGATATGCCTACTCGACTGCCTAGGAAAGTTGTATGAGAATATTGTTAAAAACCGTCTTGAAAGAGAGCTGAGAGAAAAAGACATCATCTCAACCAGACAGTACGGTTTCAGGAAAGGAAAATCTGCTATAGGTGCGGTCAAGCATATTACAGACATTGTGAAGAACACCAGAAAAAGATGGGCCGTTTTAGTAATGTTTGACGTAAAGAACGCCTTTAACTCGGCCAACTGGGCCCATATTATTACTAAATTAGAAACCGCTAATGTCTCGGGATACCTGATCAATATTATAAAAAGATATTTAAGCGAGAGACATGTATCAGTGGCCAAAAATGTTGAGATGAAACTAACAGCCGGCGTACCGCAAGGCTCTGTACTAGGTCCAACGTTGTGGAATGTCTTGTACAATGGGGTTTTAAATATCGATTACGGTAGAAACAACATGGCAGTAGCCTATGCGGACGACCTTGCTATATTGGTCACCAACGACATGTACTGGGACCTTGTGGAAATCGTAAACGAATGCTGCGAGAAAGTGAACAGGTGGATGGAAAATAATGATCTTGAACTTGCAGGTCACAAGACAGAAGTGGTCATCCTTAAAGCTCCAAGAAATGGGCCGGACTTGACCTTCCAAATAGGTAGTAGCCAACTAGAGCCGACGAACTGTGCGAGGTATTTGGGTATTGACCTGGACAGAGGCCTAAGATACACGAAACACTTATTAAGAGTGGTTAAGAAGGCAGACGAACGGACGGCAGCTATCCAGAGAATAATACCTAACATTGGAGGGCCCAGCAGCAACAAGAGAAGTTTGTACCTCCAAGTGGTGCAGTCGACCCTTCTATATGGAACCCCCGTCTGGATCAGCGTACTAAAATACCAGAAGTACAAAGATATCATAACAAGGGCCCAAAGGAAGCCTCTTTTAAAAGTGGTGAGCGCGTACCGAACCACTTCTACGTTGGCCTTACAGGTGATAGCGGGCACTCTTCCTATTCACCTGTTAGCCAAAGAGAGACAAATGCTGTATGAAGCACACGATGGCCACTTACAACAGGTGAGAAGGACCATACGAGTAAACATGCTAATGGAATGGCAAAGGGAATGGGAGGTACAGACCACGAAGGCTCGCTGGACCAAAACACTGATCCCCGATGTTGTAGCTTGGTACAACTGTAAATTTAAACGGGTAAATTACTACTTTACTCAGTTCCTGAAGGGTCATGGATCTTTTAGGTCTTACATATATGGCATCAAAAAAACCAACGATGATATATGCACCACGTGTCACGAGAGGGACGATGCGGAACATTGCATTTTCCGGTGCAATGTTTTCGTCGTAGAACAACAAAGGCTGCAGAATAGGTTTGGCGCTATCTCGCCCAACAACATCATGCAGATTGCAATGACCAGCAAAGAGAATTTCGAGTGTATAATCGACCATATAACAAGCATCATGAAAAGAAAGTCTATAATGGAAAGATTAGAACAAGCTGGGTGAGGGAGTCTACCTCCTTCATAGCGGTCAACTGTAAAAAAAAATAAAAAAATAAAAAAAAAACTTTATTTCTTTCTTTCTTCTTTATTGTATAAAAATGTATCGAGTTACCTTCTCTTTTTGTTCTCAATGTTTCCAAGTTCCTTCGCTTGGGAACTAGATATTTTCCCTACACGCTCACCGCTATTAGGTAAGTGTTGTAGATATAATAAATAGCTCTAAGGGCACCTTTAATCCGGTCTGCGCGGGGTATCCCCATGTTTCGTTCGCTAATGAACTCGTCCAGGGATACCTCGGGTCGAAGAGGGGGTGGTTTTAGTTGGTAGGTGACCTGGCAGGGATGTCCGAAGGGGGCCCTCTGTCACTTAGTTTTGACACCGTGCCGTCGGCGTATGTCTCTGGTTTGGTTGAATCCAACAGTACTAGGGACACCTTCACTAGTCAATTTACGAATCTTTCCACCTCATTCCAAAAAAAAAAAAAAAAAGTAATAAAGCTTAAAATAGGTCAAAACCTCGCAATTTTTACAGAATGGATCGATTTGCTTGAAAATTTGAGAATAAATAGTGGATAGCCCAAGGATCAAAATCTATATGATGCGGAAAGGCGGTTTGACCATGGGGGTGGTTGCCACCCCATCGCGGGGGTGGAAATTTTTTATTATATTTTGACCGCAAAAGTGGGTAAAAACATTCATTCTAAGCAAAAAACGTTCCATACATTTTTTTCATAAAATTAATAGTTTTCGATTTATTCGCTATCGAAAGTGTTAGTTTTATATCGAAAAAATTAATGATTTTAATCAGTTTTCTGCTAATAACTCAAAAAGTTTTCGTTTTATCAAAACAACTTTGCTTAACAAAAATGTACCTTTTGAAAAAATAAACAAAACTGTTTTTTTTTATTTTCTTTAGAAACAATAGTAATCGAGCTATACTTTATTATATGTTAGCTCTTCTTCGTCAAATGCTAAATATTGTAGTTTCAAAGTCAAAAGACGGGAAAACCATGCATTTTTCGAGGATAATTTGTTGAAACTAATTTAAAGTATTTAAACATATCTATCCACAGAAATAAAAAAAAAATCTTTAGCTCAAAAATTAAGTGACTTATAATGAAAAGAATGTCTGTCCCTATTTTTTTCAGTAAAAAAGTGATCGGAATTAACCCCATAATCACCACTCTAATTAAAATTAGTCATTTTCCTTATTTTGTCGTCTTTATTTATATATTATTAATAGATCCTAGAAGTATGACCGGCTTAGAATTATTAGTTTTAAAAAGAATGGAGTTAAAAGCGATTAACGAATTTTTGTAGTTTGGTAAAAAATTCCTTTTTTTCTTCCGAATAGAAAGATTAGCATCACAGACACGAAAAAATGTTTCAATATTAAATTAGAGCATATTTAATTTCCAAAACTTGGTTTGCAAAAACTTTTTCTACGGCAAAAATTAAGTGAGCTATTGATAATTATAACTTGCAATAACATGCAAAAACCACATTTACCAACTCTTTCAAAGTCACCTCTTTTTGCGACTGAGGATACTAAATGGATTTAATACCAATAGCCTTGTAGATCTTGTAAAAACCTACAAAATTCTTTTTTACCAAACTTTCTAAGACAAAAAATAAAAAGTTACGGTTAAAAAATCAGTATATTTTTTGAACAAAAAAAAAAGAATGTGTGTGTACTTTGTACGCACGTAAGAAGTTATACTTCTATTATTACGATTTCAACGAAATTAATATAATTAACAGATTATTTGTATTTTATTTAAATATTAAACTAACTTTCTTTACCTACCACTTTTAAAATTTTTTTATTAAAACGATACCAAAAAAATATGAATCGTCCGGGATTTGAACCCGGGACCTCTTGATCTCCGGTCACACGCTCTACCACTGAGCTATATACCTTTTGCTTTGACAGGTTACAAGATTTCTCATACATACTGACAAATTTAATAGACCAAGTGAAGTGTACAAAAATACTTTAAATATACTTACTATTATTATAAAATATCTTATTCCCGAGGAAAACAAATCCAAAGACACAAAAATTATAATAAATAATACATTTACTAAGAACACTAATATATCCTTTTATATGATATAATATGACTTATTTGCGCTGACAGCGCTGATACATACATATCTTGAAAGATTAGCAACGAAATACATACTGGCTGTGTGCGCATGCGCCCGGCATTATAAAATTTCACTCTCGATCGCAAAGAAGTATAACTTCAAAAATAAAAAAAGAATAGGAATGGTCCGGATTTGAACTCAAGACCTCTCGAATGCTATACCAATCATGCTACGAGGTCTGTGTTTGTATCGTCTCGAAAATAATGATAATTTAAAGACTGGATTATATGCAAAATGCATATGCATATATATGCTGCATATTTCTCATGTTTTTCATAAATGCATATGCCTTGCATATTTGGAGATTTAAGAGCATATAAATGCATATTTTGATGGGAATTTACTCTACCCCATTTAAAAATAAGGTATATATTAGTAACATCAACATCCATTAAAATAAAATGTGAAAGTAAATATTTTGCTGTTAAGCTCCTTTGTTGTTGTACCCATAAACATAATGGGCGTTATTTATAGCTGCAGGTATCATTATCCGGATATTTAAGATTTATAGACTTCTCAGAATTTACAAATTACCTAAGTAAATACCGATTATATTTTGAATAACATTACAAATATTACCTGTACTTTCTGCTGGTGTCGGCCAACTATGAATTATTCTGGGAAAACCAACCAAAACGAAATTTTAAGGCAGCGTTGCCAATTTAGCTTATTTTATGCTAGATTTGGCATATTTTTGTGTTGTTTAGCTTATTTATTTCTTGTTTAGCATATAGCATATTTTCTAGCATATTAAATAATATAAAAATTATTTAGTAAAAATCGAAAATCTTCTAATTCAGAACAAATTTTTATGTTGGCCTTACAATTACTAAAACAACTTAGGAACTCTCTCACAGGAACTTGAAACTGATATCAGTGAGTCAAATCTGATTCCTAACAAAAAATGTTTAACCATTCACACATACACACCTACATCAGCAAATCCCTTCGCCTTCAATAATGTTTATATTAGTACTTATGTCTGTGGACCATGAGATTACTATTAACTACAGGATCATGTTTCAGCATTTTTTAAAACAAATAATTTATCTGTACTGGGTTATGCTTGCTATAGGGATTTTTTATTAGTTGATAATGGAATACCTACTGTTGAACTGATCATTCCATCATTCTTGTGAGGTTTGGCAAATACTATATTGGTCGAGTTGGCAACACTGTTTTAAGGGTAGGATAGATTATTTTATTTTATGAATGGTTAGTCTTAAATCAATCGCCGATTATTCAACTTTTGTGATTGCAAGTTATTGACTATACTGTGTAAAAAAATCATTTTATTATTATTGTGAAAATGCCTAAAGTAGCAAGGGAAAAATCAAGTCTTCTCAGAAGTTGGATTGGAAGTAACAATCATCTAAAAGTTATCGACAGTGAAAGTATGTTTTGCACCATTTGTGATAAAAAGGTAAGTTCTCCACTTCAATAGATTTTTAAACTTATCAAACTTCTTTGCACATCTATGTGTCTGTCTATTCTAAAATGACAAACCGTCCCATTTCTTCAAAAACTGTTTTTTAAAGTTCGCAACGGTTTGGCTTATACAGAGCGAGGTGTTGAGAGTGGCCCACCCTGTATACTACGGTACACTGACTGTACTTTATTGTTTGACGATTTCAATTTCACTTTGAGAAATAAAAAAAAATTGGGGGAGGTTTAAAAAGTTTGATCATTTTAATGTAGGTATCTATTTACGAAAACATCTAAAACATCATTATCATTATATTCCAGATTCCATGTCAAAAGAAATTCCAAGTAGTTCAACACATAAAAACTTCACTTCACCAAACTAAGCTATCAAAAAATGATAATAAACCTCGCCAGCAGATTCTACAGAACAGTTTGCAGATTCAGAATACGTCAGTTGGGCAAGAAACCTTTGCAAAGGATTTATGCCATTTTTTTTTGAACTGCAATATCCCTCTGCACAAGTTAGAACATAAATCGTGTCAAAACTTTTTAAAAACTTATTGCAAGATTAAAGATAAACCAGCTCAAATACCAAGTTCTTCAACTCTTCGGAAAAAATATGTCAGTGCATGTTACAAAGATGTGATGACGAGTATTAAAAATCAGTTAAAAGCCGATTATCTTTGGATTTCCGTCGACGAAACAACGGATACAAAGGGTCGACAAATTGCGAATCTAATTGTTGGAGTTCTTAACGACTCTGGCGATTTTAAAAACTCATACTTAATTAGTGTAAAATGTTTGGAAAAAACAAACTATGCTACAATAGCTAGATTTGTTAACGAATCCCTAACAAATTTTTTTTTACCTGATCAAGTACCATTTGAAAAAATATTATTAATGCTTAGTGATGCCGCCTCATATATGATGAAAGCTGCATCCAATCTTAAAATCTTTTTCCCTAATTTAATTCACTGTACATGTTTGGCGCACGGCCTAAACAGAGTTGCAGAGAAAGTTAGAATTGAATTTCCCAATGTAAACACCTTAATAAATAATGTAAAAAAAATATTTCTGAAAGCACCACTACGTGTACAGGTATATAGGGAGATGCTTCCCGATATTCCTTTACCACCAGAACCAGTATTAACCAGATGGGGAACTTGGCTTAAAAGTGCTATATTTTTATCTGAACACTACGACGACATCAAAAGCGTTATTTCAAGTTTTGATCCGACTTGTACCGCTATTGATAACTGTCAAAATATTTTTAAAGAAAAGTCTATTAAAAATCAATTGTTGTATATAAAATCGAATTTCGATATCATTGAAAGTTCAATTACAAAATTAGAGGCTCAAAATTTATGTCTTCACAATAGTATGTCTATTGTTGATTCGGTTAAACAGAAAATAACAAATCTGAATGGGGAAATTGGAGTAAAAATTAAAGATAAACTTGATGACGTTTTAAACAAAAATGAGGGTTTCACTTTATTGCGTTCAATAAATAATATAATCAATTTTGGAAACTTCGATGAAAATATTAATATGGATCCGTCTCTAATAGCAAAGTTTAAATATGCCCCAATTACATCTTGTGACGTTGAGAGATCTTTTTCTGCCTATAAACAAATATTAACAGATAGAAGACATAATATTAGTTTAGAAAATATGAATCAATATATGATTATTTATTGTAACAATAAAAATATGTAAATTTGTTTTATTGTACTCTTTTTATAATATTAGTTTAGAAAATATGAATCAATATTGTAACAATAAAAATATGTACATTTATTTTATTGTACTCTTATTTATCTTGTGGTCAAAATAAAATATTTTGCCGTTTTATTTGTCACAAAACCTGAAGTTAAAAAAATATATTAAGAAATAATAATACAATTTGGTTTAAATTCAAACCTATTTATTTATTTTTATTATTTTTTATTTATTTATGTATTTAACGTAAACCATAAAATTATTCATATAAAAATAAGTGCATATATAAATGCATATTTGCATGTTAATTGTGCATATTCAGCTTGTTTTAAAATGCATATTGCATGCATATTTTAGACATTTTTTAGTGCATATTTTCCAGTCTCTAATAATAATTCACGGTAACAAACAGACGAAGTGAAGTAGTATAATACATAAATATAAATGTTTTAATAATACTTACATTACTCCTGAGGAAGACAAATCCAAAGACACAAAAACTATAATAAATATATTTACCAAAAAAAAATCAATAATATATTCTTTTCACACCTTTTTTTGCACTGATATATTTATACATGACTTGAAAGATTTAGCAACTAAACGACATACTGTCTGTGTGCGCATGCGCACAGAATAATAAAAATTCACTCCCAATCGCGCCTAAAGAAGTATAACTTCAAAAAGGAGAAATCTAATTGGAAGCATAATAATGTAAGTTAGCGGTGTTTTTAGTCGTTGGCCTTATTCATTCTTCTTTATTTATGTATTATTAATAGATCCCAGAAGTTTGACTGGCTTATAATGATTAGTTTTAAAAAAACTGGAGTTAAAAGCGAAAAACGAATTATTGTAGTTTGGTAAAAATGCCATTTTCTTCAGAATATAAAGATTAGCATCAGAGATACAAAAAATGTTTAAATATCAAATTGTAGGTTATTTAATTCCCAAGAACTTGGTTTGAAAAAAATTTTTCTACGGTAAAAATCGAGTGAATCGTAAGTGAGTAAGTAATCTAAAAATATTGAATTTTTTGACATAAAACTAACACTTTCTTTAGCGAATAAATTGAAAGCTATTAATTTTAGCAAAAAAATGTATAGAACATTTTTTGCTAAGAATGAATGTTTTTATCAACTTTTGCGGTCAAAATATAATAAAAAATTTTTACCCCCGAGATGGGGTGGCAATCACCCCCATGGTAAAAACGCCTTTCGGCATCATATAGATTTTGATCCTTGGACTATCCACTACTTATTCTCAAATTGTCAAGCAAATCGATCCATTCTGTAAAAATTGCGAGGTGTAAAGCTTCGGTTCCTGGACTAAGGTTAAAACAAACTTTATACCAATAGCCCAATCAGGATAGCATTTGACCTTGCATTAGGAGCTGCCCAAAATTTTATTTTTCTAATCTTTAGGGACGGTCAATATTAGTATAAATTTAAAATCTCGACTGAATTTCGCCGTTGCGTTAGCCGCCATCTGATTTTAAACGAGAACCGTTTTTGCTCAATATCTCCGCCATTTTCAATTTTTTGACAAAAAATGTAGAAACTGAAATTGTTGAAAATACGATTTTCTATAGTTTCATTTATTATAATTTTTTTCGTGCGGTAGATATTTTCCGAGCTATGAGGGGAAAATAGTGACAGTTGTAGCATAATTATTGAATTATTGAATTATCTCGTTTATTATTAGTTTTACAACAAATATATACCTATACAAAAATGAAGAGAATTAAATTTGGTACAATTTTGATGCCATACATTTTTTTGATAAAATCAATATTTAAGGTAGTACGTATGTGGTAAAGGTGCGAGCGTAAGACCTGATTGATTTTGTAGCAATTGTTTGTGTTCAATATCTCCGCCATTTTCAACCTTCCGACAAAAAGTGTAAGAACTGAAATTGTTGCAATTACGATTTACTACAATTTTTCGAGAGAACCAGTGGCGGGTCTACAAGGGGAGAAATGGGAAAATTCCCCCCAACAGGGACCAAAATTAAAAAAAAATTGTTGAAACATCACGATATATTAGCTGACATAAAACTTAAAATATCAACAGGCAAATTCAACCAATCAAACCCGCTAGCTAATAAAATTAAGTGAACTTAATGCATATAATGTCTTTTTATGTCTTTTATGTACTTAGTGTGGTTGATGTTTCATTGGAAGTTTCAAAAATTGTATAAAATATAATTCTCTTTATCTTTGTTTATTTACAATTATGTCGTAAAGTTAATAATAAATGAGACAATTCAATAATTATGCTTCCCCTCCGCTTCCATTATTTTCCCCCTTAACTCGGAGAATATTGATCGTATAAAAAAATTGTGCCAAAGAAATTGTAGGAAATTGCATTTCCAACAACTTTCTTTCCCACGATTTAGGTTGAAAAGTTGAAAATGGCGGAGATATTAAGCAACAACAGTTCTCATTTAAAATCAATATGGCGGCTAATGCAACCGCGGAATTCAGTCGAGATTTTAAATTTACACTACTATTGATCTCGGCTAAAAGATAGAATTATAAAATTTGGGGCAGCTCGGAAACAAAATTCAATTAAATAATTATGCTTCCCCCACCACTTTTTACTATTTTCCCATGTAACTCGGAAAATATCAACCGCATGAAAAAAATTGTTAAAAAGAAATTGTAGGAAATTTTATGTTGAACAATTTTAGTTGAAAATGGCGTAGATATTGAACAAAAACAATTGCTATAAAATCAATCCGGTCTTACGCTCGCGCCATTACCGCATACGTGCTACCTTAAATATTAATTTTAGCAAAAAAATGAAAGAGATCAAAATTATGTAGAATGTAATTCTCTTCATTTCTGTATAGGTACATATTTGTTGTAAAACTAATAATAAACGAGAAAATTCAATAATTCAATATTAAACTCTCACTATTTTCCCCTCATAACTCGGAAAATATCGACCGCACGAAGAAAATTATAATTAATGAAATTATATAAAATCGCATTTTCAACAATTTCAGTTTCTACATTTTTTGTCAAAAAATTTAAAATGGCGGAGATATTGAGCAAAAACAGTTCTCGTTTAAAATCAAGATGGCGGCTAACGCAACCGTGGAATTCAGTCGAACTTTAAATTTATACTAATATTGACCCTCCCTAAAGATTAGAAAAATAAAATTTGGGGCAGCTCCTAATGCAAGGTTAGGCCTGTTATTCGTCTAACCCGAATGGACTACAAAGTTTAGGTGCAAACTAAAGATATTTTCTAGAAAGTATAATGATTTATAGAGTTTGTCAATTTGGTCCCTTTAGCATCAAATCTAAAATAATGCAAATACACGTCAAATTTGTTTGTAATGGAGACTTTTGTAGACTAGTTTTCAACTAAATTATGTCAACCCTCTAGCTAGGCGAACACAACCCCCAAAATCTTTATTGGAAAGGTGGTTGAACTATCTTTACAATGAGGTATTACTCAACCCTCTTTTCCATTAAACATTTTGGGGATTGTGTCCGCCCCCGCTAGAGGGCTGATGTAATTTAGTTGAAAAGTGGTCAACAAAATGTCCCCCTCACAGATTAATTTGACGTTTTTTGCATATTTTTAGGGACATGCATTTTGCATATTTTTCTATATTGACCAAGTTTCAGAGGGTGGAACCCTCTATTTTTGCAGTTCTAAACTCGATATTTAAAAGCTTTACAGTTTTACTCCATAAGATACTTAAAATACTCCAATATTAAAAAAAGAGTGTGTGTACTTTGTATGCACGTAAGAAGTTATCACGAAACAATCTACGTTAAAGGAAAGGCTTTATACACGAGCGGTACACCCTCAAAAAAGCGCTTAGTTTTCGAGATACTGACTACGAAAGGGTGAATGGCTAATTTTATTCATACTTTATATTTTCGAGGGTGCTGAAAACGAAAATGAGGTTTATTTTGAATTTCATGTGGGGGAACATTGTCATAATCGCAATTTTACCCCAAAAGTAAAAAAAAATAGAATCACTTGTTTTGCGTTTACCTCGCTACAGTTCCATTTTAATATTTTTTAATAAGTTTTTACAGTACATAATATTAAAGCTCTAACATTTATGAAGACAAAGGTGTCTGTTTCAAGCTTTTATTCTTATTCTGATAAAGCTTATGAATTTTTTAAAGGAAAAGGTGCGGATTTGTGCATTGCAAAGTTTAATCGCAAAAGTTGTGTGACGAAGTTTAAAATCTAGCTTCTTAATCACGTTTATGTTAAAATAGAGAGTACAAAGAAATTTTCTGGTAAGTTTTAGATCAAAATGTTTTATAGAAAAAAAAATAGTGCAACTGTTAATGTCGACATTAGAAATCCCCAATATACCGCTTATTTTTCGAGATACTGACAATGGGTGGTGAATGGCTACTTTTGGCCTTAGATTATGTTTTTGACCCTGATGAAAACGAAAATAAAACTTATTGTGAATTTTAGGTGGGCAAATATTGTCAAAATTGCAATTGTGCCCTAAAAATAAAAAAAAAATGAAATCACGTTTTTTTTGCGTTTAGCTCGCTACAACTCTGGTCCGTTTTCATATTTTTTTCTAAAGTGTGTACACTATACACACAAAGTTTGTACACTTCTTTGAAGACAATGGTTTCTGCTTTAAGCTTTTAGTCTTATTCTAGTAAAAGTTATGAATCTTTTAAAGTACAAGGTGCAGATTCGTGAATTGCAAAGTTTAATCGCAAAATTTGACCGATAAAATTTGAAATATAGATCTTAAATTAAATTATTTTTAAAACATGAGTACATAGAAGTTTTCTGGAAAGTTTTGGGTCAAACTGTTTTATAGAAAACAAATTTAGCAACTTTTAACATCGACGTTATAAATCCTCAGAATAACGCTAATTTTTCGAGATACTGATCATTCGTGGTGAATGGCTAATTTTGATCTTACTTTATGTTTTTGATGGTGCTGAAAACGAAAATCAAGTTTATTTTGAATTTTGGGTGGGAGAGCATTGTCAAAATCGCAATTTAGCCCTAAAAATAAAAAATATTAAACCACGTTTTTCTTAAAATTAAAAGTTGCACCATATTTTTTCTATAATACATTTAGATCTAAAACTCCCCATAAAACTTCTTTGACTCTATTAGGTCGGGATCCCGCGTATGAAAAAAAAGTTGATTAATAGCAAGCCGAAAATTTGTTAATAGCTTAAGGGTGTCTAGTCGGATAAACTTTGATATATGGGAACACTGGAACAGGGGCAGTTTTATTTGTGGAACAGGTTAAAAATTTGGAACGATCACACCACGAAAACGGCACATTTATTTTGTCCGACAGAACAGACTTAAACTCTCCGAACATAGATTAAACTCTCTTGCAAAAATCAGACTGCTATTTATCACCAAATGGGCGTTTTAATGAGTGGAACATGTAGAATATGTCAAATGACAGGAATTATGACAGGTTATAAATAGCAGTCTGATTTTTGCATGAGAGTTTAATCTCTGTTCGGAGAGTTTAAGTCTGTTCTGTCGGACAAAATAAATGTGCCGTTTTCGTGGTGTGACCGTTCCAAATGTTTAACCTGTTCCACAATGAAAACTGCCCCTGTTCCAGTGTTCCCATATATCAAAGTTTATCCGACTAGACACCCTTAAGCTATTAACAAATTTTCAGCTTGCTATTAATCAACTTTTTTTTCATACGCGGGATCCAGACTTATATGATTTAACATAAACGTAACCAAATAGATAAATTTTAAATTTTGTCACTAAGTTTTTGCTATTTAACTTTGTAATTCACGAATCTGCACCTTTGATTTTTTTAAATTCATAACTTGTATGAAGAAATGACTAAAATACTACAGTTGCTTTCATAGTCTTCACAAAGGTGAGAAATATATGTTGTAGAAATTTCAGAAAAAAATATTAAAATAGAACAGAGTTGCAGCGAGTCAAAGGTAAAAATTCGTGACTCCATTATTTTTTTCATTTTTAGGTTAAAATTGCGATATTGACTATTGATATTCCCTCATATAAAAGTCAAAATATACCTCTTTTTCATTGTCAGCACCATCGAAGACATAAAATAAGACCAAAATTAGGCATTTACCGCCCATGGTCAGTATCTCGAAAAATAAGCGTTATTATATATAACGTCTATATTTAAAGTTGCGCCATTTTTTTTCTATAAAACCTTTTTAACTAAATCATTTCAGAAAACTTCTTTATACTCTATATTTTAACGTAAACATAATTAATAAGATAAATTTCAAATTTTGCCACTTAACTTTTGTGATTAATTTTTACAATTCACGAATCTGCACCTTGTACTTTAAAAAAATTCATAACTTTCACCAAAATAATACTAAAAGCTTAAGATAGATACCATTGTCTTCAAAAAGTAAGCAACATAATAGAGTGTACTTAGAAAAAAATATTAAAATAAACCAGAGTTGTAGCGAGTAAAATGCAAAAAAACGTGATTTCACTTTTGCTTATTTTTAGGGTACAATTGCGATTTTGACAATATTTTCCCACCTAAAATTTAAAACAAATTTCATTTTCGTTTTCAGCAGCGTCAAAAACATAATCTAAGACCAAAATTAGCCATTCACCGCCCATGGTCAGTATCTAGAAAAATTACCGTTATATTGGGGATTTCTAATGCGGATAATAAAAGTTGCACTATTTTTTTTTTCTATAAAACATTTTGATTTAAAATTCTCCAGAGAACTTCTTTGTACTCTCTATTTTAACATAAACGTGATTAAAAGGCTAAGTTTTAAATTTGGTCACTCAAATTTTGCGATTAAACTTTGCAATGCACAAATCCGCACCTTTTCCTTTGAAAAATTCATAACCTTTATCAGAATAAGAATTATTAAAGTTTGAAGCAGGTATCGTTTATCTTCAAAAATGTTAGAGCTATATACTGTAAAAATTTCAGAAAAAAAATATTTAAATGGAACAGAGTTGTAGCGAGGTAAACGGAAAAAAGCGTGATTTTTTTTACTTTCAGGGTAAAATAAGTTGTGTTTAAAAGTTGTGAGAACAGAAACAAAAATGATTTTATAATTTAACTGACTCTTTAAACAGTTTTTATATATTTTTTGGACTTATTATATAGAAAAAAGAATGTGTGTGTACTTTCTGCGCACGATAGAAGTTATACTTCTCTTTAAATTGTGTAGAAAATCAATAGTAAACAATAATAAAAAACAATAGTAAACGAACAATGAGATCACTCGCAAGAAATAAAATGTAGAATAGAGAAGGCTAGGAGTGCATTCAATAACATGTCCAAACTTTTTAGAAGTTACAACCTTAATCTGGAGATAAAAGTATGGCTCCTACGATGTTATGTCTTCTAAATATTATATTATATTACGGAGTTGAATCCTGGACACTCACTGACGCGATGGAGAAAAAACTTCAAGCCTTTGACATTTGGCTATACAGGCGAATTATAAGGATATCATGGAAGGACAAGAAAACCAACGAGACCATATTACGAAGAATGGGGAAAAAAGAGAGGTGATGTATACCATTAAAAGGAGAAAGTTAGAATATCTTGGGCACATAATGAGAAACGGCACTAAATACAGATTACTGAAGGTAATCCTTCAAGGAAAAGTATTCGGAAAGCGAGGAATTGGAAGAAGAACAATATAATGGTTAAAGAACCTGAGGAAATGGTTCGCCACATAATCTATTTAAAGCACCAGTTAATAAAATAATTATAGCCAGAATGATCGCCAGTTTTCGAAAGTAATAGGCACCAAAAGAAAAATATAAATTAAAATTAATGATTGTATGTATGTACCTTATAGACTCGCAAACTATGCATTTGATCACCTGATCAACTTAAGCAAAATAGATGTATATGAACCCGGGAAGGTTTCTGAGTTGGTACAATCAACCTAAGTGAAAAGGGGGATTGCCCCGACATTTTTTTTTATTTTTTTTTTTATTTTTTTGGACAAACTGTTTTTTCTTAGTTTTACGTGATGTAGAACCAAAATTTATATTCGACCCTAAATTTTCACTTTTCGATCACCAACCGTTATTTTTTAAATTTTACATCTATATAACATACTTATAATTTATAAAAAACTCCGAATTTTATGACATTTTGCGGGTATATTCTATAGAACTGAGAATAGGTTGTTATCTATTTTTCATACCAGTGCGTCATAAGGGGGTTGCCCATGACGCCCTAACTCTCACAATTTTGGAGTGAAAAATTAGTATAATTATCTCTAAATGGAACTCTTCTCACGAACCGTAAGCAGGAGAAAATTCTGAGTACACGAAAAGAACGAGCAGCAACTTACATGTACGAGAAGCGATACAGCTTAATCTTTGGACTCGGATTGGACAAAATATGAATTTTCAAAAAATTGGTATCTACAAACGGAATTTTTACTCACGAATCATATGCCTTACAAAAATTCTGAGCACACTGGTAGAACGAGCGGCAAATTTCATGGAAAAAGTGCTGCAGTTTAACTTTGGGACTGAAATTGGACAAAATATGAATTATTAGTTTTGCGAAATTTTCAAAAAATATCTCTAAATGGAACTTTTCTCACACACCGTAATCAGGAGAAAATTCTGAGCACACGAAAACTACGAGCAGCAAATTGTATGTATGAAAAGAGCAACAGCTTAATATTTAAAAAGAAAACAGTAAATCCTGTATAAAGGGTATATTTTAAAAAAAGATTTTTTATACAGGATTTACTGTTTTTGTATCACATGGTATACAGCCAACTACAGGAAAACTTTTTCCTTGTGGATCTTAATATTTGGACTCAGATTAGAAAAAATATGAATTTTTTAATTTTACGAAATTTTTAAAAAACTATTATCTACAAACAGAATTTTTACTCACGAATCATAAGGAATCATAAGCCTTACAAAAATTATGAGCACGCGTGTAAATTTCATAAAAGAAAAGTGTAACATTTTAACTTTTGGACTGAAATTGGACAAAATATGAATTATTAGTTTTGCGAAATTTTCAAAAAATATGTCTAAATGGAACTTCTCTCACGAACCGTAAGCAGGAGAAAATTCTGAGCACACGAAAACTACGAGCAGCAAATTGTATGTATGAAAAGCGCAACAGCTTAATCTTTGGACTCAGATTAGACAAAATATGAATTTTTTAATTTTACGAAATTTTCAAAAAATTATTATCTACAAACAGAATTTTTACTCACGAATCATAAGCCTTACAAAAATTATGAGCACGCGTGTAAATTTCATAAAGAAAAGTGCAACATTTTAACTTTTGGACTGAAATTGGACAAAATATAAATTATTAGTTTTGCGAAATTTTCAAAAAATATCTCTAAATGGAACTTTTCTCACGAACCGTAAGCAGGAGAAAATTTTAAGCACATGAAAAGGACGAAGAGCAAATTTTATGTACGAAAAGTGCACCAGCTTAATCAGTGGACTCAGATTGGACAAAATATGAATTTTTTAATTTTACGAAATTTTCAAAAAATTAGTATCTACAAACGGAATTTTTACTCACGAATCGTAAGCCTTACAAAAATTCTGAGCACACGTTTAGATTTAGCGGTAAATTTTATAAAAGAAAAGTGCAACATTTTAACTTTTGGACTGAAATTGGACAAAATATAAATGATTAGTTTTGCGAAATTTTCTCACGAACCGTAAGCAGGAGAAAATTCTAAGCACAGCTTAATCTTTGGAGTCGGATTGGACAAAATATGAATTTTCAAAAAATTGGTATCTACAAACGGAATTTTTACTCACGAATCATAAGCCTTACAAAAATTCTGAGCACACTGGTAGAACGAGCAACAAATTTCATGGAAAAAAGTGCTGCAGTTTAACTTTTGGACTTATATCGAACAAAATATTAATTCTTTAATTTTATGAAATTTTCATCTGTAAGTGTTAGTTGTCATACTCCTCCGAAAGATATCGATAATGTGATATCTGCAGAAAGCAGATCAGGCTACCGACCAAAATGATGTTTTATATAGGGCTTTTCATCGATTGTTATTTGTTTCGAGCTTCTGTCATATGTTGTATAATCTGTGTATAATATTAATATACACGGATTATACCACTTATGACAGAAGCTTGAAACAAATGACTGTGAATGAAAAGCCCTATTGTTACAACACACATAATTCAAGGATTATTAGGTCAGTTCAATCGTTTATCACCTTACATGGCAGATGAAAAATGTACCAAAAGTTAATACATTTACTAACGATACAATCACAAAAATATCGACGAGTATCCAATCGTGTATTAAAACTATCAATAAGACAGAAATTCACATTGACAATCGTTGCTTGGGACTCTTACGGTGCCTAAAATAATTAGAAAATTTTATCTATCCCGGCTCTGGGTCTAGAGGTTTTGCATATGGAAGATTATTTGCGCATCGGAAAAACGTCATCGTTTATCAAAAAATATTAACTTGATCAATATATATCACCTTTTTTAATATCGAAATTGATACCAAAATGAATTATTTTGAAAGAGTGTACAAATAATATTAAGGTTGCTTTTTAATCTTCTTTTCATCATATTTTAATACTAATTCTCTCATTCCCAACGAATACAAATCCAATTACAAAAAATTATAATACATATATTTACTAAAAACGACCTCCGAAGTGAAAGTCGAAACGTCAATAAATTTAAAATTGTGGCTTATTTCCCAATAAAATAGTAAATTATACAGGGTGTCCAGAAACTCTACCAACAAACGAAGACAGGAGATTCCTCAAATAAATTTAAGATATTTTAACCCAATTTGTTTAGTCCGAAAATGCTTCCTAAGGGAGCTAGAGCTCTTTGAAGATGGCGTCTTGTAATTAGTTTTTCTTAAATAACTATTAATCTTCGATAGATAAATCAATTACATTCACTGTGAATTTCTTGTAACGGCCATAGGCGTCCGTTTTGGGTAGGGCAACGGTTATTTTATCGCATAACTTTTATGTCTTTAACTTTTGAGCATTTTTGACACTGGGTTATTAAATTGTGAGGTATTCTAGTACTAAAAGGTGCTCTTGTTTTAAGTCGGTAAGACACACCGTTTTCTAGAAAAATCGATTTGAAAAATTTTCGTTTTTTGAATTTCCAAAAAAAAAATTGAAAAAATAACCATTTAGAAAAACAAAAACTTTTTTTTTTTGGGAGGTGGGAATCTTCTTAAGACCGTCTGGGAAGGTGTCCCAGGTGTGTCGGATTCAGCCCGTCCTATCTCTATCTTGCCGGGCAGCCTACCGACTAAACTCACCTCCTCTTTCTCCAGCCGGCGGGTCCGGAACCGCTCTTAGCGAGCATATCTGACCCGTCGACCTTACTCATAGCTCCCCTCCGGCACTCCCAGCATGTATTCCACGGATTAGCCGGCCGCCTGGCCGCCCCCCGCCCCCGCGCGCCGCACCAGACCGGTCGCCGCGCGCGGGGTAGTGGGGCAGCCAGGACGCCACCCAAACCAAGATGGAACCAACCAAAGAATGCCAGTTGACAGTTACGAGCAACTCCAATCATTCATGCTTTCATCTATGCACGCCTTCTCATCCACCCACTCAGTCACTCACTCTGATATTAAGATGGGACAATCTGTGTAGGTCGGATGTAAAAGGTCCTTCCCCACTGACTGCCCCACAACGATACGAACAAATATAACATAAGAAAAAGAAACAAGAATAAAAGAGATGAGGGAGAAAAAGAGAAAATAAAAGAAAGAGAAACAGAGAATAGAAAGAAAAGATAGAGAACATGAACAGGAAAAAGTAGAAAGTGAAAATAAAAGAACAGTAAGAGTTAAAAATAAAATTAAATAGATTAATTAATAAAATCCAATAAAATATTAAATAACAGATAAAATCAGCTAAAAAGTAAAATAGATAAAATTAAATAGGCAGTCAGCGTGGTTAGGGTGTATAGGGTCCTCCCCCGCTGACTACCAACCACAACACAAACGATTTTTTTGTAAATAAATAATATGATATGTAATATGGGTCATCCCGCCTGTAGTCGTCTCTCTTTTTCTTCTTTGTGCTTCATGGTTTTTGTGACAAAAGCAATGAACAAGTCGAAGTTTCTCCTGCTTCCGATAATTCTATCCATGAGCTCTTGTGGCTCACCTAGAGGAGACCCCAGATCCAGCTGCACCTCAGTTCGCCCCGCACCATATGCAGGGCACACGAATACGACATGCCGCGCGTCATCCACCACCCCACACTCAGGACATAGATCATCCACCGTTTTCCTTATACGGAAGGTGTAGTTCCTGAACGATCCATGTCCCGTCAAGAACTGTGTGAAGTAGTAGTTGACGCGACGATGTCGGCACTCGTACCACTTCAGTACATCCGGAATCAGGCATCTCGTCCAGGTAGCCTTTCCGACTTCAGTTGCCCATTCCCTCTGCCACATCTCCAAGCTCCTCTTTCTTTCTTGTGTCCCTGAACCAATTGCCCCGTTGCCCCTCTGATGCATTCGGACCCTTTCTCTGGCCAGGATGTGCACCGGCACAGACCCAGCCACCACTTGTAAGGCAATGGTTGAAACGGTTCTGTACGCGCTGCACACCCTGATCAGAGGTTTCCTCTGTGCTCTAAGAAGCATGTCTCTGTATTTGGCCATCTCTAGAACCTTGTGCCACACTTGGGCCCCGTATAGTAAGATGGACATGATTGATTGTAACATTACTACTCGTTTTTGTGATCCCGGACCCCCTATATTTGGCATTAATTTGTTTAGTGTGGAGGTCCTTTCTTCCGCCTTCCGACATGCCTCTTCTATGTGTGGTCCGAATTTCATTTTGTCATCAAAAGTTATTCCTAAGTATTTAACTGTTTTCTGGGGTCTTATTACGGAGTCTTTGTACTGGAATAATATATTTTCTCTATATCTCGGTCCCCTCAAGATTATCGCTTCCGTTTTCTCTACTGCTAGTTTTAGATCATTTTCTTCTATCCATTCCACGGTTCTTTTTATTGCTCGGTTTACTTTTTCTATTATGCCCCAATCATTTTCGACTCGTAAGGCCAGGTCGTCCGCGTATGCAATCGCCCTTACTCCTCTCTCCGTGTTTACTTCTAGTACCGCGTTATATAATATATTCCATAGTGAGGGTCCCAGGACTGACCCCTGGGGTACACCCGCGGTCATTTTCATCTTATTTTTCTTGGATATACATACGGTTCTTTCAGATAGGTAGTCTTTTATTATGTTGGACACATACTCGGGAGCCCCACTCTCGACTATTCTGTCTATAATGAGGCCCCAGTTTGCCGAGTTGAAAGCGTTTTTAATGTCCAACAGAACAAGGACCACCCACTTTTTTTTGCTTACTCTAGTCGTGTCCCTTATCCAGGCCGCGGCATCGACTGCCGATCGGCCTTTTCTAAATCCATTTGCTGGTTTGATAGCACTCTCTCATCTTCCAACACGCCTTCCAGCCTCTTCTTGATAAGCGCCTCATAGAAATTACCAAGGCAGCCTAGGAGGCATATTGGCCGATAAGAGGATGCCGAATCGGGGGGTTTCCCAGGTTTTAGGAGCAGAACTAGGTTCGCTTCCTTTAGGTCTTTGGGAAACTCTTGTTTCTGCAGTAGGTCGTTGCATATTCTTCTGATCAAACCTGGTTTCTCCGTTGCTACTATCTTGATTGCCTCTGGTGGCAGCCCGTTAAGGCCGGGAGCTTTCCCTGTCTTCATCTCTTGACCAGCGGTTTTTATTTCCTCTTCTGTAAACTCCTCCACCATATTTGGAAATGTTTTTATAAAATTCTGGATGTCTTTGGTTGGGAAGAGGAGTTCAGCCGATTCCATCCGCTGGTCCTTATCCAATTTATATGGGGCGATTATTTTCACGGCCTTCATGGTTATCTTGTAGGCATCTCCCCATACATCTTTGTCCAACGCTTTTATAAGGGCCTGCCACTTTTCCTTTTCTTCCTGTTTTATTTCTTTATTTAATTCTTTCTTTAATTCCTTGTATATTTCTTTGAGCTCGAGGCTGCCCTGGCTTCTCGTATAATTCCTGCGAGCTCTGAGGCATCTCTCCCGTAGATCTTCAATCTCATCCGTCCACCAATAGGGGGATTTTTTATCATTCTTTTTCTTCACGGTGGCCAACTTTGCTGCATCTTTTAGTGCTCTTTTTAGTTGGCCAAGGTCAGAAATCTCTTCCTCGTTGATCTTTCTGACCTCCGATAGGTACGTGGTTTTGTTAAAATAGATGTCAGTGTGTCCTATCGACCGTCTTATTCCCCCCTTCACCTTAATTTCGTACCTAATGTATAGGTGGTGGGTAAACAGCTGGTCGTCGAGGACATCCCAGTCGTGTATTCTGCGGGATAGCCCTTCACTTGCTAATGTTACATCGATGTGTGTCTGGCTGGCCCCTCTCACAAAAGTTGGTTTGTTGTTGTTCAGAACTTGGAGGCCAGCCTGGGCTATCCATTCATTCCAGAGTTCCCCCTTTTTATCATTTATGGGGGAACCCCACAACCTTGACTTCGCGTTGATGTCCCCGGCAACGATCACGTCTTTTTCGTTTGTAGCGGCACTCATTATTTCGTCTACGATGCTTTGGTATCTCTGCATAGGGATGTTCGGAGATACGTAGCATGCCAGAAGGCTGAAGTCCCTCAGTTTAATGAGGATTATGATTTCCGCCCCTGACAATACCCCGCACTCCTAGATCCCTATTTCTAATGAGCACCGCCACATTTTTTCCGTTGTCTTGTACCCATCCACCTTCCGAGGTTATCTTTTTGTCCGGTTCGGGGACGATGAGCAGATCAGATTCTAGCATGCAGGCTTTTGCGTTGACAAGGTCATGTGCTCTTCGAGCCCTGCCCACATTCACCTGCAATATCCGTATATCAGGTTGATCCTTGAGGTCCGTTTGGTTCAGTTCCCGAGAGTCGCCCCTACATCGGATTCTCCATTTTTAAGAAGTTTAAAATTTAATGAAATTTGATATAAATAAAATGAATAAATAGATAAAAAAGTATAAATAAAATTGACTAATAAATAAATATAAATAAATAAAAATATAGATAAAATAGTTAATAATATACATAAATAAATAAATAAATAAAATATATACCCTAGGTGGGCTGTATATGGGCCCACCTTTTTTTTGCAAAAAATCTGTTTCTTTATTATTCGTTTTTTAAGGGGGGTTCTCCCTCTCCTCTCCTTCCGTAAACTAGGGCTCTGTAGGCTGGATAGGCCATTTTTTTGCAAAAAATCTGTTGTTTCTTTATTATTCGTTTTTTAAGGGGGGTTCTCCCTCTCCTCTCCTTCCGTAAACTAGGGCTCTGTAGGCTAGACAGGCCATCCTGTCCATCCTGTGCCCCTCCTCTTTGCACACTAAACAAAAGGCTTTGTTTGTGCAATTTACTGCCGTGTCCATTTTTCAGACAGTTGTAACAACAAGCTGCTCTACTTTCTTCTTTGCAGTCATATGTGTTATGACCGAACTTAAGACACTTGTAGCACCGTATCGGGTTGTGCCTCTCCATGACTGATCATATCATCCAACCTACCTTTATCGAGCCGTACTTCCTCAACTCCTCTGCTTTGGAGGGTCGTACGGTTATTGTGGCTACTTGCTCCCCATATTTATTTGTTCTAAGGACTCTTACATCAACTTCCTCCTCTGGGATGCCCGTGTAGCTTCTTATGGATTTTTTTAGGCTTTTTTCACTAACCCCCGGATCTAAACGCGTTATCATGAAATACGTTTCTTTTCTACGTATTGCGGTATCCATACCAGTCATTTTTTGACCCAACTCCGTTCTTAATTTTTGTGCTGCCCCCTCCCCTTTAGTTTTACTAGTAAATCTCCTCCGTTGTTTTCTTTAATTTCTCTATCTGTAGGCCCATTTTCCCTATATCAATTTTTTCTCTCATCTCCGTTATGACTTCAGTGTACTTCCTCCCTCCCATCTTTATTAGGAGGGCTTCTTCTTGGTCTCCTTTCCTCTCTACACCTATTTCCTTACCTCTTATAATTATTTCCCAGGAAATATCCTCGCTTTGTCCTGCGTACTCGAGTGATTTTCTTACTGTTTCTTTGTTCAGATCGTTTCCAATTACCGCTCGTACGACCGTTGGGAGTTCGCTTACACGTTTCATTGCTTTTATTGCCTTCTCTGCCATGTCGTATAGGCTTCCTCCCCTCTCTTTCCCTATCCTGGCCACAAAGGTGTACCAGGTTGTCTTTTTGTTATCTCTTTTCTTGGAGGTCTCTAAGTGCTCTATTTCTCCTTCTTCACCTTTTTCTAACATATCTGCTAGGTCCTCCCCTGTCTCCTTTAAAATGTTTTCGACCCCTTTATCTTTAGCATTTTGTTGGATTATTATTAAGCTTGTTTTCTTTTCAACTGACTCCAGTAGCCCCCCCTGTTCCCATTTTGTTTTCGTAAATACCTTTTCCTCCCATTTACTATCGCATATGCTTCGGAAAATTATTTTCCCTCCCCCCATATGTAGTGCTTTTGTAATTCTTTCTTGTTCTTCTTTCTGTTTTTTTCTTTCAACTTTTAGTTTACATTGTTCACATTTTGTGTCTTCATGGGTTTTGTTGATTTCGTCTATGCTGTCGTCTATTTTATTGTTGGTAGATTTTATAATCCCAAACAGCTTTCTTATTTCAGTATCCATTCCCTCCCCTAGTTTATCGCTTACTTTCTCGAATAGTTCCTGCAATTTTCTATTTATTTTTTCTTTTCTTGTTTCGTTCGGGAATTTTATACTTTTCTCTAGTCTTTCCCTCTTGAGGTCATTTATCCTCTCTATGCTGTCCCCCTTTCTTTTTTTTTGTGTTTATACTCCCTCCATCTCTTGCTTCTTCAAGCAAGATGGTGGCTAGCACACTCTGTTGAAGGGCATTTCGCAATCCTTCCTACATTTCTTCTGCATCCGCCTGCGATATTTCCTCTCCTATATCTTCCTTGTCGTTCTCGCTGTCTTCTAAATCGATTGTCTCCCCGACTAATGTTGACTGCTTTTGGACAGTCGACCTATTCATTCTCCTTCGTTCCTTGTGTGTGCTTAAGAGTTCTTTTTCGAAACTGGTCATTTCTTCTTCTCCATCCTTTCTAAAGTCGTCTAGCGACTGTTCTCCCCCATTCGGTTTTGAATCGTTTTCCTTCTCATTTTCCTGTATGTTTTGCCGGTGTTCGTCATTTTTGTCCCCCATCGGTATTTTTTGTGTTGGTCTATCCATGTAGTTCCCACGAGTCGGGACGTGCTACACGTCCGACGCGGCAGTGCGCCCTTACCGCGTTAAGGCTAGGTTACTTCGGGAGGTTCGGGAGAAAGACAAAAACTGGTACGTTTATTCATATTTCAAAGATGAATCGATTTCATTAATTGTGAATTTCTAGTACCTGTCATATGCTTCCGTTTTGGGTAGGTCAACGGTTATTTTATCGCATAACTTTTTTGACTTTAGTTTTTAAGAATTTTTGACTTTAGATTATTAAATTATGAGGTACTCTAGTACTAAAAGTCACTCTTGCTTCAGGTTGGTAAAATACACCGTTTTTTTTTGAATTTTTTTTTCACAAATTCAGTAAACGAAAAATTTTCAAATCAATTTTTCTAGAAAACGGTGTGTCCTACCGACTTAAATAAGGAGTACCTTTTATTATTAGAATACCTCACAATTTAATAATCCAGCATCAAAAATACTTAAAAATTGAAGACAAAAAGTGATGCGGTAAAATAACCGTTGCCCTACCCAAAACGGACGCCTATGACCGGTATTAGAAATTCACAATGGATGAAATCGATTAACCTCTGGAAGATAAATATGCGTACTAATTTTTGTTTTTTTAAATAGAAGCGTTCTGGAGTTATTTAAGAAAAACTAATTACAAGACGCCATCTTCAAAGAGCTCTAGCTCCCTTAGGAAGCATTTTCGGACTAGACGAATTGGGTTAAAATGTCGTAAAATTATGAGAGTAATCTCCTGTCTTCGTTTGTCGGTATAGTTTCTGGACACCCTGTTTAAATCATATCCTACTTTTTTGAAAATTTGTTTTGTTTTTACCTAAACTTTGATATAAACTTTGCTCCAATCTGTACCGAATTATATTTTGATATTATTTTATTGATCAGGCTAAATCGTATATTTTTTAACTTGTTTTGTTCGGTGTATTAATACTGGAAATGTTCACATAAATAATAAAATTATTCATAAATATGAATATAAATATCAAATAATATGTTACAAACTGAATGTACCCGACTTGGATTTGCGATATAATAGTACGGGAGCGTTGGATGCTAAATTTGCAGTTACTACAGCGTCATGGAGACTTACCGGTTTATGAAGATTAGGTCCAAAAAACCAAACAAGTTAAGTTTTCCATTTTAGTGGGGACTTTCCATTTTATAAATGGGGCCGTGTTTGGTATCATTCGATAGATGTTTGAAAAATATTGAACACGTATTTTTCAATTTTTCGATATGATGCTCATTTCGCGAAAAATTCGCTTTTTTGTGAAACTTTGTAACTCATCCATTTCCTTACGCCCCGCTCAAATCTTCAGATTTTGAATTATACACTGTTCTTCATGTAATTAACTTACCTTGTCTTCATCTGACGATTTCGTGTTTTTCTAAGGATATTTTTTTGGACCCCCCTTTACCAAATCTCCTGTCTTAACCTTCGGATGACCAAGCGGGGGAAATTGTGAACCCAGCGTACCTAGGTTTTTCTTTAATAAATTCAAAAGTATTTTCAATATTTAACTCATTATTTTTTTATTTGACTTTAATATCATTCTCGATATCCTCATATTTTGAAATATAAAAAATTTCCTATATTTTACGAATAAAAAATATATTCTGAAGTTGATGTTTAGTAAAATACTGTCTATAATGTGTAATTCCAAGTAGTTTTACGCTAATGACGTCGCCTTTGCAAAGTAACAAGACAATTACTCAACATACACCCTACACATGACACTAATACTGATGTTGTGACTGGCTGAATGACATAAAGTCCATGCCATAAAAAAAAACTTCATTTTTTTGTTAATTGTCATTTTTTACATTTTTGACCTGGGGTCATTTTTTCTCCCCCTTGGTCATCCGTGTAACAAAAAAAGGTTGGTCATCGGAAGGTTAAGAGTCAATATATGGTAGGGGGCACATTTACGGGGTACAAGGTTTCTGTCCAGTCATATGTCTTCAGGAGAGGACAGAACATCGAACGAACTCCTAAAGTACGAAGGACAACATCTAACTAAGCAACTATTAAAACTAATACAAAAAATAATAGAACAAAACAGAATACCACAAGAATGGAGATCAAGCATCCTAATACCTCTCTTCAAAAAAAGGAGACAAATCGGATCCGGAGAATTACAGAGGAATTAACTTATTAAACACAACATTAAAATTAACAACCAAGTGATAACAAACAAATAAAATGAAATTATACCATTAGCAGATGAACAACAAGGTTTTAGGTCGGAAAGGGCATGCACTGACGCTATATTTGTAATGAGGAAAGTTCAAGAGAACGCTGGAATACAACAGTCCGGAATATTTATGTTTCGTGGACCTTAAGAAAGCATTTGACAGGGTCAAATTAAAGGACGTTATCCATTTGTTATACTCAAGGAGTCCCTTTGTACTTCTTCTTCTTCTTCAAATGCAAATCCACTAATGGATGTTAGCAATCACATTTTCCATTAACTCTCTATTTCTTGCAATGCGTATCAGATATTGTATGTCGTTAATCCCTGTCCATTGCCTTATGTTTCGGAGCCAGCACATTTTCTTGCGTCCTATTCCTCTCTTGTCTTCAATTTTACCCTGGATTATAAGTTGAAGGAACTGGTATTTTTTGTTTCGCATGATGTGAATCAAATACTCCATTTTTCTTTTGTACCTCTAGGAATAATTAAAACGATCGAAAACGTCTACCAGAACAACACAATAGAAGTAAAAGTGGAAGATAAACTAACTGACCCAATTGAAGCCGGCAATAGGATTAGGCAGGGATTCCTCGAGTCCTTTATTGTTCAACCTGATCATAAAAGAAATAATAAAAAAAGTAAGAACTAAAGAAGGATACCAAATGGGAGAAAAACAACTTAAAATAATCTGCTATGCAAGCGATGCAATATTAATCTCTCAAAGTGAAGATGATTTACAGCGCATGCTGCACCAATTTAACATAACCGCCAGAAAATTTAACATGTTAATTTCCTGAAAAAAGACAAAACGAATGGTTATACCAGCCCGCGTGATGATCTTGATTATGGTCATCCGGTACATCCTGCTAGATAACAAATGAGGCTCTGACGTCCGAGTGATTGCCGGTATAAGTAATCCCCCACTTACTGATCAACAGCTTAGGGCGGATGAGTTGGTGAGTGGCAGGGCACTCTTTTGTCCTGGGGTTGAGAAATAGGCCCCGAAGGCGGATGAATCAACAAATAATGGTCAACGGCATAAGAATGTAGAAGGCAAAGGGGAACCACTGCATTAATGGCTCATAGAGCACCCCCAGGAAAATCACCATAGAATTGACACTTCAATTGCAAACCGTTACTAATCATGGAAAGCGGAGGCCAAGATTCGGCAGGGAGGAGAGACATGTTTATACCACGAGGCCTCTCAGGTCGTAAACATGCGAAAACCTAGAGAAGAAATCCTAAAAATAAAGAAATCTAATTTTAGAATGTGCACATGGAATGTTAGAAGTCTATTTGCGGCTGGGAAACTTGACAACGCAATTCAAGAAATGAAAAGAATGAAAATAGACCTACTGGGAATCAGCGAAATGAGATGGCCAGAGTCAGGAACTTGTAAAAAGGACGGAAGTTTATTATATTATTCCGGTAACAGCACAGAAGATCCGCATCACAAAAATGGTGTAGGTATATTAGTAATATCAGAAATGAGTAAATATGTGACCAATTTCGTACCAGTCTCGGATAGAATAATATTATTCCAAATAAATACTCAACCATTTAAAACTAACATACTTCAAATCTATGCCCCGACTGCAGATAGAAAATATGACGATGAAGTCGAGAAGTTGTATGATCAGATCCAAGACATCTTGCAGAAACTTAATAAACAAGAAATTGTATATATTATAGGCGACTTCAGTGCAAAAATTGGAGAAGGTCGACGAGGTCAGACTGTAGGTTCTTATGGTCTTGGACAACCTAACGATCGAGGACAGAGATTGTATGAATTTTGTAAAGAAAACGATATGATCATTGCAAACACCTGGTATAAACTACCCAAGCGACGACTATACCCTTGGAAAGCCCCATTTGATGATGGCAGAAACCCTGAGTCTTCAAGAAGTCAAATAGACTATGTACTTGTAAATGAGCGTTTCCGAAATGCTGTCAAAAAAGTCACTACATTTCCTGGGGCAGATATTGGATCTGATCATCAACCCCTTGTAGCAGATATTAAACTAAGGTTAAAACGAATTCAGCGAAAAAAACCAAAAACCAATGTACTTAACTTTGACGATATAAACATAAAACATAGCATTAAAAAAGAATTTAACAATAGAATAAAAAACATCGGAGAACAACTAGAAGATCCAGAAGAAATATGGAGTGAATTTAAAAGTCAAGTTAACGAAATCTCCACAAACAATGATTATAGAAAAAACTTATTCAAGAAACATAAATGGATGACAGACGACATCTTGAAATTGATGGAACAACGACGGCTGATCAAGTCTAATGAAACAGAATATAGACACCTGCAGAGAAGAATAAAAAAGGAGATCAAATTAGCCAAAGAAAAATGGATGAGAGAAAGGTGCGACGAAATGAAGGATGTGATATCTAGACACGACTTATTTAATGTACACAAAAAACTAAAAGAAATAAGTAACATATTTAAAAAACGAGTTCCCGCTGTGCTCGTTGACAATAATAACAAAATTATTGTAAATGAGCACGAAATAAGAAAAGAATGGCAACTGTATATAATATCAGAGTTGTTTGAAGATGATAGGAATAATATTGCCGAATTCTACCAAAACTGTACTGACGGCCCAGAAATTATGAAATGCGAAGTAGAACACGCTATAAATAGTGCTAAAATTAGAAAAACTTGTGGTCCAGATGATACACCAACTGAGTTGCTGAAACTAATAGAGGATGATAACATAAAAGTAGTAGTAAGACTTTTTAATTCGATATATAACACCGGATTGATTCCCACAGATTGGCTCAAATCCATCTTTGTCGCAATACCTAAAAAACACAATTCGAGAAAATGCTCAGAACATCGATTAATTAGCCTAATGAGCCACACTCCTAAGATTTTCCTAAGAATACTTCACAACAGAATTAGACGCAAATGCGAAGAAGATCTCGAAGATACCCAATTTGGTTTTAGAAATGCCATGGGTACCAGGGAAGCACTTTTTGCGCTTAACATCCTATTACAAAAATGCCGTGATCAAAGAAAAAATGTATTTGCATGTTTCGTAGACTTCGAAAAGGCATTCGATAAGGTACAGCATGCAAAATTAATGCAAATACTGAAAAAATCGGAATAGATGACAAACATATTCGTGTCATTAAAAATTTGTACTGGAATCAAACTGCTACGGTCAAAATTGGAGATAACTACACCGATGAAATCTCCATACAACGAGGAGTCAGACAAGGTTGCATTTTGTCACCAACATTGTTTAATGTTTACTCGGACCAGTTATTTAAAAAGGCACTTGAGAGACAGCCATATGGAATAAAAATCAACGGAGAACTACTTAATGTTATAAGATATGCAGACGATACAGTAATTCTGTCAGATAATATTGAAGGTCTCCAAATTCTGCTTAATCGTATTCACAAGGTAGAAGAGGAAATGGGCATTAAAATAAACTCAAACAAAACCAAATTTTTAGTGTTTAGTCGTGACTCACATCCCGATGCAAAGCTTCAATTAAACGGAGTCCAAGTTGAGAAAGTTCACAAAATGACATATTTGGGAACTGTGATAATGGACTAGATCCAGACATAGAAATAAAACGTAGAATAGCAATGACTAAAACTACTTTTACGAAAATGAAGTCATTTCTTTGCAATAATCATCTCAGTTTAGAACTAAGACAAAGAATGGTCAAGTGTTATGTTTGGTCCGTACTTTTGTATAGTGCAGAAGTGTGGACGCTAAAAGTATCGATTATGAACAGAATTGAAGCATTGGAAATGTGTATTCATAGACGGATGCTGAAGATACCCTGGACAGCAAGAAAAACTAATGAAGAAGTACTAAGGAAGGTCAACAAAGATAGAGAACTGCTAAAGACTGTTAAACATCGAAAAATGTCTTATCTGGGACATATAGTGAGGGGAAGTCGATATAAAATATTACAATTGATCCTTAAAGGCAAAATATAGGGCCGTAGAGATGTAAGAAGAAAACAAGTTTCTTGGTTAAAAAAAAATTCGTGAATGGACTCAGATATCAAATGCAGGACAACTATTCCATATTGCAGAAGATCGAGAAGCCTTCGCAATGGTGATCGCCAACGTCGGATAATTCTGATATGGCACGCGAAGAAGAAGATACCATCATATCCAATAAGATGTAAATTGGAGCTGGAAGGTCAGATAATAGAACATGTGATGGAGTTTAAATACCTAGGCATCACACTATCTAGCTACGAAAGGCTCAAAACAGAAGTGGAAAATCAAGTGAATAGAGCAAACAGAGCCGCACGTTGTCAGAATGACACAATATGGAGAAATAGGAATATCGGAAAAGAAATAAAAGGCAGAATTTACAAAACAGCCATAAAACCAATAATGACATACGCGGCGGAAACACTACCCGACACAGAGAGGGCAAAAAATTCCTCGAAACAGCGGAGATGAAAACCCTTCGAAAAATCGATGGTAAGACTCTATGGGACAGAGCTAGAAGTACATATATACGACGGAGCTGCAAGGTGGATAACATTAATAACTGGGTAAGAAACAGAAGAATAGAATGGTATGACCACATAAGCCGAATGACAACAAATACAGTAGTCAGGACAGCAAGAGACTGTTTCGAAATAGGAAGACGATCAGTGGGAAGACCACGAAAACGTTGGAACGACAACTTACTAGAGGCATAGGCACGTAGGCAAGGGAGGGGTCCATGGGGTCCGGACCCCTCCCAAACCCCCTCAATTTTGGTACCAAGGCAGCAAATTTATCCCCAAGTTATTATTATTATTTTTGAAAAAGTGAACGAAATTATTGTTATTTTTTTTTATTAGGATTATTTCTATTTTATTCAGTGTATGGATCAACTTATATCCAATTTAAAAATCAGATTTAGCAAAAACGAAAAAATTCTATCAGAATTTCAAATTTTCTTTTACCTGGATTTGCCTCTACAGAGGCAACATTTGTCTGCCCATTACTTTCGCGACACTTCCCTTACAGCAATAAAATCTGAATATATGTTATGGTGTAACTGTAATACAATATCTTCTTTGGAACCAAATACTGAAGTTCTCCGCGTAATGGAACATTGTAATAAAGATTTTTTCCAAACATTTACAAATTCTTTACAATTTTGGCAACTATCCCTGTCACAACGGCCAGTTTAGAACGATCGTTCTCAACAATGAAACGAGTAAAAACTTTACCAGAAACAAGATGGGAAACGAAAGACTCAGTTTGTTGGCTCTTTGGTCCCTTCATTGGAACGTTGAATTAAAGCCAGATATATTACATCAAATAACCAAAAACTATTGTGTATACAGCTGAATAGAAGACCAGGTACATATACCCTTTTCTACGGAATCATATATTTCGTTAGTACCTAGTCACTAACATCATCAGGGACGCTAAAATAATATTAAAGAAACAATGGTGAAATTAGGTATTAAAAACAACTTACTAGGGTGATATTATTGCCGTCATATAGATGTTATATCTTAGTAAATAGCCAGGGAGGTAGTGTCAAATTTGACCGGAGCATTTTAGCATGGCTGTTTTCTTTTTATTTAGGTAGGTGTTCCAAAGCTTATTAACAAATGATGTGTCAGCTGGCTCAAAACCGGGGATTTTAGACAAGAAAAGGTAAAATATGAAAGTTGATGGACAAACGCTACAACTTAAATGTCAAATATTTATATACGTTACTCAGAACATTTGATAGCCTTGCTTACTTGGCTCCTACCTGTCACTCAGGAGATCCGGGTTCAAATCCTGGCGCGGTAAAATCTTTTTGTTTTTTAAATTGACATTTTGTTTTGAAAAATAGTTATTTTTATAATACCACGGCATGTCCACTTGGCCAGCTAACATTTTTTGCAACGTACATGATGCAGCTGACGCTTTTTTATTACAATCTAAAATTCATAAATTATTGATTTATACTTTTTAATCTTTGCCACACTAGTCCAAGAATATTTTTTTATTATTAACTAGCTGACCCGGCAAACTTCGTACCGCCTTAAAACTAAATAATGTTTGAAAGTTTAATACCTAAAAATTACCAGAAAGCCAAAAAATACTAAAAAATATTGCGTGCCTATACTTTTTTCTACCAAATGCATAGTTTACGATTCTATAAGGGACATAGGTACAGACAAACATTCATTTTTATGTATTATAGAGAATAGGGAAATATTTAGATTGCTATTAAAAAGGGTTGGTGAGAGAAAAGTGAAAATTTAGGGTTGTATCTTTCGGTTCTACAACATATAAAATTAAGAAAAAACAGTTTGCCCAAAAAATAACAAATAATGTCTCCCTTTCCACTTTCCACTTAGATTGTTGGTCTTACCAACTCAGGAACCTTCAGAGGTTCATGTACATACAACAAATTTGCTTATTAAGATCAATCATAATATTATTATGACCAAAAATGCATAGTTTGCGATTCTATAAAAGACAAACAGATTTTTTTATATTGTCTCGTATAAATAATAAAAACGTGGTATTATAAAAATAATTATTTTTCAAAATAAAATGTCAATTTAAAAAAAAATAATTTTCCGTGCCAGGATTTGAACCTGGATCTCCTGAGTGAAAGGTAGGAGCCAAGTAAGCAAGGCTATCAAATGTTCTGAATAACGTGTATAAATATTTGTCATTTAAGTTGTAGCGTTTGTCCATAAAATTTCATATTTTACCTATTCTTGTCTAAAATCCCCGGTTTTTGGGCCAGCTGACACATCATTTGTTAATAAGCTTTGGAACACCTACCTAAATAAAAAGAAACCAGCCGTGCTAAAATGCTCCGGTAAAATTTGACACTACCTACCGCGCTAAAAGTAGTAAACACTGATTTTAATAATTTTAAAAATATATGTTTTACATGGTTAAAATATTTTATTATTTTCAAAAATATTTTTTTAATTAAATCAGAAAATAGCAAATTAGATATGCTATTAGATGCTACCATGCATTATGCAAAAGTATTAAAATAGTTTTTTCAAATTTTGCATATGGATCTAAAATTTATTCTGAATACTTTTTTCAATACCCTACCCTCTAATCTAACAAAAAATGTGATCCACAAGGAAAGAATTTTCCTGTCACTGGCTATATACCTACAATCAATCACAAATTTTTTTTTATTGAAACCCCTTTAAATTATATGCAATTTGTTACATTAACATTGTTACTTACTTAAAATTCCAAACGATGGATAACATTTATGAAGATAAGACCCTTAGGTACTGTATGACTCATCCATAACGTGGGTTGCTAAACAGATGATAAGTAGTCATACAGTGTCTAAGGGCCTCATCTTTATAAATTTTATCAATCGTTTATAATTTTAAGTAACAATGTTAATTAATTTTATACCATTTAAAGGGTTTATACACTGGTATTTTTTGGTGACTCAGCATGTGATCAACCAGTTCTAACACTGATGATGATATTTTATATATCAAAAACGTTCTGTGATTGATGTAGCCCTTTAAGAGATTTTAATAATTTTTTTATCTTTTATAAAGGATTTTTTAATAATTTTTTTTAATCTGAGTTGTGTTTAGACCCCCCTCAAACACAAATCCTAGCTACGTGCCTGTAGAGGCACATTGAAAAAACAGATCAAGTCACAAAAAGAAGAAGAAGAATAAGAAGAAGAAGGTTTCTGCCCATGTTATTTTCTGACGAGCTCGAGTAACTGCAAAAATTCCCCACTTGGGCTCCCCTACCATTAATAACAACCAAATGGTTTTATATTTAAAAGCGTTGCTGAAATATTGCATTTCAACTTAAAAATCATTACTTAAAGCCCGTTGAGTTCGTCGAGTACAGAATAAAATTCATTTCCAAATTGCAAGCGTTTCAACAAACGAATAAAACAATTCATTTTACACATGCCAAAACTAGAGATATAATTCAAATATATTCTGAAATTAAATACAATATTAAAAAAACGAGCCTGTTTCGCCATTAAGAAGAACAAAAAAATACACTTTCTTCAAATAAATTTTTTTAAACTACTAAATTTTTTTATTTCATTAGTAGTTCCAAAATGACACAAAATCTAGGATCGGATAAAAAAGTTTATTTGAAGAAAGTGTATTTTTTTGTTCTTCTTAATGGCGGTACAGGCAGTGGCGTAGCGCAGTGGGGGCAGCAGGGCGGCAGGGGCGGTCCGCCCCGGGCGGCAGTTTTTAGGGGGCGGCAAAATTTAACAATGAATAATAAAAATATTTTGTAAATATTTGAACCATTTTATATTTTTATCGCAACTACAAATTCGGACCGATTGAAAGGAGCACGGAATTTTTCATTACATACTTATTTTGTGACGAATTCGGGGAATTCCTTTTCTTTGAATGATATTTTGTAGCGACTGGCAACAACGTCTATACTGACTTGTGGGAATTTCCCGTTTATGACTAAAAATCAGCACAACTTTTTTCGGCACTTTAGAACTTTACTTAATTTTTTTTTTCTCATCGACACATCCTTGGGAAGTTCTGATAGCAGCTACAGGCAAAAGAAGGATTCAGGACACGCGGTGGAATGCAAGAGGCGATGCCGTAAATGTGACATGGCATCATTACAAAGACATTCTCGTCACTTTGGAAATAACTGACAGAGGCAGGTGAAAGCTTATACACTAGGACAGATGCAGGTGCTTTACTAGTTTCGATGCAGTCATTTTCCCTTCTTTCTTTTTTGGGCATGTGGCAACCGGTGCTACATGAAGTGAATGATGCACAAAAATACAAACAAGGAGACTTGACGTAAGATTGTGCGCTCAGAAAATAAATGCTTTGCAGATGATATTGACAGAGAAAAGAGAGGAATGGGCAAATTGCGCTGTAGGGTATGCAAAAATATATATGAACAACTTGGAATTTCCATTAAACCTCGGATGCGCATACCAAGAAAGCATATTTTCGATGACGGAAAAATGAGTTGAGACGAAAGCTGTTTTCTTCGTTAGATAGAGTTATTGTAGAAATTCGTGAGCATTTTGAACAGCAACAGAATTTAACGGATAAGTTTGTTTATCTTACGCCGGCTATATATTATTAGATCCAGACAACACTGAATGTAATCTAGACTACGCATCTGACGAAATTGACGAGCAGGGTTTCAAGCTGGAAAAACTTCGACTGCGGACTTTCGTTGCTGCTACAGGGAACGAAATTGATTAATGCAGACTCACCTGAATTATTTAAATTTATTGTTAAATCCAAGCTGGAAGATACTCTGTCCAATATTTTAATAATGTTCCGAATATTTTTCACAGTTGCTATAAGCAAGGCCAGCTGTCCAATATCAAATATTCAGAATTAATCTCCGATATTGAACAGTATAATTATATCACCCAGTAGATCGCACGAAATAATTTGTTTGTATATTTATACATGTGGATCATTAATTTATATACTAATTTGTCAATATTAAACAATATAATTTGGAAATGATGCAAAAGTGCTGACGAATGTAGAACTATTTACTTTCATTAGATACACAAATCACGCACCCAATTTCAGCTTCTATAAAACTAGATATCTCAGCTAGAGAAAGAGTCTTCAACTAAATCTCGTACAAGTCACAATCAGTACTCAACATTCTCCCGGGGTAACTACCCTAGTGTCGGTGTTCTAAATAAAGTCTATAATTGCTATTGGTGTTTACATTATCTGAAGAGCCTACTCCACTGAGCCACGAGTATTTGACACCAGCTGTGAGAGCAATTTTTCAAAATTGAAAATGAATAAAAATTGTTTAAGATCGACAATTAGTACACTAAGACTAACTAATTTGGCTATTTTGTCTATTGAGCAAGAGGTGTGTGATGCGATAGACATTGATGGTGCAATAAAAGACTTTGCTCTTAAGAAAGGTAGACGTATAAATTTTTAATTGAAGACGGAAGTTTTGTTTTTAATTCTAACAAATACTCATATTACTTTTCAATAGAAATAAAAATATAGCATTATAGTATCGTTCTAGTTCTAAGTAAAAATTAATTTTATTTAATTTTGTCGATCGTCAAGGTGTACCTAATCTTAAGTGGTAGGTACCTAAGTTATATCAATGTATCTAATTGGTTAAAGTAAAAGAATTTTTGTATTAATAAACGTGATTGTAAAACTTTTAATCTTAAATACTTTTAATCTTTATCTTAAAAAAGGTAAACTTTTTTATTTAAAATCCAACCTGTATAATGCAAAATAATGATGACTGTTCTCGCCGAAAAGTTTTCTATAATTAATGTATGTAATGTTACAAAATAAATTAAAATACCTAAATAAGTGGGCCACAAAATTGTCTTCCGCCCGGGCGGCCGACACTCACGCTACGCCACTGGGTACAATCTCGTTTTTTTAATATTTTATTTAATTACAGAGTAATTTCCACCTATTAATATATTTTTTAAATTTGGCTCTGTACCGCCATTCTTTATTATATTACGAATACGTGTGCCAAATATGTCGAAAAAATATTCAAAATTACAGCCTCAATCTTGGAACGCGTTTTGGCTACCTGTTGATCGCTACTGTGTCACCTTAATGTGGTTAAGATAAACATCTGAATAGAGGACAATTACCATTTCCGAAAAAATGTATTTTTAAGAAATTATTTCATGATTCATGACTATTTCTGAAGAGAGATTTTTTGTCGGGACTATTTTGTCGGGGCTATTTTGACGGGGCTATTTTGTGGGAGAGCTATTTTTCCGCGGCTATTTTGTCTGCAGACTATTTTGTCGGAGCTATTCTGTGTGCGGGATATTATGTCGGGGCTATATATTCAAATTCAAATAGAGACGTCGATAAAATCTAAAAACCTTAAATTATTAATTTCTCTCTGTCCGTTCGGTAACACAACTCCTACGTTATTAGAATAGATATCTTCTTCTTCACGTACCGTGTCCTTTTAGAACGTTGGTTACCAGCATAGCTATCTTAGTGTTATTCACTGCCACCGTAAATAGCATGCTTGTGATACCCCGTCAAAATAGCCCGTCGAAAAAGCTCCGACGAAATAGCCCCGACATAATATCCCGCACACAGAATAGCTCCGACAAAATAGTCTGCAGACAAAATAGCCGCGGAAAAATAGCTCTCCCACAAAATAGCCCCAACAAAATAGCCCCGACAAAATAGCTCCGACAAAATAGTCCCGACAAAAAATCTCTCTTCAGAAAATAAATAGTCATGATGTAAAATTTCCGGGGAGATTCGAACGCCGGAAAGTTTCCGGAAACTTTCCGGGCATATTGGAAACTTTCGGAAACTTATGGAAATATTACATTTTTATTAAAATTATTATAATAAATTATACAAATCAGTAGTTTACTTATTTTTGTTGTATTCCGACTACAGCAAAAATCTGTTATAAATTAAATGTCCAAAAATACTTTTAAAGTTTATTTAACTTAATTTAAAAAATACTCTGAATATTTTGTTATTAGTCATTATAATTATTAAAATTAAAAAAGTTATTTTATTTAATAAAATATTAAAATAAAAAGGTAACATTACAATAAACAAACTAAAATTGATTGTATAGGAACTTACTTCAGGTAATCTCTATTCCTATACAAGGTGTTTCATTAATAATTGTCCATACAGTAACTGGAGAAACCTTAGCAAAAAATACGAAGATTTAACCTAAAACACTTCAATAAAATGTGGTTCCTTACTGAGTTACAGGGTGTTTTATTTAAAAATTTAAAAATTATTTTTGCTCAGCATTTTAAAACTATTCGACGTATCTTTTTCATACTTGGCAGAAAGTATAGGTACTGTACAAACTACTAAATTACGTTAAACAAACGTTTCTGGCTATTACCAGAGGCGTACGACGGGGGAAAGTGAATGGTTGAACCTTTCCAAATTCTACGCCACTGGCGGAATTGCTATTTTAGTTAAATTTTTGGATTGTCCGATACTTTCTATGAAAATAATATACTCTTCATTCGTAACGATAAAGTCATTAGTTTTCGAGATCTTTGAAGTTAAAAATGAAACGACACGGTTATTTTGATTAATGTATAGTGTCGCTTTATTTTTGATTTCAAATATCTCGAAAACTAATCATTTTATGGTTTCGAATGAAGAGTATATTATTTACATAAAAAGTATTGGAAAATCAAAAAATTACACTAAAATAGCAATTTCGTCAGTTGCGTAGAATTTGGGAAGGGTCAACCAGCCACTATCCCCTGTCGTACCCCTCTGGTAGTAGCTAAAAACGTTTATTTATCTTAATTTAGTAGGGTGTACAGTGCCTACACTTTCTGTTAAGTATGATAAGGATACGCCAAATAGTTTTAAAGTACTGGGTACAAATAATTTTTAAATTTTAATCATATGAATCATATCATAAAATAATTAAAATAACTGTGCCGTTTCATATTTAACTTCAAATATCTCGAAAACTAATAACCTTATCGTTACCAATGAAGAGTATATTATTTACGTAGAAAGTATTGGAGAATCTAAAAATGGAACTAAAATAGTAATTCCTCCAGTGGCGTAGAATTTGAGAAGGGTCAACCATTCACTATCCCCTGTCGTACGCCTCTGGTAGTAGCTACAATCGTTTGTTTATCACAATTTAGTAGCTTGTATAGTATCTATACTTCCTGCCAAGTATGAAAACGATACGTCGAATAGTTTTAAAACGTTGAGCAAAAATAGTTTTTAAATTTTTAGATAAAACACCCTGTAACTCAGTAAGGAACCACATTTTATTTAAGTGTTTTAGGTTAAATCTTCGTATTTTGTGCTAAGGTTTCTCCAGTTACTATATGGACAATTATTAATGAAACACCCTGTATACAGGGTGTCCAGAAACTCTACCGACAAACGAAGACAGGAGCCTCCTCAGATAATTTTAAGATAATTTAACCCAATTCACCTAGTCCGAAAATGCTTATTAAGGGAGCTAGAGCTCTTTGAAGATGGCGTCATGAAATTAGTTTTTCTTAAATACCTCCAGAACGCTTCTATTTAGAAAAACGAAAATTGGTATGCATATTTACTTTTCAGAGATGAATCGATTCCATCCATTGCAAATTTCTAGTACCGGTCATAGGCGTCCGTTTTGGGTAGAGCAACGGGTGTTTTATCGCATAACTTTTTTGTCCTTACTTTTATGCATTTTTGACACCGGATTATTAAATTGTGAGGTATTCTAGTACTAAAAGGCACTCTTGCTTTAAGTCGGTAGGACACCCCGTTTTCTAGAAAAATCAATTTGTAAGTTTTTCGTTTTTGGAATTTAAAAAAAATTGAAAGAACTTTTCAACAAAAAACTAAGTATTTTACCAACATAAAGTAAGAGTAACTTTTAGTACTCAAATACCTCATAATTTAATAATCTAGTGTCAAAAACGCTCAAAAATTCAAGACAAAAAAGTTATGCTATAAAATAACTGTTGATCTACCCAAAACGGACGTCTATGACCAGTACTAAATTCGCAATTAATGAAATCGATTTATCTCTGGAGTATAAATAAATGTACCAGTTTTCGTCTTTCTAAACAGTTTTTTTTTAATTTTTTTTTTAATTCAAAAAGCGAAAAATTTTCAAATCGATTTTTCTAGAAAACGGTGTGTCCTACCGATTTAAAACAAGAGTACCTTTTAGCACTAGAATACTTTACAATTTAATAATCCACTGGCAGAAATGCATAAAAGTTAAAGAGAAAAAAGTTATGCGATAAAATAACCGTTGCCCTACCCAAAACGGACGCCTATGATCGGCACTAGAAATTTGTAATGGATGGATTAGATTTATATCTTGAAAATAAATATGCGTACCAATTTTTGTTTTTCTAAATAGAAGCGTTCTGGAGGTATTTAAGAAAAACTAATTACAAGACGCCATCTTCAAAGAGCTCTAGCTCTCTTAGGAAGCATTTTCGGACTAAGTGAATTGGGTTAAATTATCTTAAAATTATCTGAAAAATCTCCTGTCTTCGTTTGTCGGTAGAGTTTCTGGACACCCTGTATAGTATTAAAGCAGGAACTTTTTTATAACTAATAATAACAGAAGAAACTACAAAATTCTAAGGAATTATAATTATAAACACAGAGAAATTTTCTTCACACAAGCTGGACTTTGTATTATGAAGAGTCTCTCTCCGTCTCGCTTAATCTTTCATTTTCTGATATGGATCTAGAGTCTTGCCCTGGTTCCAACACATGAGTTATAGAAAGACTCTCATCACCTACCATTTTTCCAGGTTTATGGTCTTTTATAAGTTTTTGATTATGAGCTATTATACATTAACTTCCCTGCTCTATCTATAGTCAGTCTATTTCTCCTTTTATTATGTATGAAAGAGTATGTGCTATAACTACGCTCTGTTTCGGCGTAGGAAGCTGGTAACCCCAGTATTGTAATTTTTGCCTAATATTGTAAAGAAGTTTTGGTGCACATTCCTTGTCACCAACTTATACAATCTACTGATTGTACTGAAAGCCAAATAAAATCCATTGACCAAAGATCTGCTTTTGTACAGAAATTAAACTACTGTTTTTGTACTGTTTCAGAGTTACGGAGGGTGAAAAGTGGAAGTTTTCGATACTTTTTATATTTTTTGGGCAATTTATAATATTATTATTGATGAAAGAAATTTTCTTTAACATGATTGTGTTTTGTAAATAAAATTTCCTATTTCAGTGGCATGTTAGTGATAAGCCTTTGAAGAAACGTCAACCTCACCACCCAAAATCATCAATTGCCCAAAAAATATAAAAAATATCGAAGACCTCCACTTTTCACTCTCCGTAACTCTGGAAGCGTTGATTTTATAACAATTATATATCGGACCTTTTTTGTTTTAAATTTTATGTAGAACAATTTTGTATAGTACATTGTTTACGCTAAAGTATAGTTTTAGAAATATTGACGAAAAACGTAAAAAAAACTACTAATTTACCGATTTCTCCCCAATCTCCCCTCCAAACCGGACGCTCAAAATGTTGTAACTTTTTACTGAACAATATGTGGACCATATAGAACAATTTGGTGTTGGAGGAAGACTCCTACATTGGATGTTTGGGTTAGGCCTTTTTTTGACCAGTTATACTATACTACCTCCGTAACTTTGGAACCGTTCATTTTAGAAGGATTATGAACATTTTTGTATAAAAGTTTGTTCATGCTAAACCGCATAGTTTTAAAAATATTGACGAAAAACGTAAAAAACTACGAATTTACAGATTTCTTCCCCCTCTTCCCTTCAAACCCGACGCTCAAAATGGTGTGACTTTTTTCTGAACATTATGTGGACCATATAGAACAATTTGGTGTTGGATGATAACTTTCACTTTGGATGTCTGGTTTATGCCATTATTTGGATCAATTGTATCATACTATAAGACGCTATAAGCTTTCTTAATAATTATTATCCTAACTGGCGCGTGTATTGGGTTTTATTTGTCTGTCTGCGGTTTAAATATCATATCAACCAATACATTTATATGTTTATTGAAATTTGTCAAAAATTTTTTTTGGATTTCCCCTACCCCCCCCCCCCATTACTCCCCCCGTTGATCCGCCACTGAACAAATAAACACGTTGCGTAATATTCAAACTGTTTGAAGATGTTTGAATTCAAGTCAAACCTAAAGATATCGAAATCAAGTCAAGTCAATCTTTTTTATACAAAAAGTTTGATTTTCAAGTCAAGTCAAGTTTGTTGAGTAAAATCAAACTAGTTTGACTTGATGCATCTCTAATCATGGAATAACTGGATTCCATGATAAATAAAATCGCTAATAAAAAAATTTTTGAAATGTAATTTTTTACAGGAGAAAAAGTATTGTTTATAAAGAAAAATATATTTTGTGCCATAATGACTAAAAAAACATTGAAATATGTACTTATGTTACTACTTATATTAATATAATCGTGGCGTATATTGTCCACCACCGGAAACAACAAACAATAAACTGTAAATTACGATCTTTCCAGAACTCCGATTATAACGAAACTAAAACCAAATTGTAAAGCACATTCCAGTGATAGGTTAGAGAGATAAACAAGGTCAAAAATTAAATTTTTAAATATATTTGCAGTAGAATTCTTATATCTGGCGTACAAAATACGCCAGCGCGTACTACACTACAGAACTTTATACATTTCTGTAAAAATATTTTCTTTTTTGTCAATAAACTTGGGATGATTGGTTAATATCTTGTCTATACACTCCATAGCTAATATATGCTCTTCACCAGTGAGGCTTTGTTCTGTTAAAGAAGAACCAGGTTAAGTTTGCAGCATAGTGCAAAGGTTTCACTGCAATTTTTTTATATTTTCTAATTTAGATAAGCATTCCTTTTCTTCAGACTTACTGATTGCAAGTAATGGAATATACTAAGTAAAAATATTTTCTGTATCCTTAAATGCCTCGACAACCTGGGATATTTTAAACATATTGCCTTCCAATAAAGCATCCAGTCCATTTCACAACTGGTGTTAGCACAACTGCTACTTTTTGCAACTTTATCCAAAATATTTCATCATCCAAGTAGTTCTGTTTAACATTCCATGAATATTTAAAATTTTCTCCCTCTATGACCATAAGCCTCGGTAAAGCACTTTTAGACGCAAATGTTTATTTATACAATTGAGGATTGAACCCCATCTAGTTTTTACAGGAAGTTTTAATGATATAACTTTATTGTAGTTTTGAATTTTTTCTCTTTATTTATTATTTGACTTTTGAAATATTCCCATGCATTATATCTATACTACAATCACAAAAACCAAGACACATTGAATGTTCGAGGAGCACTCCCAAATCATGATTTACAATGTATATACTGTTATGATCTGCTTTTTATTAATTTTATATTAATTATTATTTATTTGATTAATTATTTAATTGTCGCAAATCATACATAAAAATGAATAAAAAATCTCAGGGTGCCTTTTTATACTATTAAAAAAAAATCTAAATTATCTCACGTTATATTTATCTTCTCTCGTGGGTTCAGTATCTCTTAGTAGTTGATCCTAATCGGGATAAAATAGGGAAAAGAAATAAAGCAAAATATTAAAATAAACATACAGGATTGTCTTTTATTTATCAAAACCAATACTCTAAAATCTCTCAAATCTAGAAACCTGTGGACACAGATGTCCGAATGAAATTTTTACCACTTAAATTTATTATAGTTAAAAAAAAACAATTTATCGGTTTGTTCCCGATGACTTTGGTAAAACAAACTAAACAAAACAAATTTATGTATTCGCAAGATTACCTATATTTACTATTTACTTTTTGAAATATTGGAATTTTAATTCATATGCTTTTTACTCAAAAATTTAGTTTCCGAACATAAAAATCTCTTTCACATAAATTGACTGACCTTTTGCTTCACTCACTCTGATGTCTTCTCGTGACCCAAAACAGCTCTCCCTCGTAGACTATGTTAAAGGCTACTCATCAAAGCCCTCTCCGTTCTCCAGCTTCAAAACTATCGGCATACCAGCACCAATTCTCCAACAAGCCGGGCCTCTTTTGACACGTACTCGATTCAAACAAAACTCTAAAAATTCTCTGCTCTCCTTCTTACAATAATACAGAATCAAAGAGGTATTTCGTCTCAATTTGATCTGTCTCTCGTTCCACTTTTCAACACTATTCTCCACTATCAAACAGCCACTGGTACTTGCTAACTATCTATCCACGAAAACGTCGAAGTGCTCCTCAGCGATGCCAAAAACATAATGACTTCTTTTTCAAACTCTCTCAATCATTCAAACCACTTTTCCCCTTCCAACTTGCCAAGAATCATAAACAATCTTTTCCATTCGACAAACAAACAGTCTTTTTCAAAATTATTCCGACCATTCTAATTACTTTCGGGGAAACTCTACAACATTTACTCGTGTTGAACAAAGATATTAAAATTCCAAACTTTCTTTTTAAACCACTTTCCCAGAAAGTGATAATTACATCTACCTGTGGATTCTATAGTTCTCGTAATAAACAATCTATTTTCATTTTAAATCTAAATACATCGTCCTTTTCACTTTAATTATTCACAAAAGGATTTAATGGTTCATCGGAAAGCTCATTAAAAAGAGAAATCCACTTACATCCAAACTAAATTCTAATAAATATTTACAGCTCAATATACAGGGTGTATCAAATTTATGTGCCCGCGTTATTTAAAAAAAAATTTAATTTAATTTTTATTTTGCCTTTGATTGATAAAATTGAAAACACAATAACATCCCCGCCTTGTTTTGAGATAAAATCAGTATTAATAAGTGCAACAAAAATATGATTTTCTCTCGACAACAACACTTTTCTATTGCTTGAATAAGTTGAATTGAAACCTTTTCAATTCAACTCGATAACTTGGTATAAAAAATAAAAAATAGAAAAAATCCCTACTTCATAAACATGTTTAGTCCTAGATGCTTATGTTACATTAAAGGACCTCATACTTTTGCCAGGGTATTAGTTCAATTTATATTCTTCTTCACTTCCAATATCAACACTCAGGTACTTTAACCAATTAATTCACATATCATTATATCATATCAGTTGCCTCCTGTGACTCATACAACTTATCTTAATTTCAACACTACTTTAATATCAGACTTCCATTTACTACAGACTCTCTAATTTACTCTGCCATTGGTACAATTAAACCAAACACTCCTTTTAATTCATAGTAAATCAAATTTTCAACAGCACAGTTGGACTTACTTCAATTTGAATAGGAACATGTATAGATGGCTGCATAGATTTTGGCTATTTCTCATTATAAAAATCATTTCATACTTCACGTTCATCTTACATATTCAAGGTACTTACTTAAATGTAATTATAGCCACAACTTTGTTGATGTTGGTTATTACTATGTAAATTTTCATTAAATATTTTACTAACAATTAGTTGGCTGTCGTAATACAGGGTAAATTCCACGTCACGTTGTCCATCTGTCTTTTGACACCTTTCAGAAACATCACTCATTTCGCATTCAGTTGCCATTAAGTCATTGAAATGTGATCAACTCAATTTGGATCCCACGTGTTGGGAAACCTGTATACCTTAGCTTAGGGCATTATCCTGTTTGCCATGTGACCATCACAGGCCTTTTTATTGAAGTATGCACTTTTAAGGCATCTATATTTTATGTAAAGGGTCTTTACCCAGATATTTTTCTTTTGTGGCTCAGCTAGCATCCAGTTTGTAAGTATAACCAACTTGCTCTAACCTTTGTCAAAATTTAAATAATAACTTTATATTCATTAAATCGGTTATACTTATTTTTAGATCGAACACTGATGATGATTTTTTATAAAAATCGAAAACGTTTTGTTGTGATGTAGCACTTTTAAGGGATTTTTAATAAAAAAAATTTTATACCTTTTACAAAAGATTTCTTTCCAACTTTTCTATTGTGTCAAAATATTGAGTCCAACCTGAAAAACAATTGCTTTCTTTTTCCCAGTGTCTGTACTTAGATGGGATAGGGTAACTTTTCGATCGAAAATTTTCTAAGTCTTTAGTCTCAAATGAATTTTCATACTTTTTGGCTGCTCTGTTTTCTTCATTTATTAAATTTTCACATTTCCTCAATGTTACACGCAGTTCCTTCTCCTTTTCTTCTCCACATATCAATTTTCTTTCTTTTTCCTCCGATTCTTTACACATGTTTATTGTGTATTCTGTCTTCTCTACTTTGCATACTTCCTCTTTAAATGCCGCAGTCTCAATTGTATCTTTTCCGCCTTCTTTTTCTATTCTGATCTCTTTTTCTTCTGGGCTCATCTCATCTTTTGAGGAATCCCAAGCTTCGTTTTCCTGTGTCAATATTTTTTCTTCCTTTTCTTCTTCTGGGCTCATCTCTTCTTTTGAGGAATCCCAAGCTTCATTTTCTTTTGTCAATTTTCTTTCTTCTTTTTCTTCTTCTGGGCTCATCTCTTTTTTCGAGCAATCCCAATCTTCATTTTCTTTTATCAATCTTCTTTCTTCTTTTTCTTCTTCTGGGCTCATCTCTTTTTTCGAGGAATCCCAATCTTCATTTTCTTTTATCAATCTTCTTTCTTCTTTTTCTTCTTCTGGGCTCATCTCTTTTTTCGAGGAATCCCAGGCTTCATTGTTTTTACTTATCTTCTGCTGCTTTCTCCTCTTCCTTCCCTGTCCTTGCTTCATTGCCAAATTCATTTCCACCGTTTGTTTTTTGTCTACATTTTCCTTTTTTCTTTTCTCATGTTCCTTGTCCATTTTCAGAATGTTCGGTTCTTCTTCTTTTCCATCTGTGATTTTCATCGTGTTATTTTTGAAATCTATCACCACATATTTTTCTGACAATTCATCCACTCCTACGATCATATCATGCATCATGTTTGGCATTATAACACATTGTAGTGCATAAAATTTCTTCCCCAATCGAACCTTTATTCGTATTCCTTCATTTATTTTTGCCAAAGTCCGTTTATTTGCGCCCACTAAGTTTACCCTGGGAATTTTGTAAATCAAATTCATAAAATCAACCTCTTCTATTAATTTCCTGTTAATCAAAGTAATTTCTGACCCAGTATCAATCATAATTTTAATCGGTTTCTCATTGATAAAACCATCTACAAATTTTAAATTATATCCACTTCCTTTATCATTATTTCCTGCTAATTTAATAAATTCCTTCGGGTGACAAAAAATTCCTGTTTGTTCTTTTGTTTTTAGTGAGCGCCTTCGTGAAAAAAACGATTGCTGTTCTCCTTCGCTTCTTCTTCCGTCGCTTTTTCTCTCATCCTCATATTCATGTATTTGCGTGTTGTTTACCGCTCTTCTGTTTTCTCTTTGTCTGTCGGAACCGTATCGCTTTCCACGATTTTCCTGTTCATTCCTTCTATTATCATTTCTCTCCTCTTGATTTGTGCGGGTGTTATTTCTATTCTGGTTTTCTCGATATCTGTCTTCGTTCCATTGCCGATTTCTTTGTTCATAGTTTCCTCATCCATTGTCTCTATTTTCGTTTTCTCTTCTTGTATAATCTCTCCTAAAGTTCTGTCTTCTATCTCTATAGTCTCGATTTTCGCGTTGTCTATAATTATCTTGCGATCTTCTTATTTCTCTTTCTCTCATTTTTGCTTCTCGTATTTGTAGGAATTGGCACAAACTGTCGATATCTTTGTAGTTTTGTAAAGTTATGTGATCTTCTAAGGTATCTTCAAAATGTCTGGCTATCAGTTCTACTAGCTGTTCGGATGAATAATTGTACTGTAGATGTTTTGCATTATTATATAATTGTAGTGCATATGTTTTCTCTGAAATACCCATTCTATCATGGTACCTCCCATTTTGCAATTCCTTGTTTATTTCTAGCTGTTGTATTTTTCCCCCGAAATAACTCAGGAACTTTTGTTCGAATTTATGCCAATTGTCCAATTCTTCTTCTTTGCTATCGAACCATAAACTCGCCTCATCTTTAAGATAGTTCCTTATCGTTTCTTTGGCTGTCTCGAAATTACAGATGTATCGTAATTTCTTTTTTAAATTGTTTATGAAAATTACTGGGTGTAATTTTTTTACATCCCCGCCAAATCTTATTTTCACATCCTCTGTACTATGGATAATCGTTTCTCTTCTTTCTCCGACATTCTGTTGCGTCCTGTTTTCGGTGACTTGTTTTTCTATTTCTGTGATTCTTTTTTTCACTTCTTCTCTGTCTACTTGAATAGCATTTTCCAACTTATTTTTCAAATTTTCTAGTTCCTTTTTTTGGCAATTTGTTAACTCCTCCATTTTATTTTGAATTTTCATTTCTTGTTCTTTTATGTGATCCTTCATTCTCATTTCTTGTTCTTGCATGTGATCTTTAATTTTCATTTCATACTTTCCTATGCGTTCCTCCATTTTCTTGTTGTTCTCTTCTATTGCTTGTTTCATTTTTTGTTGTGTTTCATCCATTTTTTGATCCAATTTTTGTTGTGTTTCATCCATTTTTTGATTCATTTTTTGTTGTGATTCATCCATTTTTTTATCCATTTTTTGTTCTGATTCATCCATTTTTTGACCCATTTTTTGTTGTGTTTCATCCATTTTTTGTTCCATTTTTTGTGACTGGAGTTGCATCAGTTGTAATAATTTATCTGTTCCTGATAATTCCTGTTGTTCTGATGCCATGATTGTTGTTTCGAAAATGTCTTCCTGTTCTATATTTTCTTCTTGTTCCAAATGTTCTTCTTGTTTTTTGTTTTCTTTGCTTTTGCTTCTGGTTGTTATCGACATGTAGTTAAAATTTATCCCCGAATAATTTGAAATTTGAAAATACCTTGTATGCTGTCGAGACGAAAATTTTTCTCTCCCCAAATATAATCAATTTATCCCACAAATTTTTAAATATTTCAAAATTCAAATCAATCAAAAATTAAAATAATTATGTAAAATTGTACCTAGATAAAAAAATTAAGTCAAACAAATACTTCAAAAAATTTTAAATATATCAAACTCTTTCCGACGGGCAAATAAATTTTCCTTCACCTGTTTTTCCGTTTCCTATTCCCTTCAAATTCACAACCAGAGATACTTTAATGTCCTACGTTGGTTCGCCATGTTGTTATGATCTGCTTTTTATTAATTTTATATTAATTATTATTTATTTGATTAATTATTTAATTGTCGCAAATCATACATAAACATGAATAAAAAATCTCAGGGTGCCTTTTTATACTATTAAAAAAAATCTAAATTATCTCACGTTATACTTATCTTCTCTCGTGGGTTCAGTATCTCTTAGTTGATCCTAATCGGGATAAAATAGGGAAAAGAAATAAAGCAAAATATTAAAATAAACATACAAAATTATCTTTTATTTATCAAAACCAATACTCTAAAATCTCTCAAATCTAGAAACCTGTGGACACAGATGTCCGAATGAAATTTTTACCACTTAAATTTATTATAGTTAAAAAAAAACAATTTATAGGTTTGTTCCCGATGACTTTGGTAAAACAAACTAAACAAAACAAATTTATGTATTCGCAAGATTACCTATATTTACTATTTACTTTTTGAAATATTGGAATTTTAATTCATATGCTTTTTACTCAAAAATTTAGTTTCCGAACATAAAAATCTCTTTCACATAAATTGACTGACCTTTTGCTTCACTCACTCTGATGTCCTCTCGTGACCCAAAACAGCTCTCCCTCGTTGACTATGTTAAAGGCTACTCATCAAAGCCCTCTCCGTTCTCCAGCTTCAAAACTATCAGCATACCAGCACCAATTCTCCAACAAGCCGGGCCTCTTTTGACACGTACTCGATTCAAACCAAACTCCAAAAATTCTCTGCTCTCCTTCTCACAATAATACAGAATCAAAGAGGTATTTCGTCTCAATTTGATCTGTCTCTCGTTTCACTTTTCAACACTATTCTCCACTATCAAACAGCCACTGGTACTTGCTAACTATCTATCCACGAAAACGTCGAACTGCTCCTCAGCGATGCCAAAAACATAATGACTTCTTTTTCAAACTCTCTCAATCATTCAAACCACTTTTCCCCTTCCAACTTGCCAAGAATCATAAACAATCTTTTCCATTCGACAAACAAACAGTCTTTTTCAAAATTATTCCGACCATCCTAATTACTTTCGGGGAAACTCTACAACATTTACTCGTGTTGAACAAAGATATTAAAATTCCAAACTTTCTTTTTAAACCACTTTCCCAGAAAGTGATAATTACATCTACCTGTGGATTCTATAGTTCTCGTAATAAACAATCTATTTTCATTTTAAATCTAAATACATCGTCCTTTTCACTTTAATTATTCACAAAAGTATTTAATGGTTCATCGGAAAGCTCATTAAAAAGAGAAATCCACTTACATCCAAACTTAATTCTAATAAATATTTACAGCTCAATATACAGGGTGTATCAAATTTATGTGCCCGCGTTATTTAAAAAAAAAATTTAATTTTGCCTTTGATTGATAAAATTGAAAACACAATAATACATTGTAAATCCCAAATCATGATTTGCAAAGTTTATACATTGTATATCATGATTTGGGAGTACTCCTCGTAACATTCAACGTGTCTTGGTTTGTTTATTTCTAGTGCATCTTTATTGTGATTTTAGTATAGCTTTAGGCATTTTTAGTATAAAATTAATGAAGGTAATGTTCAAAAGAACGTTCCTTTTGTAATTAGCAGTGGAATTCGCCGGCCGTGTGAATTAAATAGCGCTACTTCCATGTAAATTCAAATTACGTCACTGACTCTTAAGTCCAAAATGCTCTTGGAAATATTCTCAAAAGTTGTTGGAAATATTCTCAAAAGTTCTTGTCAATATTCCCAAAAGTTCTCTGAAATATTATGGAAAGTTCTCGGAAACATTCTTGAAAGTTCTCGGAAATATTCTCGAGAATTTTCCATTGAAAGTTACCGGGAATATTCGCTGTCAGGAGATTTCCAATTTTTATAGACGAATATTCTCGGAAACTTTCCAATGTTCGCGAATATTCGCTTGGAAATATTATCAACTCACATCACTAGTCATGAAATAATTTCTTAAAAATACATTTTTTCGGAAATGGTAATTGTCCTCTATTCAGATGTTTATCTTAACCACATTAAATGAAAATGGTCCTTTCAGAGAACTCGAACCCTGTGTCTTCTGTTAGGTCAAGTTCTTACAATAATCAAGTTCTTACACTAATTGAAAATTACGATGATTCCGTAGTTCTGGATTAGAAGAGTTTAATAAAATCTGGAGATATAAATGTCAATTCTTTATTATTTTTTTTTGTAATGTATTTTTATCATATTCGAATTAATATAGGTACTGAACATTATAATTTTTATATTGAAACATTATCTATTTATTGTTTAGTATTGTTTTACTAATTCTTTGGGATATGTTGTAATAATGTTTTTGACGAGGATTTATTAAATTCTTGATGTTATGATAAAATAGCAAAAGGGGTCAGGAAGAAGACGCAACACTTGGCTTAAAAACCTACGACACTGGACGAATATGACCTCCATAGAACTATTCCGGGTGGCTGCAAATAGGATTAAATGGGCAAATGTAATGGCCAAGTCCTTAAGGATACGGCATCGTAAGAAGAAGATGAGAAAATAAATAGTACTCAGTTAAAAGGTAAAACTTTTATTGGGGGTGTTTTTGCCGGGGCTGTTTTAGCCGGGGCTGTCTTGGCCGAGGCTATTTTGTGTGAGATCTATTTTGTCGGGGCTATTTTGTTTACGGGCTAGTTTGTCGAGGCTACTTTGTATCCAAGCTATTTTGACGGGGCTCTTTTGACGGGGCTGTTTTGACCGGGCCATTTTAATGGGCCACGCAAGCTTGTATCAAACCAATACTAATCTCGTAAGTTCTTCAACCATGAGGTTCTCCTTCGTCCTGGACTGCGTTTGCCTGCTATTTTCCCTTGCATATTATTTTGTAGCAACCTATATTTGGGACCTCTCATTACCTGTACTAAATACTTCAGCTGTTCCTTCTTAAAGCTTTTTATAATCGCAGTAATGTATCAGCATTATTGCGATGTCAAGCCCCCATGTTCAAGAAGAACAAGGGGGCTTTAGAGCTCGCCGCTGCTGTAGAGACAACGTATTTTTAGTTTAAAACAAAAAAATATAGCAAAAAAAAAACATCCAGAAACAGAGAAGTGCACCTGACATTCGTTGACCTACAAAAAGCTTATGATAATATACCCTTAAATAAGATGTGGGAAGTTCTACATTTTTCACCAGTAAGCTAAAAAATCTATATGCAGGATCACGTTCACGGGTAAAGATAGGAAACTCACTTACTAACAGTTTTCAGTAACTAAGCGGCTTAAACAAGGATGTTGCGTATCTCCGACACTGTTTAAAATCTACCTTGCAGCAGCACTTAAAGGCTGGAAGGGGAAAGTAAATGAAGTGAGTACATATCGAGCTAAACAATGCATGCCTCTACACGCTCCAGTTCGCCGACGACCAGGTCGTAATAGCAAACGACAGAGATCATGCGTAAGTTGGTCGAGGAATATTCAAGATGGGGATTGGACGTCAATATCGATAAAACAAAGTATCTAGATTTAGCCATATGGCTCACACTCCCTCTAAGGGGAAAATTGACTCATCCCAGATACCTTCGGTATCAAAAGAATTGAGCTCTGGTGGGACTCTTTCCGTGTTATCGAGCCCTAGGTGACTTGGAATGCAGGTGTATCTCCCAAATATTTTCGTACACATCTGGCCGTTGCGAGTAGTACAACTTTCTGCATGGTCTTGTAAAGATACCCATTTAGACCCAGCTTTTTTATGCTTTCGAGGAGGTTCTTCGGAATGACTCCAGTAGTAGACATAATAATAGGTATCGTCTGGGTACTTTGCATTCTCCATTGTCTTCGTATTTGAATTTTCAGATCTTTGTACTTGGCGATCTTTTCAGTAAATTTACTAGTTGTTTGTCTTTGTTAATTTATTAACTAGTACGAAATCTGGTCTATTATGTGCCACTGTTTGGTCCGTGAGCACAGTGCGGTCCCAGTATAGCTTGCAGTTGCCATCCTCAAGCATACTCTCAGGGATGTATTGATAATATGGGAGATGGTCCGTTTGGTGAAGTCCTAGCTTGAAAGCTATCTCTTGATGAAGGATTTTTCCCACTGCGTCATGCCGTTCCTTGTATTCAGTTGCAGCAAATGCCTGACAGCCCCCTGTAAGATGTTAAATGGTTTATTGGGCTTGACATCCATATCGGCTTCTGTCGTTTTGAACCTGAGGGTCTTTGACGATATATTTCAGGTAATTTCTGGTTGCCATAACCTGATCCTGAATGGCCAGTAATAAACCTTTCGTTTCAGGGAACATATTTCCTGATGTCAACCAATAGTTCGACGCTGTATTGTCGACATAGTCTTGGCTGACTTCATTGGGATGTCGCCCGTGTAGAGGTTTACCCATCCAGGTGCGCATTTTTTCGTCTTTAATGAGATGGTTTATGCGCATTTCTGGTTTCCTCAGTTTGATCGGTGTTGTGTCATCTACTGCGCAAATATCGCGGTGTAGAGTAGATGTCTCAGCCTGCATCTGAAAATAAGTTCTTAAATTAGCAATCTGTTTGTCTAATTGCTCACCTATATCCATAAGTCCTCTTCCTCCTAAATGCCGCGGTAATGTCGTTGGTTCTATTTCCTGCAGATTAGAAATAACATGATTAATTAATGTTGATAAGCACTCATGAGTACACCAAAACTTTTTAAGCCAGATGTTCTGAACTCCGTCTAGTCCAGGAGATTTCCAGTTATAAAGCTCTTTGATGACATGTGAGACTTCTTCAGTCGTGGATGGTTCGTATTTAGCAGTGACGTAGTGGTGACAGTTGTGCGCCGTATCTTCTATCCAGTCAGCATTGTTGTTAAAAGCAGCTGGTGTTGAAAGTTGATTTCCCCAAAACTCATGAATTTATTGTTGGCTTGGGTAAGACTTGTCGACACTTTCTACTGTGGAATTGAGGTTTCGGTAGAACGCCTTCTCGGAATTCTCAAAAAGTGCATTGTCACATTTTCGGTTATTACTAACTTTGTACCTCCTAGGTCGCCCTGAATAGACGAAGAGTTTTTGTTTTAATGTATCCAGACATTGTTGGGCTGTGTTATTTTCTGGATCGTATCTCGAGTGTCTTGCAGTGCTCCGCATTAATTCTTCAGCTCTCCTAATGACTTTTCTACTTGGTACTCCTCATAAATATTCTGTGACTTGACCAATATCCCTACGCAGTAATTCAATCTTCCCTAGCAGTCTTTTTTTCCCAGGGTGCAATTCTATTACCAGTTCTTCCGTTATTAGTACCCCGTCGGGTTCTAATCGCAATACCCATTACATTAGCAATTAATGTTGCTGCACAGTGGATGAGCATATGCAAATATTCTAATGTGTGAGCTTCTACGACGTAATTGGGTAGGACTTCAGTGTTCACAATTTGTAACAGCGCACCTAGTTTCTTACACGAGTTTATTCTTGGTAGCGGTGGTCTGCTTAGTGGGTTTGTTTCATTAAACGCTTGTACGCCGCGAGCCATTTCGTTTACTAGGTTATTACGTAACTCGTTGGTTTCCTGAGGTGTATTATCAGGTTGAGTTTCTGGTATGGGAAGCTCAGGAATCTGCTCATCAGGGATTTCATTGGGGACTTGATCTAAAACTAGCCCTTGGTTGTTAATCTCCCGTTGGACTTCGCTTTTGATGGTATCGCGTCTAGTCTCTGGAATAAGATTATTTCTTATGATTACCCGGTATTGGTCTGATACTCGTTGCTCCGATACTTGAATATCTGGGTACGTCCTGCAAAATTCGGCATACATCTGTTGTCGGTAGCCGATTGTTTCTTGACCGAGGTTTGTCAGCTTGTAGCAGAAGCGCAAAATGTTTTCATTAATGGACACAGTCCATTTCATGCGCTGCCTCAGTCGTCCCGCTTGAGTGAGCGCCGGCTGATGCTCCAGCGCAGAACCTTCGGCGGGTGGAGCTCTTGCTGTTGTTTGGCTCGCTTGTGGTTGTTGTTGTTGGGCTGTATCTGATTGTATAACAAGGGCCCGCCTCCTCAACACCCTACCACCGACGTCCCGCATGCTGTCACGTCCAGCGCCGGTTCCAGACGTACCCTGGTGATCCCCAGGCAACGGCCCTAAACATAAATTATGATTATCCACCATTTTCATGGGTATACATTTTATACCTACTGCCAGGTGTCAGTTTTGTTCCACTGCAAGTATCCCTGCTACTCTCTGGGTATTGGCGCTACGAATACCCAGAAAGCATACCCCATTCGCAGGGGGCCGCGCCTGATAGAAGAACTGACAAAAAACTCCCACAAGTATTATTATTATCGTATTATTACCTCTCAATACGTGTCCGAAATACTCCAGCTTTCTCTTCTTAATGCTTTTTATAATCGCAGTAGTCTTGCTGAGACGTTCTAGTATTGTGGAGTTTCGCATGTTCTACACAAAAGAAACTTTTAAAATTCATCTATAGCACCACATTTAGAAAGTTTCAAAGCGGTTTAGATCCATTTTATTCACAATCCAGGACTCGACACCATAAAGTAAGGCCTAGAACACGTAAAAGCGAAGTAGGTAAATCATCAATGCCAATTTTAGATCTCTGTCTCTGTAGATAGAGAGATATGACAAAAAATAAGGTGTCGAATGAGAGATTATAAACCAAAGATGGTAGATAATATTGGAGGGGTTTTAGAGGTGAGAAATTTGTTCTTGCAACTCCGTTTCCACAAACAACCAGAAGTACTGTTTTAAGGTCGCCAAAAATGTACAAGCAAGAATATATTATTCGACGTTCCTTAGCAAGATGACACCAAATTTCTGGTTTTTATACTTTTTTCGTTTAAAAACCGGCACATTACAGTAAACGAAATTGAAGACTCTTCTCAGATTCTGAATTTGGTGCCCAATGGCTTCTGTAGCTGCACCATCTAGAGACATTTTTATATGGTTGTAATATTTCTGCTATTAAAAAAAATGAGAAATTCCAGATGTAAACAATAAATCTTAAACCTTTCGTGGAACCACTTCCTGGTAACATCTTTATAATCTATCAGAACTATCTCTATATCTTCTATACCACCCCACCATTATTCTATATTAACACTCTTCAGATTGTTCGTTACTTATGTACTGTTCAGTTTTTAGTTCATTTAAACTATGTTCACGTTTTAGGCTACGGCTCCACGGGCGAGAAATTGACGCTAGCAGTAGCCGTAAAACGAACTTAAGGTTCCGGGGAACGGAATAGGAATAGCCGAACTGTACCGACTACAGGACTTGTGCGTAGTCGGTTCAGTTCGGCTATTCCTATTCCGTTCCGCGGAACCTTAAATTCGTTTTACGGCTACTGCTAGCGTCAATTTCTCGCCCGTGGAGCCTTAGCCTTAGGATGGAAATAAATTTCCAAATGCTTGGATGGTCAGCACCTATTTGCATTTTTGGAATCAGCGATGCCAACCTTCGATAAAATTATTTGTTTTAGGAAGTCCATCGCGTACACTTACTTTATGTCTCTATCTAATTTTCTTTTTTATTCGAGCAATTTGTATTTCCAGCAATTTTCCTGTCGAGCAATTCGTTTTCGAGCAATTGATTTCGAGAACTTGCGTTAGAGCAATTCACCGGTTACCCTTTAGAATTTATCTCTTTTGTGGTAATTTCTCCAATTCATATTCTCACTATAATTTTTGTGGTTTCACTAATCCAAATGTAATCTTGGTCTTTGCTAAGTATTAATTACTGCCACAGGTGACTCCTCTGTATACTAATACATCTTGTTAAAAATGGTGTTTGTCTTTTTTCTTACGATTTTGTAGTCTACGATAGACTGTAAACTTTATGTATTTTGTGTACACATTTATTTGTGTAGATCTACGTGTTGAAAGAATCCACTGGCAATTTTTGTTTCGTTTTGTCCGCATAGAGTCTGGTACCATTATCATTTACACTGTCCTCATCAAATTCACCTATGACTCTGTGTTGTTTTCTACCTGTTCTGCTGTTTAAGTCTCTCATGAATAGGTGTATTTTTCCGTGCTTTGCCTTCTTTAATAATTTCTGAGTGTATTTTCTCAAAGAAATTATCTTTTACACTAACCAATACATTACCAGTCACTACATCATATATAGTCAGTACCTGTACTGTAGTAGTACCTGTCGCCAGGGAGGGTACAACGGTCTCCTTAATTCAGATGGGCTTACCCAAGTTTTTTTATGTATTTTGACCCGTAGAACACGAATTTTTTGGACAGTTGATGCGGATGTCGATAAGATTGTTATAAACAAAGAACTTAAGGGATTACATAACAACGATTTTTCGCAAAACAAAACATTTTTTTGTATTTTTTGGGTGATTCTCAGCAAAAAATGTTCTTACAAGTTTTTTCGTAGGATGCACAATTTTCGAGATAAACGCGGTTAAACTTTCAAAAAATCAAAAAAGTGCAATTTTTGAACTGAACCCGAATAACTTTTAATTAAAAAATAAAATAGCAATTCAGCTTACAACATTTGAAAGTTCAAGTCAAATTCTATGGGTTTTGATTATATGCATTGCTAAAAATTAAGTTTTTATTTGCTAAACAAAGCCATAAACGCATAGTGTTTCCCGTGTCCAATGCATGCGTTTTAATGTGCGTAATCTACGTAGAAATTGTCTGTATGCGCGCCTACTCGTTCGATTTCAAATGAGAAATGCATTGAAAACATCATTCAATCACTATGTGTTTATAGCTTTGTTTAAAATAAAAAAATATTTTTTAGCAATGAAAGTAATCAAAACCTATAGAATTTGACTTAAACTTTCAAATGCGGTAAGCAGAATTGCTATTTTATTTTTCAATCAAAAGTTATTCGGTTAAAAAATTGCAATTTTTCGATTTTTTGAAAGTTTAACCGCGTTTATGTCGAAAACTATGCATCCTACGAAAAAACTTGTAAAACATTTTTTGCTTAGAATGACCCGAAAATACAATAATGTGTGTGTACTTTTGTACGCACGTAAGAAGTTATACTTCTATTATATGATTTTATGATTTTAAACGAAATTAATATACTTTTCATTTATATTTTATTTAAATATTAAACTAATTTATACTTACTACTTCTCAAACATTTTTATTAAAACAGTGCCAAAAGTTAAAATAATAAAAGAATAAAACACACACAAACACATTAAAAATGCCACAAATGATTTCTGAATATTAACTGTCGGAAATTTTTTTAACTAAATACGTATTTTCTGAAAATAAAATTATATAAGAAATATACTTACAATCATAAAATGTATAAAAAAAATAAAAAAATAAAAGTTTCTATTGGGATTCGAACCAACTTACCAGCGCTCCTGTTATTGGCGTTGTATTGAGGTTCACTCGCATTAAACGCTTCGCCACAAAGACAGTGTGTCATTATGTGCGAAGATCGACTAACTAAACGGATTAAACTTTTTGACATTTTTGAATTATGTAAAGCAAATTATTTTGATTTTGAATTGAAATTATTTAGAATTAAAAAAATACAACAAAACATACAATAAGAAAACAATATATTAGGTGAATATTGATAGACATTTTGATGGTAATCAAATTATGTAAATAAAATTATTACATACTATGTATCAATATAACGACTAATAAATTTCGCAATCACTTGCATCGTGCTATGTTCAAATATCATAACAAAATTTGATCAACTATTTTTAAAACACTTACCAGTGTAAGATTCTTTAGCTTTGAATAAGCGAGATCGTAGATCGTCCCGGTTGATTGTTGTTATCCACAGTTCTCTACGCTTTCGAGCTAATAGGTTATTTATCAGTAATTTTGCGGCACTCATACTAGTCACAGTTTGATGGGCTTTCACATTGGCATGCAACAATCATCTCTTCTATGTTAATAAGTCCAAAAATATAATATGAAAACTATTTAAAAGGCAGTATATCCATTAACTAACTTTTTGTTTGTTGTTTCTCTTCCTACAAATTTTAAAACGCAACAACCAAACCACAGTCCCACAGCTGCCATATTGGATAATTTTTGTCATGTCATTTGAACATCCAATCAGAACAAAGTTTTAATGCGACTGCGCCGGGATCAAAGGTTTTAATCCTATTAAAATTCACCCTCATATCGCGCGTAAAGAAGTATAACTTCAAAAAAAAAATGTTTTGTTTTGCGAAAAATCGCTGTTATGTGATTCCTCAAGTTCTTTGTTTATAACAAACTTATCGACATCCGGATCGACTGTTACCGAAAAAATTCGTGTTTTACAGGTAAAAATACATAAAAAAACTTGAGTAAGTCCATCTGAATTATGGAGGCCGTTGTACCCCTACTGGCGACAGGAGTAATACTCTTATTATATTTGTTAATTTTTGTACCATAATTGTAAGGTTCAGTTTTATCAGCCTCTCATGCATTGCCTTCATTCACCTGAATGTAAAAACATAAAAATATAGAAATTGTTTGTCGTAGGAAGCTCTACAGATTGTTTTCTTTCTACTAAGATCATATAACCCAATTATCAATATCTCCAATAACAAAATTTAATCATTCCCTTTTGATTTGGAAACAGTAGGTACCTTCATTAGAACATATATCGCAACATACGTAGGCTTACCAATTAAAACAAACATATCAGCTCCGGGAATCAAATTATTGGTTGCTTAGATATTGGATTCGACAATAGATAATACCATTAGACCCGCAACATAATTAAGAGAGCGACTCCCGACTTCATAATGTACGGTGTTAATTACAAAATTAATACTGTAATATCGAATTTGTTATAATGAGCGTAACGGATGCTGCGGGATGTGGGATATTTCGAATCAAATATATCGCTGACTTTGACCTTGTTATAATATTCGGATTTATTACAGACTTGTTTCTATGGACTTATATATTAAGAAAACCATTCGTCTCTAACTAATGTGTAATGACGGAAAGCTCTGTTTTGCGGTAATTCGGATCCAAATATAAATCGAGATAAGTCATCGTACTCGTAATCATAAGATTTGTGTTGAATGCTAAAATCATATTATTATACAGGGTGTCCCGAAAAGATTGGTCATAAATTATACCACACATTCTGGTGTCAAAAATAGGTTGATTGAACCTCACTTACCTATATAGCTATATACAATAGTGCACACAAAAAAAGTTACAGCCCTTTGAAGTCACAAAATGAAAATCGATTTTTTTTTCATATATCGAAAACTCTTAGAGGTTTTTTATTGCAAATGGACATGTGGCATTCTTATGGCAGCAACGTCTTAAAAAAATATTAAAATGAAATTTGTGCACCCCATAAAAATTTTATGGGGGTTTTGTTCCTTTAAACCCCCCAAACTTTTGTGTATGTTCCAATTAAATGATTATTGTAGCACCAATAATTAAACACAATGTTTTTAAAACTGTTTTGCCTTCTAGTACTTTTTCGATGAGCCAGTGTTTATCGACATATTTTGAATAGTTGTCGAATCCACCACATATTTTTATATGGTTAATTACGATTATAGAGACCTGTTTATAATCTGAAAATTTATTTTTTAATTTACATTTTTAGGTAAGTATATTTGGAAAAAGAAGCCACATCTCGATAAAAGGTGACTTGTCAAAAAAATACCAAGACGCAAAAAAGTTTTAAAAACACTGTGTTTAACTAATATTATCACAATAATAGTTTTAATTGGAACGTACACAAACATTTGGGGGGTTTATAAGAAGAAAACCCCCATAAAATTTTTATGTAAATATATTAAAAAAGAAGCCGCAGCTAGATAAAAACTGGCTTATCGAAAAAATACTAAGAGGCAAAAAAGTTTTAGAAACGTTGTGTTTAACTAATGGTACCACAATAATGAATTATCTGGAACAAAAACACAAAAGTTTGGGGGGGTTTAAGGGAACAAAACCCCCATAAAATTTTTATGGGGTGGACAAACTTTACTATAATTTTGTTTTAAGATGTCCCTGCCATATGAATGATACATGTCCATTTGGATATATTGAAAAAAATCGATTTTCATTTTGTAACTTCAAAGGGCTGTAACTTTTTTTATGAGCACATTTGTACCAAGGTAAGTTAGGTTCAATCGAACTATTTTTGACCCGAGAATGTGTGGTATAATTTATGACAAATCTTTTCGGGACACCCTGTATATACACATAGAAGCGCTCGCTGAATGCAATAGTGGCATAATTAAAAAAAAATAATATGAATAAAAAAAAACGCTTTCCTTTAATTACGAGTGTCTAAAATTAAAAAAATTATAAAAAATCAACTAAAAAGCAAAAAATAAAAAAAAAATCAAATTCGAAGGATTATTCGAAAAAAACTGTTACGAGAGATTATACAGGGTGTTTCATTAATAATTGTCCATATAGTAACTGGAGAAACCTTAGCACAAAATACGAAGATTTAACCTAAAACACTTAAATAAAATGTGGTTCCTTACTGAGTTACAGGGTGTTTTATGTAAAAATTTAAAAATTATTTTTGATCAACATTTTAAAACTATTCCACGTATCCTTTTCATACTTGGCAGGAAGTATAGGTACTATACAAACTACTAAATTATGTTAAACAAACGTTTATGGCTATTACCAGAGGCGTACGACGGGGGGAAGTAAATGGTCGACCCTTTCCAAATTCTACGCCACTGGCGAAATTGCTATTTTAGTTCAATTTTTGGATTCTCCAATACTTTCTATGAAAATAATATACTCTTAATTCGTAACGATAAAGTCATTAGTTTTCGAGATATTTGAAGTTAAAAATGAAACGACACGGTTATTTTGATCAGTGTATTGTGTCGCTTCATTTTTAATTTCAAATATCTCGAAAACTAATCATTTTATCGTTACGAATGAAGAGTATATTATTTACATAAAAAGTATTACAAAATAAAAAAATTACACTAATATAGCAATTTCGTCAGTGGCGTAGAATTTGGGAAGGGTCAACCAGTCACTATCCCCTGTCGTACGCCTCTGGTAGTAGCTAGAAAGGTTTATTTATCTTAATTTAGTAGGGTGTCCAGTACCTACACTGTCTGCCAAGTATGATAAGGATACGTCAAATAGCTTTAATGTACTGGGTACAAATAATTTTTAAATTTTAATCATAATGAATCATATCATAAATTAATCAAAATAACTGTGCAGTTCCATATTTAACTTCAAATATCTCGAAAACTAATCACTTTATCGTTATCAATGAAGAGTATATTATTTACGTAGAAAGTATTGTAGAATCTAAAAATGGCACTAAAATAGTAATTCCTCCAGTGGCGTAGAATTTGAGAAGGGTCAATCATTCACCATCCCCTGTCGTACGCCTCTGGTAGTAGCTAGAAACGTTTGTTTATCATAATTTAGTAGGGTGTCTAGTAGCCGTACTTTCTGCCAAGTATGAAAAGGATACGTTGAACAGTTTTAAAATGCTGAGCAAAAATAGTTTTTAAATTTTTAGATATAACACCCTGTAACTCAGTAAGGAACAACATTTTATTTAAGTGTTTTAGGTTAAATCTTCGTATTTTGTACTAAGGTTTCTCCAGTTACTATATGGAAAATTATGAATGATACACCCTGTATATACAAAAATCTCACACATTCGTTAAAAAATTGAAAAAATCTAACACATTCGTTAGAAAAGCGTGTGGCGCATCTTCATCGTATAAACGGTTTGAGGATACATACTTTTTTACTTTTCGCGCCCCACGCTTTTATTTAAGAATGTGTTAGATTTTTTCAGTTTTTTAACGAATGTGTGAGATTTTGTATATTTAATCTGTCTAACAGTTTTTTTCGAATAATCCTTCGAATTTGAATTTTTTTAGGTTTTGCTTTTTAGTTGATTTTTTATAATATTTTTAATTTTAGTCACTCGAAACTAAAAGAAAGCGTTTAAAAAAATTCATATTTTTTTATTTTTTACTTTTTAGTTTTACGCTTTACAAACATTAAAATATATCGTCATGTTTAAAAAAAGGATGTATATGATAGACACATTTTTTGCATTTATTTCAACATTTGATACATACATTGTACATTTTCTATAATTTCTTCATACATTTCTTAAATGAAAATCATTATTTATACCTATTACAGTTTTCCCATCGCTTCTAATGCTTTACTATTATTGCACGGTGTAGACCCTGTTAATTTCTCGCGAATTACGAATTTTAATGATACTTATTGTAGCACGAAACGTCTCTACCGGTGGTTTTTCTAAGACTACGTTAAAAACACGAATTTTTTGAATTCGAGTTTTGGTTCAAGTTTTGTTTAGTATCATATTGAAATTTGACACGAATAAGCGCTGATGTTTATATAAACAAAGATACCTATAAGCGTTCAACATCATCACCGCTTAGTCTGTTTATAAATATGATGTACCAACAAGAAAATTAGTCGGAATCAGCAAAAAATTTGAAATTTTATTGTTTATTTATGAAGCATAATGTAAACAGTTAACGTAAAAAGGGAAATTATGTTTAGTTCATATAATTAGCTACAATCTGTAAAAGTTTCAAGTTTCTACATTGTAAAAAACAAGAGAACTTAAGCATTTTCCATTAAAATCGTTTTTTTTTTATTTAAACGATTAATACAAATTTTTTATTGACTATTCGTGTATTGTTCCCGCGAATGCATATGTCTGCAAATTTTCATTCATTTGCATTAACCCGGGAGTAATCGCGCTCACTTCTGTAACGTGAACAGTCGCGTGTTAGATTTCATCTCACAATACGAATTTAAATACGATTTTTTATTTTATAGTATTTTTGTTTACTTGTTATGTTAGAAATATTATTTCTAACAAATTATTTTTCAGAACATATTTCAAAATTTGATTTTTTAACATGTTCCACAAATTCTAAATAAAAATAAACTTCATATTCAGATTCATCGACCTTTAAAACATAAAGAATCACCAAAATTGGTCATTCACCTTAAAGTTTATTCTTGTGGTCGGTATAACGTCATTTTAGGGGTTGCTGCCGCTTGTCTAAAGGAGTTTAGGTAATAACTAATACTCTGACCATTCCGTAGTCCGTAACATACCTTGTTTCTTATCTCTGTTTAGATTGTAATAAGGACTATTGACAACAAATTACAAATATAAATTGTGATTTACGGCAAAAAAAAACAGAAAATACTTATAATCATGTAGAAAGACATACATTCTTAAATATTAATTAATAATATTAATTAATTATTAATTAATAAATATTAATTCTTCCAAATTATAGTCAACACTGCTACCAGCCAAATAGATTGGACGATCCTGGTCCACTTTCTAAAATCTATGAATTGATAATTACTATTTTATTTCATCCCTAAAATGAAATCAAAATTACTTTTTGGCTCTCATTGCCTAACGTTCCCCTTTTAAAAATCAATTTCGTAATCAACCCTTAAATGAAAAATAACAAAAAAATCCTTATTTAGCATTCTTTTATGGCAAAGTAAATTTTTCAAATTGAATATAAATGCGGTATTAGCATCTGAATACATTTTTTCTGTAGAAACAATACAGACTGTGCAATTAACGAGGACAACTTTGAGAGAATTTAATTATAAGTCAAAAAATTTAGACCGGGAATTTTTAACTTCTCTTCGATTAAATGTGTTATTTTTCAACTGAAACTTATTATATTTTGTATTATATACAAGATATTACATATATGTACAAGAAGATTATACAGAGTGTCAATTTAAAAAAGTACCGCTCTTTATAATTCGGTCTGTAGAGAAAATCTAAAAATATGCAAAAATACGTCAAATTCATTTGTAAGGTGGACAATTTGTAGACCAATTTTCAATTAAATTACATCAACCCATTATTGGGGACGGACACAACCCTTAAAATCTTTATTGAAAATGGGGATGAGTAATAGCTCAGTTTAAAGGTTGTTCAACTACCTTTTCAAAAATACCACATGCATTATATTTCTTTTCAGTACTTTTGAAAAAATGAAGTAAAACGTAAAAATATTTAAGTATAAAATGTTTTGCAATACAACATTTATTTAATGAAATCAAAAGAGGTGTTAGACATGGTTGAGTGTTGTCTCCAGTGTTATTCAATCTGCACAGCGAAGCTATTTTTAAGGAAGCAATATCAGAGAAAGAATAGGATAAATCAATAAACGGAAAAATCTTAAACAACATAAGATTCGCAGACGACACCGCTATTTTTGCAGACAGTCTAAAAGCACTGCTTCTTCTTTTGGTGCCTATTCATTTCGAATATTGGCCATCGTTCTGGTTATAATAATTATTTTATTAACTGATGCTTTAAATAGATTAGATGTTGTTGTGAACAACCATTTTCTCTGGTTCTTTAACCATGATATTCTTCTTCTCCCAATTCCTCGCTTTCCGAATACTTTGCCTTGAAAGATTACCTTCAGTGATCTGTATTTAGTGCCGTTACTCATTATGTGTCCGAGATATTCTAACTTTCTCCTTTTAATGGTATACATCACCTCTCCTTGGATTTCGTCTCGTTGGATATTTTGTTTGTCCATAATATCCTTAAGATTCGTCTGTATAGCCACATCTCGAAGGCTTCAATTTTTTTTCTCCTTCGTTTAATAACGATCGACCATCTCGATATAACATCGTAACGCCTTACTTTTATCTCCAGATTAAGGTTGTGGCTTTTAAAGAGTTTGGCCATGTTGTTGAATGCACTCCTAGCCTTCTCTATTCTACATTTTATTTCTTGTGAATGATCCCATTGTTCGTTTACTATTGTTCGACCTACAGTTTTACTCAGTACACTGGTGTATTCTTGATAAGCAGTTGAGCGTCTCTAATTTTATTTTTGCTGGTGACCATAAATTTAGTTTTTAATATAAATTCACCTGTAGCCCAAATCTTTCACTTACTTCATTTACTTTGTTTGTTAGTGTTTAAACTGTCTGCAAAAATAACGGTGTTGTCTGCATAGCGGATGTTGTTTAGGCGTTCTCCATTTAGGAGTATTCCATATTTGCAATTTTCCAAGGCTTCACTAAATATTTCCTCTGAATATAGGTTAATTAATATAGTTGAAAGTATACAGCCTTGTCTAACGCCTCGTAGAATCTGAATCGCTTCCATTGGTTCATCTCCGAGACATTGGTTCATCTCCGAGATTTGTTCTTATTGTGGCTGATTGGTTCCAGTATAAATTTTGTATAAGACTCCGGTTTTTATCATCCATTTGGGCTTTTGTTGGAACATACTTCATTTTTCGGTGTTGAACTGTATCAAATGCTTTTTGGTAGTACACAAAGCAGGTGTAAATCTCGCAAAAATCATATCTTTGTTTCTGTTAACGTAATAAATTCTGAAACTAGCCAATCTTTTGGGATATTGTCTATGTCATAGATATTATTGAAGATTTTACATAGTATTCTTAAATATTCATCATAAAGAAGTTTAAGAAATTCAGATTGTACTCTGTCTGGTCCTGAAGTTCTCCCTTTTTTAGTGATATTATGGCTGCTCTTATTTCTGCCACTAGTATAGGTGGTCCTGTTTCCGTAGGTACTGAGAACTGGTTCTCCTTCTCATCAAAAAATAAATTTCGTATGTATATTTTTCAGATATTATCCATATTCTCTTTGTTCACGATTATCTCTCCATTATCATTAACAAGTTTACTTATTCTTCTGTTTTTACGTTTGCCTGTAATTTCTATGACATTCTTATGCACGTTGAAGTCATCGTATTCACTTTATAGAATTTCGATTTCTTGGCATTTTTCTCCAGTTCTTTCTGTTTGGCTTCTCTAATCTTTCTCTGTATTTCTGGTTGTAATGTTTTATACATGGAGTTATAGTTTTTGTTTTTCTTTATTGTCATCCACGTCTTATTCTTACCTTCTGTGTCCTTCATTAAATTAACTTTAATATCGTCTATCGTTATGTTAAGGGATTATATCTTATCTTCTGTGCTTTCTGTTTTATTATTGATTTCGTTGAATTTTCTATTTAATGTATTGTTGACTATTTCTTTTACTTCGCTACATTTCAGTTTTCTCGTGTCATGTTATTTATAGTTTTTCCGAGTATTTTCTTTTAACTTCTATACATGTCCACATTGTTTTCGAGTAACATGGGGAAAACGGAAGATTTTTAAGAAAATTTAAAAATGCGCTCTATAATTTGATCTTATTTTTTTCAAAAACCATTAATTTTAAACCCGTCCAACTTATTAAATACAGAAACAACACTTTAATAAAAAGTATTGTAGAAGGAAAACTACTGTTAAAACATTTTGTAATAACTTTAGGATCTGTTGTTTCAACATTAGTTTGTCTCACATATTGTGGGCTTGTACACCTGGGTCTCCCCGCAAGATCAACCAGGAAACGTGATACGGAATCAAATTGACTACATAATGGTGAACAAGAGATTCCGTAATGGATGCCTATCAGTTAAGGGTTACCCCGGTGCTGACGTATCATTAGATCATGTTCCTGTTGTTGATAAATTTAGGTTTAGATTCAAGAAGGTTGCAAAAAGAACAGCAACAAAAAGTGCGATATGAGAATACTAAAAGATAAGAAAACAAAAGAGACAGTCGCACAGATTCTTTTAGAGAAGCTAATTAATATGGAGCAAACATATAATGCCGAAGAATCACTCCAAAATATATGTGAAACCTTTAACAGCATCAGAGAAGAACATCTAATAGAAAAGAAAGAGATGAGAAAAAGTTGGATGAACGACAATATACTACAACTTATGGAAGAAAGAAGAAAATCAAAAAACAACAAAATAATGTACAACAAGATTCAGAGACAAATAAGAACTGAAATAAGAAAGGCCAAAGAAAATTGGTTAAAATCACAGTCTGAAGAGATAGAGTCGTTAGAGCAAAAATATGATACGTTTAACATGCATAAAAAGGTGAAACAAGCAGCTGGTCTTCAGAAATCCAACACAGCTAGCAAATTGCGAGACCAACAGGGGAATATCATCACAGACAGAAATCAAGAAATCAGCATATGGACAAAATACATACAGGAACTCTTTGATGATACTAGATCCGAACAACCTCCATCCTACATATGTGATGACCACTTACCAATCACATCAGATGAAGTGGAAAGAGCAATATCACAACTAAAAGATGGCAAAGCTCCTGGACCTGACAATACATATGCTGAACTCATAAAACTATTTAACACCGACGGTACTCAACGCCTAACCAAAATATTTAACAACATATATTTAAGCGGAGTAATACCAAAAACATGTTTGAAGTCGACGTTTGTTGCTTTACCAAAGAAAACAAAGTCCGTATTCTGCAGTGATTTCCGAACCATCAGCTTAATGAGCCATATTTTAAAACTATTTCTAAAAATTATACATCAAAGGATATATAGACTGTGCGAAGAAAAAATCAGCCGAACACAGTTTGGTTTTCGAAATGCAGTGGGTACAAGAGAGGCTCTATTTAGTATACAAGTGCTATTTCAACGATGTAGAGACGTATATTGCGATATTTATGCGTCATTGATTACCATAAAGCGTTCGATACAGTAAAGCACGACAAGCTGATGGAGATATTAACCAATATTGGAATTAACACCTATGATTTAAGGATTAACAGCAATCTGTACTGGAATCAAACATCCTCTATCCGGATAGAGGCAGGAGAATCCGACGATATCAAAATCAAACGTGGGGTCCGTCAGGGATGTATACTATCCCCACTGCTGTTTAACATCTACTCTGAGGAAATCTTTCAAGAAGCAGTGGATGATGCTGAGGCCGGAATTCGAATTAACGGAGAATGTATCAATAACATAAGATACGCAGATGACACTGTGGTATTCGCTGACAGTTCTGAAGCCCTGCAGGAGTTAATGAACAGAATCGCGGAGGTCAGTCAGAGATACGGACTTTCACTAAACACTAAGAAAACAAAATGTATGATTATCTCTAAGAACAAACAGCAATTTGGACGAATCAGAGTGAATGATCAACAAATAGAAAGAGTAAAAACATATACCTACCTTGGTACGAACGTCAATGAAAATTGGGACCATTCTATAGAAATCAAATGTAGGATAGAGAAAGCAAGATCTGCATTTCAAAAAATGTCAAAGTTGTTCAAATGTCATGATTTGTCGATACCCATAAAAGTCAGATTACTACGATGTTATATCTTTCCTATACTGTTGTACGGAGTTGAGTCGTGGACTCTCACAGACGTCACCTGCAAGAAAATTAAGGCTTTTGAGATGTGGCTTTATCGTCGAATCCTGAAGATATCTTATACCGACCACATTACTAATGAGGGTGTTTTGCTAAGAATGCAAAAAGAAAAAGAGCTGTTAATCAAAATAAAAACAGCCAAAATTGAATACCTCGGTCACATCATGAGGAACAGTGAAAGATATGGACTGCTGCAACTGGTCTTGCAGGGAAAAGTAGAGGGAAAGCGAGGACCAGGAAGGCGAAGGATTTCGTGGCTGAAAAATCTACGTACGTGGTTCAACACAACCACTACAAATCTTTTCAGAGTAGCAGTGTGCAAAGTAGAGATTGCCATGGTGGTCGCCAACATCCGAAACGGATAGGCACTACAAGAAGAAGAAGATTGTGGGTCCTTGTAAGTAAGCAATAGATCTTTATACATTGGTATAATTTTGCTGTACAAAGTGATAAATACTTTATTACTTTGGAAATGGCTATTTGTATAACAAGGGAGCAAAGTGCTACTTTTCCTCCCGAGAATGAAGTTTACTGCCCGACGCGTAGCGGAGGGCAGTAATCATTCAAGGGAGAAAAAGACACTTTATACATAGGATTTTTGCACCTTCCGCAAATACCAAGTAACTTTTTTATTTTCAAATAATTTACTTATATAACTAACTAATAATATTTATTCGGGAACTAAAACTAACAAGTAGGTACAGTCATAACTGTCAACTGCCAAATAAAAGTGAAATTATTAATGTAAACATTGTTAAATCAAAATAACAATTTACTAATTTACTGTTTTTTACCATTCTGCAAAATACATAGTGTTCTATAAAGAAACGTTGAAATAGGTTATTTCCACCTACCTCTACCGAAAGTATACTTTTCCGGACCTGATTGTAGGGAGCAAAGTTGTACTTTTCCTCCCTAGGGAGGAAAAGTAAAAGTGACGTCATGGTATTTCATTCATGAATTATACCTTATTGACAATATCTATTTTCTATTACGTAAGTATCTACACATTTTAACGTTTATTTAAAAACACCATGTATTTTGCAGAATGGTAAAAAACAGTAAATTGTTATTCTGATTTAACAATGTTTACATTAATAATTTGACTTATATTTGACAGTTGACAGTTATATTGTACCGACTTGTTAGTTTTAGTTTTAATAAATTTTGTTGGTTAGTTACATAAATAAATTAAGTAAAAATGAAAAAATGACTTGTTATTTGAGGAAAGTGGAAAAATCATATGTATAACATGGGAGTAAAGTGCCTTTTCCTCGCTTGAATGATTACTGCCCTCCGCTACGCGTCGGGCAGTAAACTTCATTCTCGGGAGGAAAAGTAGCACTTTCCTCCCTTGTTATGCAAATAGCTATTTCAACGCGTCAATAAGTTATTTCATCATTGACATATATCATGACGTCACTTTTACCTTTACTCCCTTGGAAATAAAAGTAGTTTGTCTCCATAGGGAGGAGAAGTACGACATTGCTCCCTGCAATCAGGTCAGGAAATTTATACTTTGTTTTTGTATATAACCCAAAGTTATATCAATATTACAAAGAACCCTACGTAGCAAATTATATAAAAATACGAAGATTACGCTGGACAGGTCACCGTATAAGAATGGATAATGACAGAACCCCTAGTTGAACGTTGTAATGGAACTATGGTGGGACGTCGGCCAGTAGGAAGACCAAGGAAGAGATGGATAGACGAAGTGAGAACAGATGCTAAAGAGATATTGAGGATGGACAACTGGAGGAGAGCCGCTAGAGACAGAGATACTTGGAGGCGGATACTGGGGAAGGAAAGGCCCAACTTGGGCTGTAGCGCCGTAGAAGAGAGATATGTTACACAAAGAGGATAGGCATAACATCAACTTAAATTATCTTATACCGGGTGTCCACTTATATTTTCCCCCATTTTAACTGCCTATAACAACTTCTAAACGGCTAAAGATAGAAATATGCGGTTTTCGACGAAATGTTTTATTTTAGTAAAAGTTTTGTTTGAATGGATTAATTTTTTTATATCGCTTTCAAATACGAAAAGAAAAATGGCGGATTTTTGAAAAAAACGTTGACTTTTTTTTAATGGAACACCCAGTATTTTTTTGTTAATTGAAAGAAATGTCATTCACCTATCCAGCGATATAAAGTTTTTCAAAATCGGTTGTAAAATCACTGAGTAATTAATTTTTAAAATGAGCGGTGCAACGTGGATATCACATACCTAAATAACATAACTAAGCAATAGTATATTAAGTAGTGGAGAACGGTATGGTTGAAAAGGGTTTTATAGCGATCGAAGACAATTGTTTGGAGGAGGAGCGGAGCGACGACTCCAATTATTGTCTGAGATCGGTTACCCTTAACGTTCGACATGCTTATAATGTTTTTTGCACGATTGATACCATTATAAATTATAAAATTAAACATTTTCGTCATATTGACTAGTTTCGTTCATTTTATCAAGATAGATACTTTGGTTGTTAGGTAGTAACTAGGGTGCATAACAACAATGGAGAATTGAGTTTTTATTTAGTTGTCAATAATTTTAAGTACAATTTTGATTATTATAAATTAAAATATGAGCGAAAGTGAATTTGAAGAAATTGAACGGGCTTGGGAAGAAGGGTGTTCCGCAATTATTCCCGAAAAATCCAAAATCCGTTATCAAAATACCTACCAAAGTTTTAAAAAATGGTGCGAAGGCAAGAATTTAAGAATAGAAGGAAATACTCTATTGGCATATTTCGTTCAAAGACATATGCAGTTGAAAGCTCCTGGAAGCCTCTGGGCAGAATATTTAATGATTAAATCCACCGTTTTTCTTTATGATGGCATTGATATTTCCAAGTTTTCAACTTTGATCGCGTATTTGAAGAGAAAAAATGTTGGATACTACTAATGTATGCGATTCTGCAGGAGTTTCTGTTAGAAGTGAAACCGCAGCCCAAACAAGTGGAATTTCATTAAATAATTTAACAAATTGTACCATAAGTTTCAATATTAATAAATAATTCGTTAGTTTTCTTTATTCTTTCAAAAAATAAATTAAAATTACCCTCGAGTTTAATTACTTACCGTCGAGTTGCTAGTAAATGTCACCTACTGACGTAAAATCTGTCACGGTAAACAGTCAAACATGATCAATCGTGCAAAAAATGATATTATGTTATGTGATTTCCACATTGCATCTTTCATTTTAAAAATTATTTGCTCAGTCATTTGACAACCGATTTTAAAAAATTTAATATCGCTAGATAGGTAAATGACCATTTTTTCAAGCTACAAAAAAATATACTGGGTGTTTCAATAAAAAAGTCAACAACGCTTTTTTTCCAAAAATCCGCCATTTTTTATTTAAAAGCGACATAAAAAATGGTCATTTACCTAAAAACTAAAAAAACGGTCATTTCCCTATCCAACGACATAAATTTTTTTAAAATCGGTGGTCAAATGACTGAGCAATTAATTTTTAAAATGAGAGATGCAATGTGGAAATCACATAACATAGTATCAATTTGCTTAGTTATGTTATTTAGGTATGTGACATCCACGTTGCACCTCTCATTTTAAAAATTAATTACTCAGTGATTTGACAACCGATTTTGAAAAACTTTATATCGCTCGATAGGTGAATGACTTTTCTTTCAATTTCCAAAAAAAATACTGGGTGTTCCATTAAAAAAAAGTCAACAACGTTTTTTTTAAAAAATCCGCTATTTTTCTTTTCGTATTTGAAAGCGATATAAAAAATTCAGTCCATTCAGACAAAACTTTTACTTAAATAAAACATATCAGCGAAAACCGCATATTTCTATCTTGAGCCTTTTAGAAGTTATAGGCAGTTAAAATGGGGGAAAATATAAGTGGACACCCGGTATTTTACTGTAATGTACAGGGTGAGGCAGATAAATGGCCTATTAGAAATAGCTCGAGAACTAAAGGTAACCGAATCATGAAAATTGAAATACAGGGGTTTTGAGGTATGAACTATTTAATGAAAATATTTTGGTCTCTTTGCTACTTCCGGTTATACCGTAAGTTGATTGTAACTTCGTTTTTTTAACTGGGACACTCTGTATATGTTTACATTTTTGATTCTGCCTGATGTCTCCTTTCTTAAAATATGATGTTTTGTAATTTTATACAGGGTAGTTTAAAAGATAATTAAGGTTTATTATAAGTTTTGTAGCAAACTTCACACCCTGTAGAATTGTACTGATTTGATATCAACATCTCTATTTATATTTAAGTATAGTCTATTATTATTAAAAATTAATAATATAGCGAAATGTTTAATTTTAGTACACAGGGTTGGTCGAAATCCGGAATGAGTATTTTCTGAGTTTTCTTAAATGGAACATCGTTATAAATGAAATAAACACAATTGATTTGTTTTTATAGCAAATTTCGATTACGATTCTGACAACTGTCAGTTTTAATTAAAATGACATGCTATGAGAGATACGCCAAATTCTTATGAAGTAATGAATATAAATAGTTATATTTAACCCAAATTACATAATAAATAAAATCTGGCTCTTCACTGACATAATTAATTTAAGAATTATTTGTAGCCGGTACTTTAAAAGTATTTGACATATACTTGTCATACTTGCAAAAAAGTGTCGGTGCTGTACACCCTATTAAAGTATTTTAATCAAACGTTCCTGGCTATTACCAGAGTCGTACGACAGGGGAAAATGAATGGTTGACCCTTCCCAAATTCTACGCCACTGACGAAATTACTATTTTAGCATAAGTTTTAGATTCTTCAATACTTTCTATGCAAATAATATAATACTTTTCACTCGTAACGTTAAAATCATTAGTTTTCGACATATTTGAAGTTAAACAGAATGAAGGGTAACTAAGGGAACATTAACCAAAATAGGATGTCTTCATCGTTCCGAATGAAGAGTATATTATTTAAAAATAATATAATATAGCAATTCCGTCAGTGGGGTAAAATTTGGGAAGGGTCAACCATTCACTGTTCCCTGTCATACACCTCTGGTAGTAGCCGGAAACGTTTATTTATCATAATCTAGTAAAGTGTACATACAGTAGGGTGCATCGAAAAAGGCGAAAAAAAAATTTTTTTTTGCAATGGAAAAGTAATACCTTACAAAATTTGCCCAATCAACTGATAAGTATTTTGGTAAAATTTTTTCGAAATTGGAAAATATCTTCTGCCCCCCTCCCCCCCCAAGACAATTAAAAATTTTGAAAAAATGTTAACAGACGAAAAAAAATTTTATTTCGAAACGAAAATGTAATAGCTCACAAAAGTTGCCTAACACACTATTTAGTTTTTTAGTAAAATTGAGTTGAAATAAAAAAATATTTTCTGCCCCCCACGGCAACTAAAAATTAGAAAAAATACATTAATACTCGAATTTATTTTGTAAGGGAAATGTAATACCTTATAGAACTTGAATAAATAAATTCGGTTTAAATTGGAAAATATTTTCTGGTTTCACAAGGCAATTCAAAATTTTACTTAAGAAAAGTATACTAAAACATTCTTTTTATAACAAAATAGCCTAACTTATCCGTCTCCCTGACGTCACCCAAGTTTTTTAAGACTAAAATAAATATAAAGAAAATTACAAAATTAGGTATATATATATATATTACAAAAAATATGGTAAAACCATTCTATTCGAAGATCTCTTCCGATTTAGTATTAAAGTGAGGATACTTTTTCTGGAATCAATTCGAGTTTTATAAATCCATCCCTCGAATACGCTCCACAAACTGCTAGAGAAGCTTGTGTCACAAGCTTGACACATCGTTCTACACATTGTATGTGGCAGTGATTTTTCTCAATCTCAATGTTAAAAGGGTCTAAGTTAGAATTCTCTCGCAGATTGTCACTCGAAAATCTAGAGAATATAGGTGGTTCTGTAAGGTGGTACTCTCGTTAGTTAATTAACTCAAAGTAGTCGTTTGAATAAAAATTTTTATAGGAGAAAGTTTGAAGTCACGTTTTTTGATTTGGTCACTGGCAAACTTCTTTTGATGTCCAAGGGGTAGATCATTTGAATGTGGCAGACATACAAACGACTGAAGCGGTTTTTTAAGATGTTCTTCTAACAGCCGTATAATATCACCCTTAACGCCAGTATTTACGACTGTTTTGTCACATGCAACAGCTGGATTTGATACTTTTTCATATACCAGACAGCGGATACCCATATCCGAAATATTTGCACCCTGGCTCATGCACAAGTGCTATGTGTTCTTCCACGATCGATTGACCATGAAACCTGGTACTGTTTTTTACTTGAGCTAAAGTTTTGTCTTTGCGTCGGTAACTTTCTTCTTTTACCGTTGTTCTCTCTGATTATATTTGTTTTTATTTTCCCTATCAATCGAGCTTATCACCATTTTTCTGGGACCTCTTTGATTTAATAGAAATTCGCGCTCATCCAGAGGCACTCTTTGAGACTTGCTACAAAGACAATTAATCAGAGTGTCACATTAGCATGCTTCAAGATCGAAACGTGCAGTTTTACTTTTGTTCTTAAAACATTAAATTTTATTTTCGTAAAATTCACTGTTTTGCCTGTTCTTAAATTGTCCCATAAGTTTCATATATTTGTCATGACATGATAGGCTTTTAAAAGCTGAATAATTCTTGTATGTTAAATTATTCGAATTAAAGGTTTTTTCCATATTCCCTACAATTTAATAACAACCTGTTTGGCAATACCAGAACATTCTGGTTCTTTCTTGCTGAGTTTTTATCCTCTTGCAACCACAAAACTTCATCGCTTGTTTGTATTTCGGTAAAACATTTTCAGGTATATTTGGTGGTTGCCCAAAAATGGAGTGGTCCACAGCACATCTTGATTTTATTCCCCATGGTCCTGGTTTATCTATTTTAAAAATCTTTAATTTACAGACAACAATAATAACAAAGTAAAGCATCGCATCAAACATAAGTGAAAATTACACGCACGGACTCACGAAGCGGGACATTTCAAAGGGGTTGGGGAGACTGAAAAAACAATAAGTATCGTTTAAATTTTATATATTTATTTAGTTATTTATTTATTTATTTATTTAGAGTTAGCATATATTTTATTGCAAATAATATAAATTGAAATTTCCGTAACAATCAGATATTTAATAAAATTCAAGGTTGTTGAAGGGGGGGGGGTCAGAAAATTCGCTTAGAAAAAAAATTAAAAACTAGCAACTTGTTCACGCTATTAGATATAATATTTCCAACTTTTATTTTTTCGATGCACCCTAGTGTACCGTATTTACACTCTCTGCCAAGTATACTAAGGGTATGTTAAAAATTTTTAAAGTATTGGGTAAAAATAATTACTAATTTTTTTAATAAACACCCTGTAACGTAGTAACAAGTTACATTTTATTTTTATGTGGTTTGGGTTAAATCTTAATATTTTGAGGTCTAGAATCTTCAACTCAGAGATTGGACATTCTTAATGAATCACCCTGTATAAATAGATTTATTTATTTAGCATGTGGCATACAATCAGAACACATCATAACTAGACTGAGAAAACGTTAAACAGTGTACCCAAAAGGCAATACTCTCTATAATATTCTTCCTGATAACATTCTAAACCGTACTGGCTTATCAAGTAGCCATGGAAATTAAAGCGAAGGCCAGTTTTATTAATTGTGAATAAATTGTCTATAATAAAAAATCAATAATAAAGCGAACTTCCTTTGAATTCAAAATGGCTTCTGGTAAACAGAAAAATTTAACAATTCTGAAGATATAATTTATAAGAAATCTTTGTCGGGTGCTTAATTTTACTTAATACTGACATTGAGTTTTGACGTGAAACTAAGTACAAAAAAAGTAGACAAAAAGTCCGTAAAGGTTTTGTTACATTTATTAATTGTTTACATTATAAGAGTTGTTAGAACGACATATTACATTGTAACAATTAATTATTATGTTAAAAAATGTTTTTCTTTTAAACATAAATAAGGCATTTCTGTTTCTGTAATTTGAGAAAGGTCTCGAATTCATTCTTTATAAAACCAGTTAATAAATCTGAACTGATCCTACCAAGCAATAGTATTAAAAGTAAATCTTCCTGTAGTACTGATGGTCTATCGATAATTATTTTTCAAATCTACTATTTTTCAAATTATTTTTCCAAAGAGGGCGGCAATCACTCCGCCAGGACTGTAGATGCCATGATGATGATTACAATGCCATCCTCACCTAGTGCCTTGTTACTTCTCGTCTCTTTCAGAACTAATATAATTTCAACTTCTGTTATTGCCGGGATATCTTCTAACTCTTTGTTTAAAATTTTCTCGTACGTAATTTCTGTTACAAATCTACAGAAATATCTTAAACGATCAAGGTAAGACTGATCGAAAATTTTGGTCACGTTCTCAGATCAATCAGGTTTCAAAGGTTTTTGGGTTTTGTATTTGTTACCTGTTTCACAGCAAAATTTCTTTTGTTTCCTTCTGTGTAAATTTTGAAACACTGTATATAATTTCACAGAAATCTGAACTTAGGCCCGCTTGCTCATTCGGAGTTCAACTAAAGTTCAGCGCCAAAACCGAGTTCAAGGCATGATGTGCCGTTGTACGTGATACGCACTTCATGTCTTGAATTAGAATTAAAATTAGAATTAGAATTAGAAATACGCTTTATTGTCATGAAAAATTGTACAATTTTATCGACAAAGCTTATGAAAAGTCACAAAACAATAAAAATACAATTATTTACTAAAATTACATAAATCGTCAATATAACACAAAAAAAATAATAATGAAGTAAACAGAAAAAATTAATTGCAAAATTTAAAATTTTAAATAAATTGCAAATTGCATAGTCTACCTTGTAACTAATCGGGCAAAAAGTTAGGCAGCTGCATATGCCACCCAAACATAGATAAAAAATATACTACTCGTACAAAGGGTACTTACAGTAACTTCTTAGTTATTGATTAAGAAATTCTTCTACTGAATAATATGGTCTTTCAGATAGGTAGGCTTTTGTCATTTTACGGAATTTGGAGAAAGATGTTGCAGCTTTACAGGGAGATGGTTGTACAGTTTTTTGCAGAATATAATATGGATTTCTTTACTAACTCAGAGGTTGGAGTCGGTAAATAGACGTCAAAGGTAGAATTTCTCATGAAGTAGTTATGATTCGGTCTTGCTGGAAAGACATGTAGATGTTTACGAATTAAGCAAACAGTTTCTAAAATATATAAAGAAGGAAGAGTTAAAATTCTGTGATCTTTGAAGTAGCTTCTACAATGTGTTATTCTTCTGAGGCCAAACATATATCGTATTGCTCTTTTTTATAATTTGAAAATAACATCGGATTGGGCAGCTGTACCAGAACCCCAAAAAGGAAGACCATATCGAAGATGTGACTCGAACAAAGACAATATGTCATTTTGGAAGATGCTAAATTGAGTTCCTTCGAAACAGATCTTATAGCATAGCAAGCTTAAGATAATTTCTTCCTTAACAAATCGATATGAAGGGACCATTTAAGGTTGCTGTCTAAAAAAATTCCGAGAAATTTTACAGAATCAACGGTACTAATCTGGCTGTTATTAAGTGGTAAGGGTTGAAGAGCTCCTTTATAAGATAATGCCACTGTTTTATCTACGTTAAACGAGAGCAAATTAGAGTCCGACCAGGTTTTTATTATAAGTAGATCAGAAGTTATAGTGGCATTAAGAGTAGCAATATTAGAGTTGCTCCAAGTGATGCTGGTATCATCAGTAAAAAGAAATATTTTTCCATCGATTTTTAAACTAGTGATGTCATTAATAAAGATAAGTAAAAGTAGAGGACCCAGTACTGAACCTTGAGGTACCCCACATACAATGTTTTTGAGAGTAGAGTCTATATCATTTGCTCTAACGAATTGTTTCCTATCATCCAAGTAAGATTGGAACCAATTCAAAGAGATACCTCGAATTCCGTAGAAATTTAGTTTTTTTATCAAAATGTCGTGATTTACACAATCAAAAGCTTTGGCGTAGTAACAAAAAACGGTGGCAGTGTGAAGATTATTGTTGAGTGCTTGGTAAACGTCATGTAGTACAGAAAACATGGCATCAGTGGTACATTTATTATTTAAAAAGCCGAACTGATTTTGTGATAACATGTTGTTTTCAACTAGAAAGGACATAAGTCGAGCTTTTATGAGTCTCTCAATAATTTTGGAGAGTACCGGTAACAGTGCAGTAGGTCTATAATTGCAAGTATTAGATTTTTCACCACCCTTATGAAGAGGAATAATGATGGCTGTCTTTAGGCACTCTGGAAATTTGCCTTTCTCAAAAGAATCATTAATAAGTGAGATGAGGACTTCTAAGACATTTTCTGGGAGATTAGAAAAAATTTTTATCGATAGACCCTCAGTACTACAGGAAGATTTGCTTTTGATACTACTGATTGTTTGGATAAGTTCAGCTATATCAACTGGCTTTATAAAGAATGAATTCGAGACCTTTCTTGAACTAGGGAGATAGGAAATGGGATCTTGTTGTGGCAAAATAGTTGATGTAATGTTTTTACTCACATTAGCAAAGTATTCATTTAGATTTTTCGGGTCTGGAAGAGAAAATGTTTGAGAAGTGTGGGTTTTATTTCGAAGATCGTTTATTATGGACCAAGTTTCTTTTGCAATATTTTTAGTGCTTCCCAGGCGGTTTTGATAGTACACTTTTTTAGCTGATTTTAGAAGTTTAACCCTTAACTGGTCCGGTACTGTATCAGTAGCGTAACTGGTCCGGCGTCGTCTGCGAAACTACTGTTTTCAAGAAAGCAAAACAACACTCAAAATTAATTTTTTTATTAAGAATAAATGCTACAAACATACACTGATATATCTATATAAAAGTGAACGTATTAGATTTGCGCGTTATTTGGGTTAAGAAAAAAATATTAAAATAAAACTGAAATCCGTACAAATATTTGTGAAGAAGTACATGATTTCGTAAAGTAAATAAAAAAGATATAAAAAACAACATGAAAAAAAATGTATCGCCAGGATAAATGTTCAAACTGCAAACTAAACAAAAAACTAGGTAAAACAAAAATCGATAAAAAATATGTGTTTCCAGCATCAGTTAAACTTTACCAATTTTATATGCAATTTTTACATAGGTAGTGGTTTTGTTAATCCCAAAAAACAGGCTTTTTGCAACGCAAGCACAGGTATTTTGTCATCCTGCGCTTTCTACTCGGACATAAACTATAATTTTTGCGTTTTTCTAAAATAAGAACATCCGTCTGATTGTCCTCTTGTTCTTTTTGAACAAGAAAAAAGTAACACAAACGGTCCGGCGTCGTCTGAGAAACTACCCTCGACCTAATTGTTGGGACAACTTTTTAGGAACTGAGAGAAACTTGTCTCAAATACACCCACTTGTCAATCACCAATAGTTTAAGGATTAGATATAACGACTTGCCTGTGGGAGGTGCCAATTTGCAATAAAAAATAATTAAAAATATTGAATCGTCTGTCAGACGACGCCGGACCAGTTAAGGGTTAAGATAGGTTGCCCTGTAATTGGTGATATAATCAGTGACAGAGACGTTGGTTGTAAATTTCTTGATATAGAGCAGTGACCTCATATTTTTGGCTGATATTCGTATACCTTTGGTAGTCCAGGGTTTATGATGTTTAGGCTTAATTTTAATTAGAGGAAATGCTTTATTGAAGATACATACAAGCTTATCCAAAAAATCACGGAAATTATAATCCACGTCCAAAGAAGAAAATTGCCACTCAGAGTTTAAGCATAAATTTTGGAATTTACGAAAGTTCCGGGTGGAAAAAATCCTGCCTAAACGTCGGGTTTTTAAGGAGGTTTTGCTGAAGATATATAATATTAAAATTCGTATAAACTGCTTCGTGATCAGAGAGACCAGCATTAAGAATTGTAGAGCGGACATCAAGGGGTGAGAAGTCTGAGACAATATAATCGATTATGGTAGATGAAGTTTTAGTAATCCTTGTAGGAGAATCAACGTGCTTTGTTAGACCATACGATTCAAATATATTGACTAAGGATATTCGAGCAGCACAAGCAGCAGGATAATCAATATTGAAGTCTCCGCATAAAATTTTTCTGCTTTTATGTGGCAGGTAATCTAACAAATTTAGCAGGTTCTGAAAAAATAGTTCCACGGAATAGACAGGTGATTTATAAATGCAAATAATATAAAGATTAAGATTCTTATTGTAAACTAAGGAAAACTCAAAGTGGGCTTCATTTAACAGAAAGTTTTGTTACCAAAGAAAAATCATTATTTCTGGATAAAATCAGGGTGTCCCCGTGCGCTGAGCTTGGACGATCATACCTAGCAATTGTGATGTATTTTTCTACAAAAAAGGCTCGTTGACTTCAAGCCAGTGCTCTGTAACAGCCACTACCGGGGGAAAACCTAATTCCTCCAGAAACAAAAACAATTCATCCGTTTTGTATCTTATAGAACGAATATTAATCAGAACCATGCTAAAGTTGTTATTACTAATATTATAATTTGAGGATTCTAGTCCTTCAGAACACGTCGTGATGTTTAAAAATTTCGTTTTGGAGAGAGAGCTGAATAGTAATTTCGGTGCATTCCCGTGATTTTTGTAAATGGATAAATCTTTCAGAAGTTAGAAAGGACCTAAAAGCAGCAAGATCAGCTTCCACCTCATCTGGACCAATTCCATAGACTTCGTTAAATTCTAGAAGAATTTTTCGCAGATCTTCGGTCTTGGTGGGAAGCCCTTCGGAAGCCAAAAACAGTTTAACGCTTGTGTTGGTAAATCCTTCATAAAACACTGACGAAGGTTGGTCGTGTAGAAATGCAAGATGAAGTTTAATGGCTTTTAAGATATCTGGTTCCCTTAATCTTGCTAGAAGATATCGAATATTAGAGTTATTGGTTAATCTAACTCTTGGTGGAGTCAAAGGATCCAGATTTATAGATGGTTCTAGAGTATCTTTTTTAATAAAATTAATCTGCGAATGGAAAGGATTCGTAGTTTTGCAAATTTCGATTGCCTGCTTGTCTGAACATATGTTTGTGATCTGTACTTCATCTTTGCTGTTGCATAAACTGGTAGTTGGATTTACCAGGCTAACAGAACTTCTGATATTCTTCTGATTCTTATGTCTCAGTCGAAAGCGATGGTTCGGAATATGCAGATTCAATGGACCATTTAATATTTACACCAGGTGGCCAAATATCCTTATTAAATAATAAGTTGATAGATGATCTAGATTTATAGCAATTTTAAATGAAGAACCAGCTGCCGTGTCGGCATTTTTAACGAAGGCGTAACATTTTATATATTCTTTGATACCTAGCTTCTCTTTAATATAGTGTACCACTTGTATAGGGGTGTATATTGGGGTTAAGTTACTAATAACCACAAAGTGACATTTATCTTCTGTGTTTTTTGACTTTTGCTCTGGACTTACTTCGCAACGTTGATGCTCTTCAGTTTGGGTACTTGTGGTGGCATAAAATGTTTTTTTGTTCAATACCTCTTTTTTCGTTGGGATGGTAGATAGATTTTTAGAAATATTGCTAATTCGATTTGATATTTCACTCATATTTGATGAGAGTCTTTCTAATCCCAGCTTAATCTCCGTAGAAGTTGAGTCTTGGATTTGAACCTTTATAGTCTCATCTGAACCGCCGTAAAAAATTGACGATACATTGAAAATATCATGTTCCATCTGCCTTATAGATTTTAAAACCTTTTCAGGGTTCAGCAGGTTATTTATTCTATGGATCTCGTCAATTTTTTTAATAAGATAGTCCAGTTTGTCTTATCGTCATTTTTAGTTAACAAATCGTAAGTCTCAATAAAAACAGGCAGATTATCAGAAAGTTTTTTATTGACTTGTGTTAAGGCTTCAAAATTTTCTAGAGGTATTTGATTTTTAGATAGATTAGTTATTTTTTCATTTAAATATCTTAAGCTAGGTGAGTCACATAGTTAACAAAAAAGTTTTAGATGGGAAAATTTTTGTTCTATTAAGGCTTTTGTGGTGGATTTATTTAAACCAGTACATCGCATACAGAAAGAACGATGACAATCTCCATTACATTTCAGATTATTTAATTTATCCGAATCTGAAAAATGTGAAAGACATTCCTCACAGCTGTAGGTCATGTTCAAACTTATATTGCAACAATAAACAAGGTCGACGTAAGTAAGCAAAAGTAAAATGACTTACTACTAGTAATTCACAACACTCCAAAAAGAACCAAAACAATAACAAAACATATAAACACAACAACTAGCCGTTGACGCGTTGCAAATCAAAACACAACCTCACGCTACCACATTCAACTAACTAATGAACTCGGTAATGGCGCTGAACTTAAGTTGAACTCCGAATCAGCAAGTGGGCCTTAGTGTCCTATGTTCCATGACACATTTAATATTTATGTTTAAAAAATATATTAAATGCATTCTAAATAAACAACTATACAACGATTTCATCTGACAATATCGCAAAACCTCTGATTTCGTGCACAATGCATTTTAAACGAATATTTACTATTTGCACCCACTTACTCACTTGAAGTTCCCTCTCCTTGATTTGCTACCTGATTAACCTTCGCCGTTTTAGGTATTTCTGTACAATTGTTCTGGCCCCTCTAACGAACACGTTTGTAAAATAACTCGATTATTCTGTAAGTTCTCATTTTTGTTTGTTGGAATATTTTACTGTCAATTTATTATTTATTTGATTTCTAAAATTGTATTTTATTTTACAGGTATGATGGATATCGCCCTAATCACCGCAAACGCCAACCAACTAAGGTATATGGTAGAATACAATCAACACAGTTCCACGTTTTATGTTAACGTCATCCTGATTTGTCTCTCATTAGTGTTGCAACTTGCTATTGGCATCATTTTGATATACAAAGCGTGGTTTTACATGCAAGGGAAATCAAAGTCTCTCGCTGCTAAGAAATTAAATATTTACGTAACTGCTGGAGTGTTTACGATTACCATTATTAACGTGTTTATTGCCAGTTTTACTGTAACTGGACCTGCTCCAACGGAAAAGGAAGAGAAGAGTAGATAGACAATAATATGTTTGAATTAATTGAAATCTTGAATCTCTGAAATGTTATGTCAAAAAGGACAGTGTGTTTAAGTTTTCTCAAAAATTTTTAAAGCAAAATAGAGTAAATTTTAATATATTTTTACATTTGATCAATAAAATATTTTGTTTTTAGAATAAACATAATGTGTGGATTTTCTTTCTCTTTAAAAACCTCTATATAACAGTATTATTTCAATAAGATACTTCACTACATGCTTAATCTTGAAACGATATTAAAAGTACGCAGGAAAAAAGGATATAACTTTCCATATTCAGATGGATTCGATACATGCAAGAATATTGTTTCAAACATTATTTGTTCCATATTGTTGACCCGCCTCAAAGATCAGTAAATCACTGTAGGAATATCAAGTTGTCATTAGTCCTATCATGGTCTAAAATCCGATATAAGGACGATTTTCACCGATATGTTTAATAACAGTTATTTACGTACCAAGTCAGTAGTGCATATAAAATTTTATCTCCAACCATAACAAAATTAATAAATACTTATATTTTCTTTAAATTTATTGTACAAAACCGTACAAATATATAAATAACAAACTGAAAATGCGAGCATTATCATAGCGAAAACTTTGTTTATTTACGTATTTTAATTCCAAATATGGAAAATTGCTATTATGAAAAGTTGTTTAGAATTAATAATTATGTTTTAATGTACAATTTTATCATTCTAATTTAAATGTTATGAACTATAAAGGCACTTTACTCTTGATCGAAATTCATATTTTTTATATACCTCGTATAAAATTAATAAAATTTTATACAGTATATCCGTGTAAGTTGTATCCATTTGGAAAACATTTTTATTATTAATTTTACGAAAAAAAGTTATTCTCTATGAAAAGCTCTACATGGTCCAAAACCTAAGATTTAACCATCAAATATCAAATTTTTTGAATATTATACGAGGTGTGTCAAAAAGTTCGAATTTCACTCAAGAGTAAAGTAGCTTTATTTTTCACAATATTGAAAATTGCTATTATGAAAAGTTGTTTGGAATTAATAACTGTATTCTAGTATGAAATTACATCCTTCTAATTGAATTTTTTTTTGAAAAATTATGGATAACTAACATTAATTTCAGTTATTTTAATTCAGATAACTCTTTTATTATTAATTTTACGAAAAAAAGTGATTCTTAATAGAAAGTTCTGCATGGTCTAAAATCTGAAATACAACCGTCTTTTGTCAAATTTTATCAATTTTATACGAGGTATGTCAAAAAATATGAATTTCGCTCAAGAGTAAAATACGTTTATTTTTCACAATATCGAAAATTGTTATTATGAAAAGTTATTTAGAATTAAAAACTATGTTTCAGTATGTAATTACATCCTTCTTATTTAAATATTCTGAACTATAAAGGTACTTTACTTTTGATCTAAATTTATCTTGTTTGACATACCTCGTATAAAATTGATAAAATTTGATATAATATGGTTGTATTGTACGTTTTAGACCATCCAGAACTTTTTATTAAGAATCACTTTTTTTCGTAAAATTAATAATAAAAGAGTTATCAGAATTAAAATAACTGAAAAAATAATGAGTTTTCCATAATTAAAAAAAAATTCAATTAGAAGGATGTAATTGCATATTAGAATATAGTTTTTAATTCCAAACAACTTTTCATAATAGCAATTTCCAATATTACGAAAAATAAAGCTACTTTACTCTTGAGTGAAATTCAAACTTTTTGACATACCTCGTATAATATTCAAAAAATTTTATATTTGATGGTTAAATCTTAGGTTTTGGACCATGCAGAGCTATTTATAAAGAATAACTTTTTTTCGTAAAATTAATAATAAAAAAGTTTTCCATATGGATACAACTTACAGGGACATACTGTATATGATCATAAATCTTAGAGCATGAAGAGCTTTTTATGAAGAATAACTTTTCCTCGTCAAATTAAAAATAAAAGAGTTATAAATGAAAATGTTGTTGATATCCATAATTTGAGAAAAATCTTCAAATATTTTTTTCCATTAGAAGGATGTAATTGCACATATCAGACCATAATTATTTATTCCAAACAATATTATTTCATATAGTCGGCTAAACTCAGACACAACTGGCTAGTGATTTTAGTCAATAATTTTGCCAATTTGGCAAAAAAAAACATAATTACTAAATACTTAGTTAATAAGTACTAAATAATTAGTAATCTTGCCAATTTTGGCAAAATTGGCAAAAAACAAAAAAATTATCTACTAAAATCACTAGCCAGTAGTGTCGAGTTTAGCGAACCGACTATAATAACAATTTTTATTTCATAACGAATGGAACAGTTCATTTATCATTAAAGGGGAGACCGTATACTCGTATAAACCTTTTTAAAGCTGTTAATAAATTATTGCTTTTAAAATATACTCAAATTGTATTTTTGAACATCTTACTTATTTTATATAATAATTAAATTCACTATCAAATGTCATTGATATTTTATTAATACTTAAAAATTTAGTTTGACATTCACGAAGTGTCAAACTCAAATGTAAATAACCTATGCTTTGCTTAACAAATCGAGATTAAAAAAACTAGCCTACTTACTAGCAACGATTTCAGCTGAGGTGTAGTGTGTCGGCAGAAAATAAATGGATTGTGACGTCACATTTTAAACTTTGAGGTCGATTATCTCGAAGACAGATTTGGATTCAGAAGAAAGAACTACAAACAATCCATTGATAAATCTGATCTGAGTATTGCAGGAGCGGCAACGCAATAACACACACACTCTTGCGAATTTATAAACGAAAAGTTTTCGTTGAAAATTTCATATGACAGTGATGACAGATCACTTTTGCATGATGGCCGCTTTCGATTTTTTATCGATAGTTATTAACATTAAATAATTACTAAATCGGTAGTTTTGATTTATTTTATATGAATATTATTAGGAAACACTACAGAATTTCAAGTGCCTAATTGAATTAGGAAATGAGGAAGAATAAGTAGCCATACTACGAAATAAAAGCAAACCGAAAGACGTAAAGAATGAGAAAATATGGATCACAAAAAGAGAGCAACAGAAAGCAAAGCCTTAAGAGATATAAGCAGAGAGATGAGGGAAAAAGGGAAAAAACTGGCATATAATATGGGAAATGGGAAATAATAAGATTACAGTAGACGCAAGGGAATGAAGATGGAGCCAGAAAAAAAAGGTAATGGAATTAGCGACTCAAAAACAAACTAATACAGTCACACGGAAAAAACGATATAGGGAGCATGCTAGAAACAGGGAGAGAAGATATTGTAAGTGAAGAGGACACTGACAAAAAGTGTATAGATTTAAGTAGTTATAAGATTAGAAATAGGAACATAAAAATATTAATTATTGTAATAGTCATATGATTGGTGGTGGGAATAATAATGTTAGAAATAGTATTAAAAATCAAAAGAAAAAGAAACAAAAAAGAAAACATAAAATAATGAAAATATGCACCTGGAATATAAGAACAATGTTAACTGCAGGAAAATGGACGAGACAGCAGGAGAACTGAAAAGATACGGAATAAACGTAGCTGCCGTACAAGAGATCAGATGGAAAGGAAGCGGTGCATTTGAAAACAAAAATCTTAGCCTCAGATATTTAGGGAGAGAAAGACAAGGGCAATATGGAGCAGCATTTATGATACTCGGAGATGTAGGGCAAAAATACTACAATTTCGACCGATAAGTAACATACTTGAGCATAGAAGCAAAACCAAGCAATATGTGACTTCTAAACATATATGCGCGAAGGGAATGCGAACAGAGAAGAAAAAGAAAATTGATAGGTTGATATAGAGGAAAAAATAGAAAATATACCTAAAGATGCCACGATCATGGTGCTGGGAGACTGCAATGCCCAAATAGGAAAAGAACAATACACAGAAATTGTAGCAGGAAGATATACAATACATGAAAGGAAAAATGAAAATGGGCAACGATTATACAACCTAGCAAACAAGAACAGATATGGCCATAAGTAGTACAAAGTTCCCACATTCTGACAAATACAAAACAACATGGATATCACTAGATCAGCTAACTAAATTTCAGATAGACCATATTTTGATAAACACGCGGAGACAATCATCAATTAAGGACGTAAGATCCTACAGAGGAGCCTGTGCTGACTCAGATCATATCATGGTAACAGCAAAAATAAAACAAAAAACGTGAAGGAGTAAAAATAAAATCAAACAAATGAAATGGGACAATAAAGAACTAAAAGAAGAGCAAGTAAGAAGAAAATATCAGGAAGAAGTGGAAAAATATCTAATAATGGATGACAATCAAGAATGTGTTGATGTGAAATGGGAGTAGAGCTGCATCAAAGACGCCATACATAAATCAGCAGAAAAAAACAATTGGCAAAAAGAAGGAGTAGAAGAAAAAATAATGGTACAATATCGAATGTCAAAAAATTATGGAAAAAAGTGGAAGCGGGGTGGAAGTGGAAGTGAAATGAGGGCAAAAAAATACAAAATTTATACCTTAAATTATACTATTTTCTTCTTCTCGATGTGCCTATCCGTGACGAATGTTGGCGATCATCATGGCAATCTTCACTTTATCTGCAGCAACGCGGAAAAGCTTCACAGATGTTGTGTAGAACCAGGTTTTGTGCAGGATTCATTCTTCGTAGCCTCAGCGGTAGTTCCCGAGGTACTTTAAAAACGCTCTCTCGTAGCCGAGGCAACGCCGAATGGCTACCTGTTAAACCAGACCCTCCTCTGTCACCCAGCGCTCCGAAAGCGGAATGGCCGCTGCAAGGTCGACATCGCTTCCGAAGCACTTTACTTTCATTTATCCACAGACTGTAAGCAAGGATGCCCTTCTTTTTCCCGTTTCCCCCTTTCTTGGTCTCAAAGTTGGGTTTTGGTTTGTATGTTTTTTTAGAGTTTCTTTACCACAATCTGTCTCATACAATCTAACTCACCAATTCGCCTCTAATCAAAACTTCTTATTCCCTCTACCTCTATTTACAATATATTTCCCTCTCACTCATATCGTTGGTACAGCTATTTTTCCTCCTCTTCTTTCTTCTTGATCACTACACGGATATAGTTGTGTATTGTGTATGCTAGTACAACCAAATTTATTTTCAGTCGTTCTCTCAATCATTTCTCGCACTGTCACAAAATTAACATCTGTCTCTCTTTCCATTCTGTTCCTTTCTATTATCCATCTGTTGCACTCTAGCATAGTATGTGTAACTGTGTCCGGGTGTCCGCAGTATAGACATTCATCAGTGTCAGCCTTTCCAAACCTAGAGAGGTAGGCTCTAAAACACCCGTGTCCTGTGAGCACCTGCGTCACAGGAAATAATCCAGTCGTCTGTGACCACAGTCCATCCAATCCTTCAAGTTAGGTAGCAGAATTTTTGTCCACTGTGCCACATGCTCCGTGTTGTTCCATTCTTCCTGCCATCTTTCAATTGACCTTTCTCAATCTCTCGGCATTCTCATCTTTCTCAATCTTTCAATCTCTCAGCTTCTGGATGTCCTGCATTATATATGTTAAAGTTTGTTATTTTAAACTGAGCCCTGTTAGATAAGTGTGATTCTGAAATCAACAAAATAACGAATTTGTTCATATTACAGAAGTATTCAATCTCATATTTATGTTTGATTATTCTATTTGCGTTCCATTGTGCTATTCTTAAAAGTCGTGTCAACATTTTCTAGAAATAAGTTTTCCTCTAATTTGTCGGATTTCGTGCGTTAGCAGTGATATTGTTTTTTGTTGTTCTTCTATAGTTTTTTGCAGACTGGAGATTATGTTGAGAAGGTAGCTGTTATTGGACTCATTGTTATTGTTTGACAGATTTTGTACATTTTGTTCGGTGATTTGGAAGAAGGTATGTCTTCCCCTTGTTACTTCATCGTTACTTAATTGAAATGCTTGTTGGGTAGGAGCTTGTGTTGTTATCTGTGTTGATAGATTATTGCTTTGTTGGTAAGAAATTTCATTTTTCTGAGGATATCTCTTGTTTAGTATTTCTATGTAAACCTGACATTTTTATAATTAGCCGGGTGCTCACCACCACATAAAGTGCACGTAGCTGGTTTTCCGTCTTCTTTTTTCTTTGAGCATGCACGATAATCATGATTACCCGCACACTTTACGCATCGAAAAGGTGACGTACATTGGTTCCTGGTATGTCCATAGTTTTGGCATCTCTTGCACTGAACTATTGTTGTTTTCTTGTTGGGTGTTTCAAAACGAACATTCGCATTTAGTAGTTTTGTTATGTTACAGATCTCCTTATTGTTCTCTTGTCTCTGTAGATCAACGAAAATAAAATTTTTAGGTTGTTTGTTTTCCCTGTTGTAGATATTCATAATTTTAATAACTTGATGACCCTGATCCTTAAGTGCATTGGTTATTTCTGAGACTGGTGTAGAGTGGTGTATGTTTCTTAGTACAACTCTGAAGTGTTTTTCTTCTGAGAGAACAAATGTATGGTAGACAATTTTATTTGTTTCGAAAACTTTTTTTAAGTTTCTGTACTCCTCGACGGTTGTTAGTTGCACCCTCATTTTGTCATCTTGTAGAATTTTTTGGTAAATTTTGGACCGTATTTTTTGATAAGTTTAAGAAGTTCTTGTACTTTTTGTTGTACCGCCATAAAGGATAAATGGCGGAATTTTCGCATTATCTTTATTTCTAGCACTAGGTTCTTCGGGAATGTTGGCTAACACTTCGTATTGGTTTTTAGAAGCATAACTATATTTTTTGTCTGATCGTGTCTGGTTGTTTTTGTGGGCTGGTAATTTTTTTTTCTAGATTTAACTTCTTGGTACTCGTTTTCTGCTAGAATCACTTCTTGTTGGATGTCAGATTGCTTTGAAACTTCAGAATAGTTTTCATTGTCCTTTAGGTATTTATTTCCTAGTGATTTTTGATTAGACTCGCTGATCTCGGACGAGTAGCTATTTATTTAAATATTTTGATAATTTGTAGCAATAGAGCATTGTGGTTGTTGATAATAATAATTTGCACTAGTAGTTGGTTCCGCAGGTGTTGAATATATATAATTTGCTGTATTGTTTGCTGAGCTTGCATATGGATTGTGTGTGCTTGCTGTGGCTGCATATTGCATCTGCGGTTGCATTTGCATATGTCCTGTTGGTATATACCATTGTGGTTGTGGTGTATAAGCTGCTGTAGGCTGTGAGTAATTAAGCATATTACTCACCTGCATATTCGTACCATTTGCTGACGGGACGCCACTGTTTCCATAATTTCGATGATCGTTACTCATTTGTCACATATTTGTAGTAAGTAAATCGATTGAATAACTGGTATTCATTTGCACACTTTTTAACACTGCTTAATTGCCAGTTAAGTGATGAAAATTATTGTATCCAAGGCTAACCAGACCAAAGACGTGTTTCCATTGAACACGCTTATATCAAGCTTCTTTGACAGCTAAGTGGAGCAGAGAGATTCAATGAAAAGACGCCATCAAGTTCTCTTTTGCGCTAAGGTCTTCACCTCCTCTCCTTGGGATTGTAATTTTTTCCTCACACATACAAGAGGTATGTCGGAAGGCAGAAAAAAGGACCTCCACACTAAACAAATTAATGCCAAATATCGGGGGTCCCTGATTACAAAAACGAATTGTAATGTTGCAATCAATCATGTCCATCTTACTATACGGGGCCCCAGTGTGTCACGAGTTTCTAGAGATAGTCAAACACAGAGACATGCTTCTTAGAGCACAGAGGAGACCTCTGATTAGGGTGAGTAGCGCGTACAGAACCGTTTCAACCATTGCCTTACAAGTGTTGGCTGGGTCTGGGCTGGTGCACATCTTGGCCAGAGAAAGGGTCCGAATGCATTAGAGGGGCAACGGGGCAATTGGTTCAGGGACACAAGAAAGAAAGAGGAGCTTGGAGATGTGGCAGAGGGAATGGGCAACTGAAGTCGGAAAGGCTGCCTGGACGAGATGCCTGATTCCAGATGTAGTGAGGTGGTACGAGTGCCGACATTGTCGCGTCAACTACTACTTCACACAGTTCTGGACGGGGCATATATCGTTCAGAAACTATACCTTCCGTATAAGGAAAACGGCGGACGATCTATGTCCTGAGTGTGGGATGGTGGATGACGCGCGGCATGTCGTATTCGTGTGCCCTGCATATCGTGCGGGGCGAACTGAGCGGCAGTGGATCTGGGGTCTCCTCTGGGTGAGCCACAAGAGCTCATGGATAGAATTATCGGGAGCAAGAGGGACTTTGACTTGGTCATTGCTTTTGTCACAAAAACCATAAAGCACAAAGAATAAAAAGAGAGACGGCGACAGGCGGGATGACCCATATTATTTATTTACAAAAAAATATTTTTGTGTTGCGGGGGAGGACCCTATACACCCTAACCACGCTGACTGCCTATTTTATTTTATCTATTTTACTTTTTAGCTGATTTTATCCTTTATTTATTATTTTATAGGATTTTATTAATTAATCTCTTTAATTTTATTTTTAACTCTTACCGTTCTTTAAACATATATTTTCACTTTCCGTTTTTACCTGTTCATGTTCTCTATCTTTTCTTTCTATTCTCTGTTTCTCTCCATTTAATTTTCTTTTCTTTTCTCTCCCTCATACTCTCTCTGCTCTTTTTCTTTTTCTGATCTCTTTTATTCTTCTTTCTTCTTTTATGTTATATTTGTCTGTATGGTTGTGGGGCAGTCGGTGGGGAAGGACCTTTTACATAAGACCTACATAGACTGCCCCATCTTAATATCAGAATGAATGGATGGATGAGAAAGCGTGCATAGATGAAAGCATGAATGACTGGAGTTGCTCGTAACTGTCAACTGGCATTCTTTGGTTGGTTCCTGGAATGCCGGAGGGGAGCTATGAGTAAGGTCGATGGGTCAGATATGCTCGCTAAGAGCGGTTCCAGACCCGTCGGCTGGAGAAAGAGGGGGTGGGTTTAGTCGGTAGGCGGCCCGGCAAGATAGAGATAGGACGGACTGAATCCGACACACCTGAGACACCTTCCCAGACGGTCTTTAGAATATTCCCACCTTCCAAAAAAAGGTCTCCACCTCATTCCAAGACTGTCCCTAACTTCTTATCCCGTCCAAGTTTGTGATGGGCGTCCTCTTTTTATTTTTCCTTGCGGATTTCACTCTAGTTAGTCTTTGCAATACTTGAGTTATATTTTCTTGAATTGTATGACCGATCCAACGCCACTTTCTGGACTTTATTTCATTTATTTTCCGGCCTCTTTTGTTCTGCCAGGTGTAATAGATTGAAACGAAAAAGGCGATGGACTACCCCAGCTAATTGAAATAATATTCGAAAATATTACGTCAATCATCCAAGATAGCCATCGCTATACCCCTAGCTTAGCTCAGTCTCACAGGGTGTGTGTTCGTCTTGTCCTAATCTTAGATATTATGAACTATGAAGTTTCGGAATGGAAGCAGACAAAACAATATTTTTAACTTATCATGTTTATTGTTCGATAAAGATATAATAGAAATATGACTTACTAAATGCATTAACAAATATCTTTTTCTTCTTGTGTCACTCCTATCGGAGATTGGAAATCATCAAGGCTACCCTGACCTTGTTTACAGCTGACCTAAAAAGTTCATTAGTGGTGCAGCCAAACCACTCTCTCAAATTCCGCAACCATGACATTCTTCTACGGCCTGGATTCCGTTTTCCTTTTCTTTTCCCTTGCATTATATTTTGAAGTAATGCGTATTTATTACCTCTCATCAGGTGACCCAAATACTCGAGTTTTCTTCGTTTTATCGTTAACAAAATTTCTGGGTCTCTTCCTATAATTCGTATTACTTCAAGGTTTGTGATTCTTTCAGACCAACTTATCTTCAGCATTCGACGGTAGAACCACTTCTTGAAACTTTCAATATTTTTTATGTTGTTCTGTTTGAGAGTCCAGGCCTCGACACCGTATAATAGCGTGGTAAATACGTAGCCTCTTAGCATTCTTAATCGTAGATGGATGCTTATATCTCTGTTGCAGAAGAATTTTCTCATCTTTATGAAGGTGGCCCTGGCAATTTCGATACGTGTTTTTATTTCATTGTTTTGGTCTCCAGTTTCGTTTATTTAAAGTTCCCAAGTATTTGTAACTTGATACTTTTTCAATTTGAATGCCGTTTATACTAATATGTGTCGGTTGTGTCATGATTTTACTGAAGACCATATACTTGGTTTTTTTGATATTAATGTTTATGCCGTAATTGTTGCAAGCAATATTTATGTTTGAAGTAATCGTTGTCATTCTTTTACTGTTCTTGCAACTAGTACAGTGTCGTCCGCGTATCGAATATTATTTACAACCTCTCCATTGATTACGATTCCTTCATTTGCTTGCAAAAGGGCTTCCTGGCAGATGCTTTCACTATATACATTAAATAGCAGTGGTGACAAAATGCATCCCTGTCGTACTCCTCTACGTATTTCTATTGCTTTTGATATCTAATTTTTTATTTTGATGTTAGCTTTCTGATTCGAATATAAGTTGAGAATTTTTCGCAGATCTTTATGATCAATGTCTTTTCTTTCAAGAATGTCTCTTAGCCTATCGTGGCGTATTCTGTCAAACTCTTTTTCAAAATCGATAAAACATGCATGTACTTATTGATTAACGTCTAGGCATCTTTGTGTAAGAACGTTCAAACCGAAGAGAGCTTCTCGAGTACCTAGTCCTTTTCTGAACCCCATCTGTGTATTACTAATATCTGACTCCAACTTTTGATAAACTCGGTTGTGGATGATTTTTAGAAATATCTTTAGTAGATAACTCATTAAAGATATTGTTCGATGTTCTGAACATTCTTTTGCATTGGATTTCTTTGACGGTGTAACGAATGTAGACAACAGCCACTCTTGAGGTATAATACCAGTATTGTATACTGCGTTAAATAAGTGCAATATTATATCTATTGATTCATCATTCAAGAGCTTTAGTAATTCAGTAGGAACCTCCTCGGGTCCATTTGCCATTAATAAATATACATATTCAAATTCTTGCCAAAAACTAACAATTCTGGATTATACTTATGTATGGCTTGTGTTGTTGGTTCGATGGTAACTTCTTGATGTCGAATGGTACTGCTGTTTTTTCTGCAACGGGCTCTGGGGTTGTAGGTGTTCAGGGCCACCAAGCCTACAGGTGTAGGTTGGTTGCAGTCTAGATGAAGTTCATTGTTTGGTGATTTTATCCTCGTTGTTCTATCGCCGGCGATTGATGGTTGTTGAAACTCCCGGAGGGAGAACGGTGATCTTTTATTTCAAAAAACTAGAGGAATAATGAGTATAAGTGACAATCAAGAAGTTAAACCCAATGTGCCAAAGTTTGCCATTCTTTAAGAAATAAACAAAAAGAGTAGCAGATGACAAGAATAAATTAAATGGAATTAAGATTGAAAATCACTACAAGTTAAAATTTGATTTAAACGTGCATATATGAAAATAAAAAAAATATTTAAACTAAAATATCAGAACACATGCTTTGACATTGAAGGTTAGGTTAGATATAAAACATATTAGACAAAGGCTGTATGAAAAACTCACCCCAAGAGAATATTAAGTATTGATGTGAAATAAATCTTATATTCGAATTACATGCCTCTTTAAGGAATAATTCTTCCCATCCATTTTCAGTTTGTCAGCGGGTAGGGATGAAGTGTCACTGTCATTGAAAACGACATTTGAAATGACGACCAAGTACGTATGAAGTAGCAGGCATGTTCCGTATTGAAAGACAGATATTTAGAGAGTAAGGATATACGGAGTACGTTTAGTATGATGACTTGATGACTTAAATAAAAAGAGATATAGTAAATAGAAGATAATAAAAGAGGATAATAAAAGAGGGCGCCAAACAAGTTTTTAACGAAAAAGCAAGTTAAAACGAATAGAAGATAATTATTATTAATGAAATATTAAAGAAAATAGAATAAAATAATTATTTAAAAATAAAATATCAAATATGTGACGTTTGTAACGTTACAAGATCATCTTCGTTTCCGATTATGTTAGGCCAGAAAATACGAACAATTCTTCATAGGGGTTTGTCACCAAAGACGTGCAGGTTGTCTATAACGGTGTTTTACTTTCCATGTTTTAAATCCGTAGAATAGAACAGAAATGACATTTGATTTAATTATTCGGATTTTTTTCTTTGTGGTATATACAGGGCAGATCTCCAATCCGGGTTGAGTGTACTGACTGCTTGTTAATATTTTTGTATCCTCATATAAATATCGTCTTATGTACCTCCGCTTTCTGTTATAACACTTCCAAGATACGTAACATTTTCGATATTTTCAATCTGCATGTTGTTAATAGTAAATAGTAGGTTATTTGTTGCATTTATTCTCATGAATTTGATTCTATGATTATTCATTTTGAGACCTATTTTATTGACTTCAGTGGAAAGTGTCTCCAATTGGTCACACACATTTTGAAACCTTTGTCCTAAGAAGCAGATATGATTGACTTATGTTAGATCGCATAGGCGTGTGGTTAACCTCCATTTAATGCCTCTTATATAGGAATCTGTGCTGGATTGAAGAGAATATTGTCTACAACTGTGATAAAAATAAACGGATAAAGCACGCATCCCTGTCTGACTCAAGTAAGTATGTTAAATTCGTCACTGTTGATCTCATTGTGTATTACGCTACATTTTGGGCTCATTATAGGGTGACTTTATATCCCAGATTTAATCCCGTTTCCATGTAATAGCATTTATCCCAGAAACCCACTGCGCATCCGCTAGGAAAAATATTCTGATTCGGATTTTTTGCACAATCTTACTCAAAAAAGACTCCTTTTAACAAATTTGAATGTTGCAAACATGCAAATGTATGACATGACCAAAAGGTAGTCAAACATTTTTTAAACTTTTTTTTTGTTTTTTCCTAAAATTATTTTTTTTGCATGGAAAAAAGTTTTTTTTAGGTTTTTTTGGATCATTCCAAATAGAAAAGGTCTTTATTGACTTTTCTCTAAAAATGATAGTTTTTGACATATAAGCGATTAAAAATTGAAAAATTGCGAAATCGGCCATTTTTAACCCTCAAAAACTATGTGAAAAACTGAAAATTTGAATATCGCCAAGGTAGGTAGGTATTCTTTAAACATCGATTGATGAAATCCCGAAGAGTGTTTTGCAATACAATATTCAAAACTCCTTTGTTTTTTAATTGATAATCAAGCGTGCGTGACACTATTTTCCACCGACAGTGTGGTGCAAATGAAAGGAATAAATTCGTTATTTCGTAAACCGGCAACTTTAAGGAAAAATCCCGAAACAGGTCGATTTTTATTTTTAAGTTATGATATTGTGGCGTATATGGTATACTAGTGACGTCATCCGTCTGGGCGTGATGACGTAATCGATGATTTTTTAAAATGAGAATAGGGGTCGTCTGGTAGCTCATTTGAAAGATTCTTCAATTCTCTATTCAGTAATGTAAACATTTACATAATTATTTATACAGGTTGTCCTTCTACTTCTTTTTTTGTCAAATAATTTAATTTAATAAAAATTTTTTGGACACCCTGTATAAACAATTATGTAAATGTTGATATTACTGAATAGAGAATTGAAGAACCTTTCAAATCAGCTAGCACACGACCCCTATTATCATTTAAAAAAATCATCGATTACGTGATCACGTCCAGATGGATGACGTCACTAGTATACCATATATGCCACAATATTATCTTAAAAATAAAAATCTCTTCGGGATTTCATCAATCGATGTTTAAAGAATATCTACCCACCTTGGCAACATTAAAATTTTCAGTTTTTCACATAGTTTTTGAGGGTTAAAAATGGCCGATTTCGCAATTTTTCAATTTGTAATCGCTTATATGTCAAAAACTATCATTTTTAGAGAAAAGTCACTAAGACCTTTTCTGTTTGGAATGATCCAAAAAACGTAAAAAAACTTTTTTCCATGCAAAAAAAAAATAATTTTAGGAAAAAAACATAAAAAAACGTTTAAACAATTTTTGACCACCTTTTGGTCCTGGCAACATGCAAATTTGTTAAAAGGAGTCCTTTTTGAGTAAGATTGCACAAAAAATCCGAATCATAATATTTTTTCTAGCGGATGCGCAGTGCCTTTCTGGACTAATTTGAAAATCTGACTAATGTAAATCGACAAAAACCATGTATTGTAAAAGAGTGTGTTTCATTCAATCAATTGTTCCATTATTACCTACCCTCACATTCTTAACCCTTGTTATATTTTTCTAAACTAGATGTAAAGCATATTTTTTCATAAATATTATTTTAAAACTCTTATTCCGATATTTTCACATTTCGTCAAGTTGAACGATAAAATTAAATACTCCACGTAAACAGTAAATAAAACCACGGTATTTTATACACTGTACGAACCCCACATTCCTTTCCTGAATGATTTAAATCTCCGGTCCCATTAATGAAAAATTACACATGCCAAGCGAATGTCACTACCATAGGTATTTTCCAATAAAGATTTCGGCTTAAACTTTATAAAATTATTTGTGGAAAGCTTTCCACGACGTGAAAAATTTTAAAAGGTTTAAAAGCGACTGGTGCTTTTGCTTTTTGAAGTATGAATAAAGTATGTTCCTTCTCCTCTGACTCGACGTTATGTATTATACTTTGAAAGGTAAATATTTGTTTACTGAAACTTTCAGCTGCCGACAAAGATATGGGTCTGTATATGTAACTATATCAAACGAATGGATTTTTACATCTTAGGCTGGATGGCAAAGTATGTAAAGTATTTTTGACCATAAATTTGAATGACAAAATATGACTACATGAAAAATGGATTGGTAACTATGATAATTTAATTTAACAGATGCTTTAGAAGGCTTCCAAAATGAATGTAGGAATATATGAACATTCTCCGAATACCATGAATGTAAAGATGTGCAAATGCATACGTAGTAAAATAATCTCTTTTAAGAGTATTTACTATGTTATAAACATACAATAACCCTACTGAAAACAAAAATGCATTCAGCTAAATAGATACTTACTTACTGATCTGTTATGATTTTAAAGCCCGGATTATAAGTATGACAGAAAGGTCAAAATAAGCACTTTATAAGCAAAAAATGACGCAAAAATAAGCTTTTATGAAATAAGCTAGGGTCAAAAAAATAAGCCTGTAAGTAAACATGGATATGAAATAAATATGAATAGAGGACACTAACATTAAATTACATTTATTTTTAATTATCGTATGATTAACAATAAATAAAAATTTACAAAAGTGTTAAACTATAATATAATAGAAAAGTCGAAAAATGATTAACATATTATTATATTTTTTATTCATGGCCATTAGTATAAAAACAATTAAACAATATGTTTTTCAAAATTTTCTTATAAACTTTGGTCCACTTCTATCTGTAGAGATATTATTTATATGTATGTGGAAAAATTCTTTCAACATCTGTAGATATGATTGGTGCGTAGGTATTTAAATTTAGACAAATGTACCGATACTACCGAAAAGAATTTTACAACAATATAATAAATTTGGATTTTCTGCAGACAAATATTAGTTTATTACATGGACAGGTATAACGATGGGTTTTCCCGTTTATTTCCTAATAAAAGCCTAAGGGGGGACTACGAACTCCCCATCGCTACCTATATTATAATTGGTTCAGTTTTATAGTAGGATTAAAAGCGACTACAAACTGCTGCTCTAACTCTAACTCTAACTGCTCACCAATTTTCATGAAAATCGATGGAGGTTCAACGAAATCGGAGGTGAAAACCTTCAGTGACTGCACTATTTTTGATGGGACTATTTTGTGGGCGAGCTATTTTTCTACGGCTATTTTGTCTGAAGTCTATTTTGTCGGAGCTATTTTGTGTGCGGGATATTATGTCGGGGCTATTTTGTCGGAGCTTTTTCGACGGTACTATTTTGACGGAGTACCTTTCCTACCTCTACAAAAAAACACACATAGCAATGCTATCTATACGCAAAAATACATAACAATTATTAATGAATAAATCTTGTATAAGTAGAATTTTTATCAGTGTAGCGTTAAAAGTGTAGTTGGCTCTAACTGTTGGACCCTCAATAAATTATCAATTAGTTTTTTCGATCTCCAGCGGCGATCCCCCATCTAAATCACCGGCACACAATTCACAAATAAAATCAGATAGATCGTGTCAAATCCCATTTGTCGTCATAAGACCACGTTAAACCTATTTTAATCCTTTAATTGCTTTCGAACGGGCTTTAGGAGCCCCTTAAAACAAACGACCTAACGAAGTCTCTCGTCCTTTGTCCTTAAGATGTTTGCCTAGGATAACGGTATACGCGAGACATGGGAGCCTTACTTGATATATAGATGGATGGCCGCTGAAAAGGTTGTGACGTATTAATCCTTCAACCCTTGTTTGCATGTATCTGAAAAGATTTTAAATCTTTTATAAAGTATAAAAGCTTTAAAAATGGAGAAAAATCTATAAATAGAATATAATAGTCAAAAGTTAGAGATATTTACAGAAAATTCTTTAAAAACAAAAAAATTCTAACGTAAATGATACATTTTCTTATTATAAAATAAATTAATATCATTGCATCTCTTTTGTATCAAAAATCTACCAACCCAAAAGTTTCGAAAAAAATAAAAACTAAAATTGTCAAAATCTCTTGTAACATCCAAATCAATTTTCAAAATCCAGCAAACAATTAAAAGTAAAATTTAATAAAAAAATTTTGGCTTGGTAAAAGGTATATTAGTTTAAGAAGCCCCTATAGGGCTACAAACATAGAATCAAAACGTGTTCGCTCTGTAACAAGAGCATCATCAGTGTTACAAGAACATGGTGAGCCAACCAAAAAATACAAAGGTCAAAAAACCTTTAAAAAACAGACCAAAAGTCTTATATAGTTACTTTCATGGCAAAATCCAAAGGACGAATAAAATTCCTATGGCTACGGTCCTACGTGTGGGACTCACTTACCACGTGTGGGAGTCATATGTTGCCCTAGAGCCGTAGCCATAGGAATTTTATCCATCCTTTGGATTTTGCCATGTTAGCAACTATATAAGACTTTTAGTATGTTTTTTAAAGGCTTTGACCTTTGTATTTTTTGGTTGGCTCACCATGTTCTTGTAACACTGATGATGCTCTTTTTACAGAGCGAAAACATTTTGTTTCTATGTTTGTAGCCCTATAGGAGCTTTTTAAACTAATATACCTTTTACCAAGCCAAAATTTTTTTATTAAATTTTACTTGAAATTAATGGTATACAGCCAGCTACAGGAAATTTTTCCTAGTGGATCAACAAACAATTGTTTAATAGATGGTGTTTTCCCCACGAGCCTCAATAACTCCTGCAACGTGTTGATATACTTTCTACTAAATTGTTACGCACATCTTGCCTGATTTGCATCCAAAGTTGTCGCAATAGGTTTCCCAATTTCTTCAGGGTGTGGCTCGTGTGCATCTAATGCCTTCTGGAGTTGATCCCAAGCATGTTTAATGTAGTTGAGATCAGAAGACCCCGAGAGTAATGACAATGACAAATGAGGAATACCTTGATTTTTTCTCGAGCTTTAACTACAGTGTCAGACCGGTGCGCAGTTGCATTATCATCAAGAAAAAGAAAGTCTTGACCAATAGCGGCGTGGAATATTATTGATGATGATTCCATCTCTATAATTCAAAAAAAATTCTACCCACACTGTAACAGTACAACCTCTAAATGGACGAATTTCCTAGACAATTCGATGATTTCTTGGGACTAACGGATTGGTCCAAACACGTAAGCGGCGACTAACTTTAATAGCGAGATTGGTCGGTAAAGAGCACAGATTTATATTCTTCCTGAGAATTTCGATGTTACAGAGCCCAAGTTAGTCTGTGGCGTCTGTGCTCTGCGGTAAGTGTAACTCTCAGGAGCGTCATTTAAAATTTTGATAGGGGGGGCAAGCATTATATACACAATACATTTATGTATATGCAAACATAATACAGAATTGATCACAATTGATTTCAGGGTCGGGGGGGGGGCACATGCCCCCCCTGACCCTATCAAATGATGCCCCTGGTAACTCTTCTTAAGAAACGCCGTGATCTCAGAGAGCCCTCGTTGTATATTACTGAAGTTCTCGTCGCATTAAAAAATCTGCTATTCAGGATTCTACATGTAGGGGAAGGCGGGGCGGAATGGGGTACCAGGGCGGAATGAAGTTTGGTATTTTTATTGTCAATGACGTGCTGCAGCCAAGCGGCGATAAGGAAAAGTACATCAGTGTAGTGGGAGTGACGACCGGCAGACATGTTTGCCTAGTTCTCTTGCCGTTAACAAAGTGAATCTATCGTTGCATGCTTTTTCGCATATAATTTGTAACTGTTTGTGATTTTATGACCAAGGTAAGTTGCACACGCTTGTTTTTTTACAATGTTTGTTGGTAATACTTGTAGGGTGTTTATTTAGCTTTCGTTTAGTCTAGTCAAACGTTTTCTTAGCAATAGTTTTCAAGTGACTATACTTTGTTGAAATAAATTATGTGCTTGGGGTACTTCCCCATTCCGCCCCACACTATTTTTATTAAACATGAAGCCTATATTAGGTTCGTAACCGTTTTTCTTCTATTTCAGATGGTTCGAGTATACAAAAGGAAGACAAATAGACAGTTATGGTCTACTGAAAGTATGAATAATGCTGTCGAAAGTGTCGAATCAGTTATTTCTGGTCAATTAGGTTACTTTAAGGCTTCAAAGCAATTCAATGTTTCTCAAAGTACCCTGGAAAGATACGTTAAGAAAAAAGGGAAGATCCACGGTACCATATTGACAAAACAGCAGGGAAGTGTCAATCTGTCTTTACCTAAAGGCAAGAACATGAGCTCATGAGTTATTTGAAAATTATGGAGTTTCGATTATTTGGTCTAACGATGAAAGAGTTGGGTACCTTAGCTTATCAGTTAGCTGTAAGAAATGGCCTACCCCACAGATTTAAGAACGAAATCGCTGGCCAAGATTGGGTCAATGGATTTTTAAAGAGAAATCCTACTTTATCACTTCGGGAACCTGAGTCAACATCTGGCGCTAGAGCTATGGGCTTCAATAAAGTGGCAGTGGATAGCTTTTTTTCGTTGCTTACGAACTTGGTAGACAAGTACAAATTTACAGCAGCTCAAATATTTAATTGTGATGAAACTGGTATCATAGTAAATCCTAAGAACAATTCCAAAATTATAGCATGTAAGGGAAAGCGACAAGTCGGCTCACTAACTTCGCCCGAAAGGGGTGAAACCGTAACTAGCCTTATTTGCATGTCTCCGAGTGGAGCGTACATGCCAACAGTGTTAATTTTTCCGAGGAAAAAAATGCAGAAAGAGGTTGAGCTGGGATTACCTCCAGGGACTGGAGGATTTGGCCTGCAAAATATTCATTATAATTTTTGAAATTATTGCGTCGAAAGAATTTTGTCACGTAAAGGGGCAACACGGGCCCATCGGACCCTATTTGTATTTGTACCTAAAGTCTAAATCTTTGCTACAGAAGTTATTCTGGCAGTCAGGCAATGTTTTCATGGATTATTTAAACGACTTTTATGATTCCGAAAATCCAATAATAAAGTCTAAACCTGTAACAAACAATGTAAACATCTTTTTGATGTGAACATCAAAGAGATACTTACAATAGGTGTTATATCTATTCTAAATTAATTTTAAAAGCTGATAATCATTGTTGCAATGCAATAATATTGTTAGGTAGGTACCTATACATATTTTAAAATAAATAATGCATCTGCTATCAATCGTTTGATATCGATATTAGTGTCGACAACTAAGCTCCTAAAATTAGATTGAATTAGAGTGAAAGTAGATAGTGCGAATAAAATGTCCCGAAAACCATTATTAGCTGCAGAACTGCAATATATTGCTAATAATTTATGAGATTCCGATGATGAAAAATCTCCTGAAGTAGGTGGCCTTGAAATTGACTCTGAAATTCAAGATCATTTTTCGGAAGCAAGTGAAGAGAATGATCAGCAAGTAGTATTGAGTGATAATGAAGAAGAGTGTGTAGCTACAAGTTCCCAAATTTCAGAGTGTGTAATTTTTGAAACTAAGGATGGAATCAACTGGAAGAGTCAACCACAACAGACATGACGTGTACGATCTTGCGACATAATAAAAAGCAAAACGCACAAAGTAATGTTAAGCGATGGTTTCCTCGAAAGCGGTGCCGACAACCTGCGATCGTAACACTGCGATGAATGACTTCATAAAAAACTGTACCATGCAAAATAATAGCGGTGGTTTCCAAGGATGCGTTGGAAGTAACCGCTTGCTGAGTTTGCACATTCCATTGCCGCAGTGAAGAACCTTGAATTTTTCACCGTAATCTGACGTAATTCATCGCAGTGCTACGGTCGCAGTTTGTCGGTGCCGCTTTCGAGGAAACCAGCGCTATAGCGCATGGTCAAAGTGTAGATGATCCTGTTGATTCATTTTGTTTTTTTGTGGACGAAAAAATTATAAACGAAATAGTGAAGTGTACAAATGAAGAAGCCGAAAAAGTCCTGGGATAGAGAACTGGAAATATTGCGACTCCACAGATATGCCTTTATTGGACTACTACTAACTGCAGGCTGCAGGGCAGCTGAGTGCCAACATCCATAATGTAGATATACTTTGGAGTAAGTCTTATGGACCTACTATATTTAAAGGTAGCATGGGGTTAAAACGATTCAAAAATTTGCTAAGATATGTTTGATTTGACGATAAGGACACGAGGTCTGAACGAAGAAGAAACGACAAATTAGCAGCAATACGCGATGTGTGGAATTAAGTCAAACAAAACTTTCAGAAATACTATTTACCAGGAAAAAACATAACGGTAGATGAACAACGTGTTTCGTATCGAGGTAGGTGTCCTTTCAAGCAGTATATGCCTTCAAACCAGATAAGTATGGCATGAAAATATGGCAAATCCTTCAGGTAGATCGCACCCTCAAGGTAGACCGCATACTATAGTAACACCTTTTATTAATCTAGACAATTTAAATTTAACTTTAGTAAAAAATGAAAAAAGAATATTAGAAATATATGGGTAAATATGAATAGTACATTCACGAACAATGGTGGGCCCAACGGAACCGAGTTGCCCGGTTACGTAAGTAAAATGTGTTGTCCGGATAAGGGTTAAGGAAACATAATTTCTGCAAATACAATTGCATCTAGTTGACTTAACATAAACAACACAACTGAAAATATACAGCAAAATTACAGTAAAAAATTTAATTGTTTAAAAACTGGAACAAAAATGAACGTAGCTAATGGAACACAAATGAAGTACAAAAAGAAAAGGTTGACATCTACGTTGTGGAAGCCGATGTTACACAATACTACTTTTTGTATTATGTGGGGAAATGAAAAGATGAAAGGAGTGAGATGAAATGATAATAGAAGTATGGATAGACAGAGGCAAACTGAATGAAGTTAGGCTAGCGATATATGCAAGAGAACGATAGCTTAACACTCAAGGATGGATACGGCCAATTTGCATGCCTTTCAAAGACGGTAGCTCAAAGTAAATAGTGATAATGACTAAGAATAGAAATATTAAGATAAGAATAATGTACTGAACCTGAATAAAGATGAATAATTGCTAATGAAGAACAAATTGGATAAAAACAAACAAATCATGGGCGCCAGGAAAAGATCTTCGATCACTTTCCAGGTATCTTACACTGCTGTCAAATATATTAGCTCAGTAACTATTAATATAAGGAAATAAGAATAAATGATATGCAAAATAAGTAAATATTAAAAACTGAAAATGGTTATTCATTTTTGAAGTAAATATTTATTAAATATAACTACTAGATTTTTCCACAATCTTTGAGCTAAACCAAATTAAATATTAAGTGACTCTAACATGACAAGAGTTATAGTTTAACATAAATATTATTCAATATTATAACAACAGTAATGTTATACAGGGTGTCTGCATAACTTGGAACCATATGGGAAACTTTTTTAATATCAATTTTACGAAAAAAAGTCATTCTTTATAAAGTGCTCTGCATAGTCTAAAACCTAAGATGTAATCATCAGATATCAAATTTTGTCAACAGTATACGAGGTATGTCAAAAAATATGAATTTCACTCAAGAGCAAACTATCTTTATATTCCAAAATATCAAAAAAATTTATTATGAAAAGTTATTTGTAATTAAAAACCATATTCAAATATTCAATAACAGCCTTCTACTTGAAAAAAAAAAATTCTGAAATTTTCCTAAATTACCGATTCCGAACATCTTTTTATTTATTAGACATGTAATAACTCTTTTATTAATAATTTTAGGAAAAAAAGTTATTCTTCATAAAAATCTGTGCATGGTCTAAACCTCAAGATGCAACCATCAGTTATCCAGGTTTGTTAATTTTATACGAGGTGTGTCAAATAATATGAAGATATTTAGAAAGAATTTAGAAAGTCATATTATTTGACGCACCTCGTATAAAATTAACAAACTTGGATAACTGATGGTTGCATCTTGAGGTTTAGACCATGCACAGGTTTTTATGAAGAATAACTTTTTTTTCCTAAAATTATTAATAAAAGAGTTATTACATGTCTAATAAATAAAAATGATGTTCGAAATCGGTAATTTAGGAGAATTTCAGAAATTTTTTTTTTCAAGTAGGAGGCTGTTATTGCATATTTAAATATGGTTTTTAATTACAAATAACTTTTCATAATAAAATTTTTTGATATTTTGAAATATAAAGGCAGTTTGCTCTTGAACGAAATTCATATTTTTTGACATACCTCATATACTGTTGACAAAATTTGATATCTGATGATTGCATCTTAGGTTTTAGACTATGCAGAGAACTTTATAAAGAATGACTTTTTTTCGTAAAACTGATATTAAAAAAGTTTCCTATATGGTTAGAAGTTACGCAGACACCCTGTATATTACAAAATAAAATACCTCTTACTTACATATAGGGTACAACTCACATGAGACTACCTTTATCAAATCATTATAGTAGGTACGCTTGCTACGTACAACTAAATTAAAACTAACAAATATGAACAATATATAAATCAGCAGGCACAAGCCTGGCTAAAGTAAAATGCAACAAAATGAATTAAGTAAAATGAACGTTAAATAAATTGAAGTGAAGATAGATATACAAACGACTTGAATTGACCGCACAAATGAAGAAAAGCAAATGAACACCAAAATATCTGGGAAACAAGCAGTTAATATTACAAAATAAATTTAAAACCTAAACCAATCAAATCAATAATAAAGTCCAAAAACCTAATTTTCTGGGCTTATTACCTTATGCACAAGTAACTTACCGTTTACATAAGTTTGGGAACTTAATACACTAATATATAAATATGTTATAAAAAGAAACAAAGTTAAGTTAAATCTTAAAAAAAGTAATTAATAAACATAGGGCAACAACCAAATGTCTGTGATATGAAATGCAATAGTTACCAAATTCACCAAACTGATTGTTCCCAAACAAACTCATTCCTCAAACGACTAACCCAATTGGTGCCCAGAAAATGAGCACCAGGATGGTGCCAAAACATGCTTCCTGCAAGCACAGGTGAAGAAGATAGAAAATGGAGCTGGAAAGCTCAAACTTGCTCCCAGGTTGACTGACTGTAGCCGGAATAAGTTCCTCTCAGGTGGGCGAGGTCTATGACTTCCCATGTTCGTTTTATATTACTTTTCCAAAAGGCTAAAACAAATATTTCCCCAGTCTTAGTTTCAACGTAAAAATGTACGAAAAAAGGCAAAGAAGAAAAGAGAAATTAGAGTGTTTTTAGGAAAACAATAATGTAAAAAGGGTCATTAATCACATAAAAAAACCTCTCATTATTGAATAGTTTTGAAAAAATTTGACCTTGACAGAATATGAAGGAATATATGCGACAATTTCAAATTACAGACTCCTGAATTTGGAATTCAAATACAGAATATATAAGATTTCTTTAAAATAATTATAGCATATTTATTAATGATGTTATAAGAATATTAATGATGTTATAAGAATTTAAAAGAAATTTTTGGCTTAATTAGAACCAAAAATTAAGACTATTAGAATTTTCTCTGAATGAATATTATCTGTAGATATTGGATGTGCAAAAACATTAATTTATAAATTCATTGTTTAATTAAAAAAATATTAGAAAAAGATTATAGAATTTTCCTGGAATGAATCTTAAATAAACATCGATTAATCTAAATAAAAGCCAAATAGAAATTGATTTGAATCCAACAATGAGAATCCAATATCTTACAAAGACAATATAATGGCAGGGGAGCAAAGCATGCTAAATGTGCAGTCACTCGAGCGCTTTGGGGATATATTGGGTTGTGAAGAGTAGGTCCTAAAATCAAAAAAAGTTAAGTAAAGTTTTCCATTTTAGTGGGCGCTTGCCATTTTTTTATTTAATTTTTCATTTCCAACAATCGTTTTTTCCGATTATAACGCCATCTATGCATAATTTGAAAAAATGTTTCGGATAAAAGTTACTTATTTTTACGTAAGGAATCCAAATCTGCAATAAAAAATGAGGGCTCCTATTTAAGATTTTAAAGTAACCCCTCACCCCACCTCCGTGGGGGGTCGTGTTTGATGCCATTCGATAGATTTTTCAAAAATATTGAATAAGTGTATTTTACAGTTTTTCGATCTGATGTTCATTTCGCGAAATATCGCGGGATTCTTATTAAAATAATTTAATTTACCCCCCACCCCTCTCCTTGGGAAGTCGTGTTCGGTATCATTCGATAGATTTTTAAAAAATATTGAGCACATATTTTTTAGTTTTTCGATCGGTCATTCATTTCGCGAAATATTCGCTTTTTTCTCGTGAATTTTTGGGACTCACCCATTTCCTTACGCCCGGTTCAAATAGTCAGATTTTTGAAATATACACTCTTTTGCATGCACTTAACTTACCTTATCTTAATCTGACAATTTCGAGTTTTTTTAAGGATAGATTTTTTTTTTCGGACCCCCCTTAACGAACTCCCCTGAGTTAAGAGCCAATATATGGTAGAGGTACATCTGCAGGGTACCAGGTTTCTCCCCATATGCTAATCTGACGCGCTCGAGTAACTGCAAAAATCCCCGCTTGGGCTCCCCTACCATAAGCGGTCATATAAAAAATATGACTAGGTATATAAAAAATGAATAATTACCGGGAATACTCCTAGTTGACTGCCATTTTCCCTGGTTCAAAACACAGCTTCGTATTAAAATATTATTTTAAAAAGAAACTGGGAACTGTAGAAAAAAGACTTAATTAATTTCTAGAAAAATTCTCCGCCATTTTGGCTACTACATTATTCCGGCTCACAAGTCAAGTGACGAGCGAAATCCGCTTCTCCGACAAGGCAAACATTAAATTACCTCAGAACACGAAGTCATATTCATCACTAGGTGGCGTATAGTACGTTCCGTACACTGAAGTGTGACGTCACGTAAATAGTTAATTACAAGAAAATTAGAGAATTAAAAAGAGATTTAGGGAAAATAATAATAAAAGAATAATTAAAGATTTTGAAAAATACTTGAGTAACGTGACTAACCGTTACAATACCGATACGATTACGATACAATATTTGGCTCTTCAACACCTCTACTGTGGCCAAGTTACGAGTAATTACTGCAATTAGGATATTTTGTTTTTTTAGTTTATTCTGTCCAAACTACAACATTATTGACACTAAGCCAATTTTGTTACTATAAAATTTACATTACATTATAATTTACAATAAAAATAAAAAAAAGGGAAAATAAAGCAATGTTCAATATTGTAATACAAATTCATTTTTCGAAGGAAATTTAGTACATTCTGAAGAAATTCTAATTGGCGGAGCATCACATTCGTAAGACATTGTATAGATTTTTTTTGTTATTTGTGAAGAATATGTTGAATGGTTAATGATTCACTACACTTTTTACGCAGTATTATTATGCACTAGAGACCTTAGTTTGCAACTCAAAATAGGAATGTTACGTTCATAAGTGTATTCAGTGCTGCTGTATGGGGTGGAGGCCTGGACCTTAAAGAAATAAATAAGCGATCAACTTGAAGCATTTGAGATGTAGACCTACCGAACAATATTAAAAATAAGTTGGGTGGACAGAATAACAAATGTTGAGGTCCTCAGAAAGATGAAAAAGGAAAAGTAAATAATGAATACGATTAAGATAAAAAAAGTTACAATATCTCGGCCACGTAATGAGAGGGGATAAATATGCGTTGCTACAAACCATAATGCAGCGAAAAATACAGGGAAAACGAAGTATTGGAAGAAGACGCATATCCTGGCTCAACAATCTGAGAAAATGATTTAATTGCAGTTCCAACGACTTGTTCAGAGCTGCAATCTCAAAAGTGAAAATAGCTGTGATGATTTCTAAACTCCTTAGTGGAGACGGTACCTAAAGAAAAAGGCACTTTTTACAGACAGGTGATTGTCAGCCAATTGTCAGCCATGTGTAACCAATTCATAGCCTGCGAACGATTAATAATTTGTCTCTTCTACATCCAAAAGACAACATATTATTAATACAGAGTAATAATAATATCCAGATAGAAAAAGTACAAATATCTAGGAACGTTGGTTATTCAAAACGCAAAACAAACAGAAGAGATTAAAAGCCGTATAGAACTAGCAAGGGCAAAATTTGTGAAAAGGAAACGTCTATTGTGTAGTAGAGACCGAAAAATGGATCTAAGGATAATAAGGTTGTTGCGCTGCTACGTTTTTACAATTTTGCTCTGCGGATCTGAGGTTAGGATAGTAAAGCAATTAAAAAATAAGAAATAGGAAGCTTTTGAGCGTTGGTGTTATCGAAGAATCCTACGAATATCATGGGTAGACAAAATTAGCAATATTGACGTCCTTGACAGGGTTAATAAGAGGAAAGAAATTATACAGACAATCAAGAGGCGGAAGCTTGAATATATTGGGCATATAGTAAGGGGTCCTCATTATTGTCTGCTGCGTTTGATTATGGAGGGAGAAATAAAAGTTAAAAGAGGAAGAAGACGAACCTCCTGGTCACGAAATCTAAGGGAATCGTTTAGTCTAAGCTCTAACCAACTATTTAGAGCTGCTGTTAGTAAAGTAAGAATCGCCATGTTGATAGCCATCCTTCGATAGAAGATGGAACCGTCATAAGAAGAATCAATATTACACTTTGCATAATTAACATTACATTTTCCCTATTTCAGCTGATACCACTACATTTAAAGTTAGGAAAACATATCTATCAACAAAATCTACCAAGGACCATAAAGATATTATCAATCAGAAAGAGAGAAAGTAAAGAATTTAGTAAAAATAGCAAAGCAAAAATAATGGCCAGACTTTGGTACAGCTAGGCCTGCCGAGAGGGGGTACAACCGGTACATTTTACCGGGGCCCGGCGACGTAAGAGGCCCGGCTTCGACCAGACCAAAGGCGTAATTTTTCTCGTTTTTTTTGCTCCTCACTTTATGTGTATAATGCGTTTAGTTAATTCTCAGCTATATTTAATATGACCTTTACCTCTATTTTAAAATATAGAGCCTAGTATTGAGGCGACTGACGACTGATAATTATTTTGAGCCCGATGCAATAGTTCGCTGTGAAATATTTAATATTGTCATAGATTTTAATAAGCAACTTAACCAGAAGATTCAATGCAGCAATTGAAATTCATTCACTATTTAAAATTTTATGAACATTCTGAGATGAAGATAACGACAGTAGGTATAAAGAAAAAAAAATTGATATATTGCGCTAGTTTATAAAGAAGAGGATACACGGTGTTCAAAATTGAAGGAAACGTGATCGTAACTAAAAAAATAATAAATCTGAGAATGCCAAAATTAAGGGGTTTGTTTGTACTACTCATGATGCAACTTCTCAGCAAAAATTGATTTTTATGTTTTTTAGGGCCAGATGTATTAATGATCAAAAGTACAAAATTCAATATAATTTTATACATCAAATTTAAATCCTCAGAGGCTGCCTTTTACTTTAATAATTACTTCATTTATGTGGATAGCTAATATAAAAGTAATTATTTGAGATAAAAGTACATACTTTAAAGATTAAAATAGCATAGTTAGCTTTACTGAAAGGTGATTTTGATTTTGATATAATCGGCTGTCTAAAAACCTATCCAATTTTTGATAAAATTAATGTTTGACAGCGTATTACGTTTATTGTGCCATCTTGTGCCAAATTATATCCTTCACTATATGAAAGACTACAATGTAAGGAATAAAAAAATATATAAGACAAACTGCGCAAAGGTGCGCAACTGAGTACATGCGCATAAGTTTGCATCGAGCGCCGCTCGCATTTGTCTGAATTAATAATTAATTGCACTCGTACGTATTGTTTACAAGTATGTCAAACACATGTTAGTTGTTAGGGTTACGAAAAGAGATTTTATTTTTCATGAAGTAGTGTTATTCCTCAATAGAGAATATACTCTCTATGTAAATAACATACTCCTCACTCCTAACGATAAAATTATTAGTTTTCGAGATATTTGAACTTGAAACAAGAATATATTGCACAGATATTTTGATTAATGTATTGTGCTGCTTAATTTTTAATTTCAAATATTTTGAAAACTGATGATTTTCTCATTATGAATGAAAAATATACTCTTCAGTCTTAACGATAAAATCATTGATTTTAGAGATATTTGAAGTTTAACATTAAGCGGCACAATACATTAATCAAATATCTGTGCCGTTACATGTTTAACTTCAAATATCTCGAAAACTAATGACTTTATCGTTGCGAATGAAGTGTATGTTATTTGCATAGAGAGTATTGGAGAATAGAAAAATTGCGCAAAAATGGCATTTCCGCCAGTGGCGTAGAATTTGGGAAGGGTCAACCATTCACTGTCCCCTGTCGTACGCCTCCGGTAATAGCCAGAAACGTTTGTTTAACATAATTGTATAGGGTGTACAGTACCTACACTTTTTGCCAAGTATAAAAAGGATACGTCGAAAAGTTTTAAACCACTGAGCAAAAATAGTTTTTAAATTTTTAAATAAAACACCCTGTAACTCTGTATGGAGCCACATTTTATTTAAGTGATTTGGGTTAAATCCTAATATTTTGAGGTCCAAAATCTACATCTCAAAGATTGGACATTATTAATGAATCACCCTGTATAACGATATTTTTTAAGTAAAATACCCCCTAATGAATGGATGAAAACTAAAAAACGACCCCTATTATATATATACTCGTTATACGGTATACCTCAAATATTTTAAGTTCTCAGCGAGATAACTTTTACAGTTTAAACAAATTTAGTTTCGATCACGTTTTGACCAATTTTGAACACTGTGCGATAGAGCGATATACAAGGAGAATATTTGTGAATCTCAACTTCCTCCAATAGATTTACTTAATAAAATTAAACATCCCAAATTGAAATCATATTTCCTAACGTCGTTATAGCGTCAATAATATTTTGCACATTACCGGTGAAAGTCGCAAAAGGGGAAAAGATCCTTTAGTTTTCTTTCTATCATAAAAAATGCTATGAGATCTAAAATGAAACAGGATCAGTTAACTGGCCTAGCAACTTTGTGTATTGAGAATGATTTGGTAAAATCATGCGATTTTTCGAAAATTATACACATCTTTCCCAATCAAAAAACTCGAAAAGCTCCGGTATTGTAAATATTTTCACTATAATTAAAAATATAATCAAAATTTAATAAAAGTTATATCTGAAATATTTTTTATTACTTACTCATTATTGATAATTTTATTTCCATAAAAATTAAACAATGATTTTCGTTCTTCACTTTTTGCCGGCGGTCCGCTCTTCACTTCTTACCGGGGCCCGCTCATCTCTCTCGGCGGCCCTGGATACAGCAACGGAAAACAATAGCAGGGAAAACCAAACGCTATTCTACAGAACCCTTAAAAACCTCAAAATCCAAAACAGGAAAGTGGCCGTAAATAACCTTTTTTCAAAAGATGGAACCGTCATATTGGAAGAACAGAAGAAAATAGAAAGATGAAGAGAGCATTTCAGAGATTTAATAAATTTCGAATCTACGGTCCAAATTGATGACATCAAGTGAGAGAGAGAGAGAGGTACCCGAGGGAAATAAAGAAATCATAGAGGACGAAGTAAAAGTAGCAATCCAGCAGCTGAAGTTAGGGAAAGCGGCAGGCTGTGACGACATATTCCCTGAAATGAAAATATTTTTGTCACCAGCAGGAAAAAGCATATTGGTATATCTGATTAATACGGCATGTAGAACCAAAACAGTACCGCAAGATTGGACAACCTCCATTGTAGAGCTGATTTAAAGAAAGGTGACCCTAAATCCTGTAACAATTAGAGAGGTATCTCGCTACTTAGTGTCCCTGTCAAAGGGTACGAAAGAGTACTAGAAGAGCGACTACTAGAAATTTAGTGGAGGAAGATCTAAAAGAAAATCAGTGCGGTTTCAGACCGGGAAGAAGCACCCAAGATTTAGTCTTCACATTAAGGCAGAGAGTTGAAAAAACCGTTGAAAGAAATGGACAGATATTTATGGGATTTATCGAGTTTGAAAGTGCTTTTGATCAAACCCCAAGGCAAATCATTTGGAATTCCTTAATCAGGAAAAATGTCCCGGATAATCTAACTAATGCCATTAAAAGTTTCTATACCGAAAATGCGAAGGTACACGTAAGACAGGGAAAGAAGATATCGGAAACTTTCAGGACAATAGTTGGGGTACGTCAAGGTGGCATACTAAGCTCATTGTGATTTTAAGCTCTTACAGATGAAATAATGAAAGCATACAAAAATATGTAGTAACACAAGACTTAACGCCATGTGTAAAGGAAGATCATTATCACCCTACTCTTAATTTTTGTATATTCTACAATAAAAATAATAAGCAAAAATTTGAAGTAAATTTGTCCAATGAATATAATTATAAAAAAGCATATTTTGAACTGTTGGTTAATAATGTCCGAAATACAAATTGGGACGCAGTAAAAAATGAAACAAATGTAGACTTAGCTTTAGAAACTTTTTATAAAATATGGAATAAAATTATACAGAACTGTGTACCAAGATTTAAAACATTTAATAATTCCAAATTATTTCCTACTTGGTATACAAAAGAAATAAAAGATTTAATTAAAAATACAAACAAACTCAGAAAATTACAGAATATCTCAAATTATTATTTAGAAAAATACAAGGCAAGCAGACGTGCATTAAAATGCTTAATAAAAATAGAAGAGAATAAATATTTAAAGGAAGTGCAACAAAATGTGGAGGGTAATATAAATTATTTTTGGAACTATATTAAAAACAAAAAATCCAATTTTGCTCATGCTGGAAATTTTGTTTACTTAGGTCAGAATGTTGATGGTGAAAATACAGCCGAATTATTTGCTAAGTATTTTGCATCTACATACACCTCAGATAAAGCGACTTATAATTTAGATTGTGGTAATAGTTCTTACTTGCATAATGATTTTTTCGCAACTGAATCAATAGATTACAATGATTTCAAAGAAGCTGTAAAAAAATTAAAGCCAAAGAAAGCAGCGGGTACTGACGGTATTCCACCTTATATATTATACAGGGGTGGCCCAGCTACTTGATAGTCCGAGCCATTTGTCAAAATTTGAAATTTTTCGCGAGCCGCAGTTAAACAATTACCTGTTGATCAGTTTTTTACACCAAAAACTGTAAAAAATATAGAACATTTTTCTCTCACTGTTTGGATTTCACGATTTTTAAAATGAAATAAAATGGTTCACGTCGTTGTTTCAAATATGCAAATAATTCTACAAGCATCCTTTACAATTCAGGATACTTCGATTCTTCATCATCCTTCCACTTTTTTCTGGGACGGCCTACTGATCTTCTATCGTCTCTCAAAAAACCCCGTCTTTAACACTATGTCCATCTTATCTTAGCTTTTATAATATAAAAGCATATTATGTCTGACGATGTTTTTTATATGTCATCTGTGATTACCGCCCCCAACTATTTAAACTTTTTTACTACTTCGAAGTTGTGGTCATTAATAGTTATATTCTGCCTAACTCTTGGTCTTGGATTTTTATTCTACTATTTTATTTCATGTAACTAGCATATATTTCGTCTTCCCTTCATTTATTCGAAGGCTCCGACTGCCTGTTTCTTCCTCGAGTTGTGAAAACACCTCTCTCACGTACCTACGTCTCTTGTAGAATGAGCGACTGCACCTATATGATCAGCAAAGGCCAACGATAGTTTTGATCCTCGATTCGCAAATTCTCCTGTCAGTTGAGATTATATTTTACTTATTGCATATTCTAAGGCCAAATTGAATAACAACAGTGATAAGGGGTCTCCTTGTCGAAGTCCTGATGTTACACTGTCTTTTATATTTGTTGTTAGTAATTTAAGACATTTTGAAACACAAAAATTAAAAGTAATTCAGGTACATTTATTGAGAGCCACAAATAATCCTTCAAAGAGCCACATGTGGCTCGCGAGTCACAGTTTGGCCACCCCTGTAATATATTAAAAGGTTGTAGTGAGTGGTTGATTGAACCGATGGTACATATTTTTAATAGCATAGTTAATTCTAAAGTCTTTCCTACAATTTGGAAAACTGCAGTTACTACACCAATAGATAAATCTGGAACATTACCAAACATTGAAAACTACAGACCTATAGCAATAATGTATGCTCCCGCCAAACATTTTGAACAGATTATACATAACAAGTTATATTCATATATAGAAAAGTACATAATGTCTCAACAACACGGTTTTGTGCTAAACAAGTCAGTAAATACAAATTTATTTATTTTTGCAGACCAGGTTGCTGACACATTAAGCACTAAATTGCAACCTTATACTACCGTATACGGATTTTAGAAAAGCTGTTGACCGCGTTAATCATGATGTGTTACTAAAATAGTTAAGTACATATGGCTTGTCTAATAATTTTATTGAACTCATCAAAAGCTATCTGGAAAACAGACGTTTTGTAGTTCGACACAAAGGTAATGTATCAGGAAAGTTTTACGCCAATTCCGGAGTTCCTCAGGGTTCAAATTTAGGACCTCTTCTCTTTATTATATTCAATAACGACCTTCCTTATATTTGTAAATATACTGAGTGTCTTTTATTTGCAGATGATTTAAAAATGTACAAAATTATTCAGTCAGTACGTGATTGTATTAAGTTACAGAGAGACATTGATAGTATTTACGAATGGAGTATAGTTAATAAGTTAGAGTTTAATATTAATAAATGTACAGTTATGACGATAACTCGGTTACAGGAACCAGTTATTTTTGATTATGAGATGGGAGGTGAGAGATTGGCTAGGGTTACTGAAGTAAAAGACTTGGGAGTAACATACAATCAAGTTTTTTCGTTTGGGAAACATATAAATCAGCGGCAAACAAATTGTTTGGATTTATTAGAAGACAGACAATGGCATTTACAAACATTAATACAATAAAATTTCTCTATTTTACTTTTAGTCCTGTCGCCAGGGGGGGTACAACGGCCTCCTTAATTCAGATGGACTTACCCAAGTTTTTTCTATATATTTTGACCCGCAGAATACGAATTTTTTGGGTAACAGTTGATCCCGATGTCGATAAGATTGTTATAGACAAAGAACTTGAGGAATTACATAACAGCGATTTCTCGCAAAACAAAACATCTTTTTGTATTTTTTGGGTTATTTTAAGCAAAAAATATTCCTACAAGTTTTTTCGTAGAATGCATAGTTTTCGAGATAACCGCGGTTGAACTTTAAAAAAATCGAAAAATTGTAATTTTTGAAACCGAATAACTTTTGATTAAAAAATAAAGTAGCAATTCTGCTTACCGCATTTGAAAGTTTAAGTCAAATTATATCGGTTTTGATTATTTGCATTGCTAGAAATTTATTATTTTATTGTTAAACAAAGCTATAAACACCTAGTATGTGAGTGATGTTTTCAATGATTTCTCATTTAAAATCGAACGAGTAGGTAGAGTAGCTACGAGTGCAAGCGAGGCAATTTCTACGTAGCATACGTTAAAACGCATGTATTAGGCACGGGAAACACTATGTGTTTATAGATTAGTTTAACAATAAAAAAATTAATTTTTAGCAATGCAAATAATCAAAACCGATATAATTTGACTTAAACTTTCAAATGCGGTAAGCAGAATTGCTACTTTATTTTTTAATCAAAAGTTATTCTGGTTCAAAAATTGCAATTTTTCGATTTTTTTAAAGTTCAACCGCGGTTATCTCGAAAACTATGCATTCTACGAAAAAACTTGTAGGAATATTTGTTGCTTAAAATGACCCAAAAAATATAAAAAGATGTTTTGTTTTGCGAGAAATCGCTGTTATGTAATTCCTCAAGTTCTTTGTCTATAACAATCTTATCGACATCCGGATCAACTGTTACCCAAAAAATTCGTATTCTACGGGTCAAAATATATAAAAAAAAACTTGGGTAAGTCCATCTGAATTAAGGAGGCCGTTGTACCCCCCCTGGCGACAATACTATTTAGTGCGACGTAAATTTTAATTTGCAAGCGTAATATGGTTTTGTGAGTATATGTCAACACTGAAAGGATTAGAAAAAATGTTCTTCGGTGTTTGTATTTTAAAAAACACAAAAAATGGCCTGATTATAACTCTGTTAGGTCAGCCTACTTAAGAAACGAGTTTAAAATATTGTCACTAGGACAAAGAATGGACATAATGGTAATTATGTTTATATACGATATAATTAACAATAAAATTAACAGCCTATATATACTTTCACTCATTCCATTCAATATTGCTCCTCGTCGGACACGATCTTCATTAATGTTCAACTCACAATCTTGTTGCAACAAGATCTCCCCTTGCCAATGTACTTAAGTTATTAAACAATTTAATTGATGTAGATTGGTCCTTGTATCGGACAAAGTTTTATAAATTGATACTAAGTCAAATTTTAAACACCTCTGTGAAAAAAAAAATATTCAAGCCTCTACAATGCTGGAAATGATAATGAGATAATTTGTATAACTTTTATATAACTCAGAAAGTCACCTATTTAACAATATACAGCTATAAATGTATATTCTTTTAGCCATGTAATGAGACATTTAGTATGTATGGTTAATAAATGAATAAATAAATAAAATGATAAAAGCCTATCACATAGGATACAGACTCATGCAGCAGGTATCAATACACGCAATGGCGTACTCGGATGACCTCGTTATTCTGGCACCTACAGCAAAACAACTGCAAGAAAATTTCGCTACATGGAATAAAGCATTCAGAGATAGAGGACTAATAATAAATGCCAGGAAAACACAAGTGATGAGTATACCGCATCAACAAGATTTCAAAATCAGAATAGACGATGAAACAATTGGACAAGTGTCATGGTTCAAATATTTAGGACTGTTCATTAACAAAAATGGAAATATTAAAACAAAAGTAGACAGCAGAATAAGAAACACCGAAAGACTTTTTCATGCTTTAGGGAAGGCTCTGCTCAATAAAAAGAAAATCACCAGACAGACGAACTTAAATGTCTTTAATTCCATCTACGTGGCGACACTAACCAATAGCAGCGAATCATGAATAATAAACCAACGGAATGCTTCGAGAATATATGCTGTAGAGATGAAATACCTAAGGAGAGTACTTGGGGCCTCCAGGAGGGATCGTATCAGAAAGGAGGAAATCAGAAAGCACTTGCAAACAAAAGCAGTTCTGGATAGAGTTAGAGAAAATCAGCTGCGATGGTTTGGCTATCTTAATCGAATGCCAAACGAGAGACTTCCTAAAATAGTCTAGGAGTGTAAGGTGCACGGCAAATGAAAAAGAGGCAGACCTCAGCTAACATGGAACAACACCATAGAGAAGGCTTTAACAAAAAGAAATATAGACTGCAGGCGAGCAAAAACTTTGACAAAAAAACAGAAGAGAATGTAGAAGAACTTATACTGCAGCCCCACGATAAAAGAGTTATAATTATCAGTAGTAATTGCACAAGAGCTCTAAAATTATTGAATTTTTCCCGAATGACAGTTTGACAGTTTTAATTTCACGAGCCGAAGGCGAGTTAAATTATGTCAAAGTGTCACTAGGCAAAAGTTCTATATTAATTTTAGAGATCGAGTACAATTTGTTGCGATTATTTCATGAATAAAACTGTTCAAAACCAAAATTTTATTGTAATTTATTTATGTAAGTACAAATTAGTACAATTAAACAAACAGTTGTTATAAATATTAATTTGACGGTTGAAAGTCATCACTTTTATAATTTTTAAAACATTTATTGTCATTAATGTCACTGAATGTATTTTTTCGTAGCAACGAAGGGCATCTGACGTAATATACTTGACGACGGGAAATTATCAAAAATTATCGATTTAATTTAGATTTCTGTAAGTCTTACTTTTACTTCATTTAAAATGAACTCTCACATGCAACCCATTCAAGATTTGAAATAAAGATTATGTATGATGTATGTATCTCGGCCACGTTATGAGAGTGGATAAATATGTGTTGCTACAAACCATAATGCAGCGAAAAAAGCAGGGAAAACAAAGTATTGGAAAAAGACACATTTCCTGGCTCAACAATATGAGAAAGTGGTATAATTGCAGTTCCGTCGACTTGTTCAGAGCTGCAATCTCAAAAGTGAAAATAGTTGTGATGAATACTAACCTCCTTAGAGGAGACGGTACCTAAGGAAAAAGGCATTTTTACATACAGGTGATTTCTCTCCAAAGGTATGAGGTGTCCAATTGTCAGCCAGGTGTGACCAACTCATAGCATGCGAACGATTAATAAATTGTCTCTTCTACATCCAAAAGGCAACAGATTATCAATACAAAGTAATAATAATATCCAGAGAGAAAAACTAGATAAGTATTCTTTTCGTCAAGATATAAGAAATTTGACCTGACGCTGGTGGGATGTCCCTACCGATTTAGTATCATAATAAATAGTTGACGTTACTAATCCCTCAATTGTCTTTGCGACGGGTGGCAATAGTTTTGGAACATCTACTAGGGCCGTACTTTATATTATTTACAGGTTATTTCATTGCAGAGCGAATAATTATTCTGAACATTGGATCCAAAAATGGCTGGCTTGGAGGGGAAAGTTTTTTACTATCGGAAAAAAACATTAAAGATTCAAAGCTGGACTACCATGAAAATATGACGAGTAGCTTGTCTAAGGAATGGTTTGAAAAGAAGGTGTTGCCAAATTTGCCTCCAAAAATGTAATTGTAATGGATCACGCAACGTATCACAGCGAACAAATTAGAAAAATCCCCGGTGTAGGTTCGACAAAAAAACAGATATCTGATTTTTTGTATGACAATGATTTGTACTTTGAAGAAACATACAGTAGGAAAAATGAAAGAATACCCATGAACGAACATATAAAACACGCTGTATTTTCCTGGAACCGTGTCACACAAAAAATTGGCCAGCGCAAGTACATGTAATAATTACTGTTACATGTACTTGCACTGGACAATTTTCTTTGTGACACGGTGAGAGGAAAATACAGCGTGTTTTATATGTTCGTTCATGAGTATTCTTTCATTTTTCCGACTGTATACAAAAAAAGAAATGTTGGAAATTCTTCACACAAAAGTGTTTGAGAAACAATTTGTTATAAACGAATTAGCCAAACGTGATGGTCATAATGTATTGTGATTACCTCCTTACTACTGTGTCTTCAACCCCATTGAATTAATCTGGAGCCAACTTAAGGAAAGTTTACGGCGAAACAACTGCTTTCCCAAATTTAGTAGCGAATCTGTGTCACATGTTGTAGAAGAAATAAAAAAGATTTCCCCAACACTGTGGCAAAATTGTGTTTCACATGTTATAAAAACGGAAGATCATTACAGAACATTAACCTCACATATTAAACCAATAATTATAACATTAGATAACGATTCTAGTGAAGATGACAGCGATAGTGTCATAGAGTTGTAATTTGTATTTATTTTTTTCCGTCTAAACTTCAAATTTTATTTTTCTATGTTATTTTCTATGTTATTTTTTATTATGTTATCTTTTTAATTCTGATTTTTGCTACCACTCTTTTAATCTTTTATTGTTATTATCATTAATTTCCTTAATTTCTTTAATTTGTTCATTTCTCTTATTTCATTGTACATAATAATACACCTATAACTACATAGATATAAATACGTAATAAATATAATGATATGATATTTAAATTTATATTTATTATTCCAACCCCATTAAAATATTATATCTACTTGAAGACTTGAATTTTTTTTGTTAATGGGATGGGTACGAACTTTCGGCTTTAAGCCGTTACGTTATTACCGAGGGCCGAAAGTCCCTGAAAACTTCTATAATGTTTATTTGAATTAGTTACAGGGGTGAAAAACTAAGAGAAAATTTAGTGTGATTTTTAATTTTAAATATCTCATTCAAAAGAAACTTTTAATTCATTCCAAGGGACTTTCGGCCCTCGGTAATAAAGTAATTTTTCATTCTGCGTTTAAATTTTTCAAAAATATTTACATATTAGTTTTCTCAGGATTCGAAAAAAATGATTACATTTAAGACACATTGAAAATTTTGACAGGCGTCAAAATTTTGCATTTGTTCCTTTCCCCTTAATTTTAACGAATCCGCTCCTGGAGGGTTTGTTGTTTGTTATTATGATACTAAATCGGTAGGGACATCCCACCAGCGCCAGGCCAAATTTCTTATATTTTGACGCAAAAATATTATACAAATATCTAGGAACATTGGTTAGTCAAAACGCGAAACAAACACAAGAGATTAGAAGCCGTATAGAACTAGCAAGGGCAAAATTTGTGGAAATAAAACATCTATTATGTAGTAGTGACCAAAAAATGGATCTAAGGCTTTGGCCACACGGGCGAATTTTTACGGCGCTGTAAGAGCAGTAAGCGCCGTAAAATTACGCGGCAGTAAGCGCTGTAAAAAGCATGGCTACACGTGGATGTAAATTACGGCGTGTCGCGAGATGAAAATACAGGTTTTAGGTCGTTGTTTTGGCTAGGGCGTGGTCTCACGGTGGAATTGTGTTTTCGATAAAACGCCTTCTCAGCATTTTCAAAAAGTGAAAACGTTATTATTATTATTAAAAATTTTTATGGACGTACGATTTGATGGGAAAAGACACTCAATGGAAAAACGTGAAAAACAGAGACCATGCCAAGGAGAAAATTGTAAAGCCAAACCACTAACATACTGTGGAAATTGAAAACAGGAATAGATGTAAATAAAAATTTTAATTCTCATAACTGTTTTAAATTTATTCATACATACTTTCAATATTATGATAACTATATAGTCCAAGTAATGAAGCTTAAAATAGGACAAAACCTCCCAATTTTTACAGAATGGATCGATTTGCTTGAAAATTTGAAAATAATTAGTGGATAGTCCAAGCATCAAAATCTATATGATGCCAAAAGGCGCTTTTACCATGGAGGTGGTTGCCACCCCATGTCGGGGGTGAAAATTTTTTATTATATTTTGACCGCAAAAGTTGGTAAAAACATTCATTCTAAGCAAAAAGTGTCCTATACATTTTTTTTGATAAAATTAATAGTTTTCTATTTATTCGCTATCGAAAGTGTTAGTTTTATATTAAAAAAATTAATGTTTTTAATCAGTTTTCTGCAAATAACTCAAAAAGTTTTTGTTTTATCAAAACCACTTTGCTTAAAAAAGTGTACCTTTTGAAAAAATCAACAAAACCTTGTTTTTAAATTTTCTTTAAGACCAATAGTAATCGAACTATACTTTATTATATGTTATGTATTCTTGGGCAAATGCTAAATACTGTTGTAGTTTCAAAGTCAAAAGACGGGAAAACTATGCATTTTTCGAGGATCACTTGTTTAAACTAATTTGAAGTATTTAAAAATATCTTTCTTCAAAAATAAAAAAAGTCTTTAGCTCAAAAATTAGGTGGCTTATAATGAAAAGAATGTCAGACCCTATATTTTTCAGCGAAAAACTGATCGAAAGCAAACCCATAATCACCACCCTGATTAAAATTAGTCATTGACCTTATTTCGTCTTCTTTACTTATGTATTATTAATAGGTTCTAGAAGTTTAACTGGTTTAGAATGATTAGTTTAAAAAAAAAATGGAGTCAAAAGCAAATATCGAATTTTTGAAGTTTGGTAAAAAATTCCCTTTTCTTCAGAATAGAAAGATTATCATCAGAGATACAAAAAAATATTTAATACAAAAATTGTAGCTTATTTAATTCCTAAGAATTTGGTTTGCAAAAATTTTCTCTACGGTAAAAATTGAGTGAGCTATTGACAATTAAAACTTGTAATTACATGCAAAAATCACCTTTACCAACCCTTTCAAAGTCACCACTTTTTGCGACTGAGGATTTTAAAAGGATTTGGTATTAACAGTCTTATAGATCTTGTAAAAACTTAGCAAATTATTTTTTAACAAACTTTTTAAGGTAAAAATTAAAAGGGTTACGGTTAAAAAATCAATATATTTTTTTCAAAACAAAAAAAAAAGAAATTTAATTGGAAGCATAATAATATCAGTTAGCTTTGCTTTTAGTCATTGGCCTTATTAATTCTTCTTTATTTATGTATTATTAATAGATCTTAAAAGTTTGACTGGCTTAGAATGATTAGATTTTAAAGAACTAGAGTTAAAAGCGAATAACGACTTTTTGTAGTTTGGTAAAAAATGCCATTTTCTTCAAAATAGAAAGATTAGCATCAGATATACGAAAAAATGTTTTAATATTAAATTGTAGGTTATTTAATTCCCAAGAACTTGGTTTGAAAAAATTTTTTCTACGGCAAAAATTGAGTGATTGGTAAATGAGTATATATCGAAAAACATTGATTTTTTCTATATAAAACTAACACTTTCGATAGCGAATAAATCGAAAAGTATTAATTTTATCAAAAAAATGTATAGAACGTTTTTTGCTTAGAATGAATGTTTTTATCAACTTTTGCTGTCAAAATATAATAAAAAATTTCCACCTTTAATATGGGGTGGCAACCGACCCCATGGTAAAAGCGCCTTTCGGCATCATATAGATTTTGATCCTTGAACTATCCACTACTTATTCTCATTCTGTAAAAATTGCGAGGTGAAATGCTTCGGTTCCTGGACTAATAACGCCCAGAGTCCTGTTTATAGGACTGGTTATAATTCAAAAAGTAAAATAATTTAATGAATATTTCTTTATTAAGAACAAGATTACTACTGATAATTATGTATAAGTAGAAAATTTTACCCCCTCTGTGGCTCAGTGGTAAGAGCGCCTACCTTTTGATCGAAAGGTCCGAATGGTCGTGAGTTCGAATCTCACCAGGGTCAGAAATTTTTCGTTTATTATAAATTAATAAATGAAAATAGGTTCTGTCCTTGTGGGATCGGTACTCACCGGAGGAACCGCAGACGTTCGGATACAATTAGCGTCTCTTTGCAAAGACAATGACGTCGACTTTGCAAAGTAACAAGACACTTACTCAACACACATACACACACTACACATTACTCCCCTGAGTTAGTGATAAGTTATAGTTTAAAATATTATTATGAAATTGACTGGCCAGTTGGTTGTGAAAACCAGTGCAAATAAAACACAAAACCCACACAAGTAAAATTTTAAAAGGACACCGCACACATCTTATGGAAAATATAATGTCACTCAAATTCAATAAAATTTATATGAATAGATTCGTTTCAAATTAACCGTCAATTCTTATCATTGCGCCAACTCTGTATTTTCAATAATAAGAGCAGAAATTGATATAAATAAATCTGAAATCAAATGCGTACGTACATAAGTTAGAGAGAGAAAAAATATTTTAAAATTCCCAAATTATCGGTACTCCATAAATCAGCGGATTAGTTTCACTAATCCGCTTAGGCCCAGCGGGGTTTAAGCTGTTTTGAATAGCACCCAGAGCAATAGTGATTGTAACTGACACATTTATGGACTCCGAAAATGTGATTTCGATAAACTTTAATTGCAATTTGCGCCGTAAATAATCATAATTAAGAGTTGGCGCAATGATAAGAATTGACCGTTAATTTAAAACAAATCTATTCATATAAATTTTATTGAATTTGAGTGAATTACATTTTCCATAAGATGTGTGCCGTGTCCTTTGAAAACAAAATAATTCCGGCGAAATGGGTTTAGTTAATTTTTTAACGAAAATGTAGCTCGTAGTCAAACACGCTTGTCTGACCACGCAGTACGCGACGGCCAATAAAATGAATTCGTCCCTTCGTTTGTGACACAACGCCGACGCCAAAGATGGGCCGCGCCGGTTCGATGTTGCTGCGCGATATTTTACAGCTCAGTTTGGCCATCTACTATTCTCTCCGTGGGACCAATTTTCGCGCTTATTTTTACGCCTCTTACGGCCCCGTAAAAAATCGCCCGTGTGGCAAAAGCCTAAGGATAAGGTTGTTGCGCTGCTACGTTTTTACAACTTTGCTCTGCGGATCTGAGGTCAGGATATTGAAGCAATTAGAGAATAAGACATTGGAAGCTTTTGAGCGTTGGTGTTATCGAAGCTTGAATATTTCGGTCATATTATGGTAAGCAGTCCTCGTTATAGTCTGCTGCGTTTAATTATAGAGGGCAAAATAAAAGGTAAAAGAGATGTAAAGAAGACGAACCCCCTGGTTACGAAATCCCAGCGAATCGTTTAGTCTGAGCTCTAACCAACTGTTTGGAGCTGCTGTAAATAAAATAAGAATCGCCATGTTTATAGCCAATCTTCGATAGGAGATAGTAGCTTAAAAAGAAGAATCAATATTACACTTTGCATAATTTAGATTACATTTTCCCTATTTCAGCTCATACCAATACATTTAAAGTTCAAGGTTCACTCGGTATTCAACAATACAAAAAAATACAACACCACACAACCTAAAAGCTATCGCTTAATTTTATATCATTCTTTCCACCGGATACCTATTTTCCTTCAACCGTACATTTCTTTCAACGGCGGGCACATATTCATCGGAGCTACAATTTTTTCGTCGACATGCTTTTAAAAAACGTAAAGTACAAAGCCCCTTTTTGGAATGAAGTTAACTTCGAGCTTGGCGTGTGAAAATCCATTTCGAAAGTATAAAATTCACATATCTAGCAATTTCTCTAATTAGGGAAACATTTTAGTTAATGAACCAACCCGTACAGCTTCCAGTTTGCTTTTTATTTGCCTTTTTTTGGCGATTTCCAAGTAATATCAATTAAAGAGATTGGAAGATTTAACAGCATTATTTGGATAAAAAGCTTAATAGATCAGCAGAAAAATAATCATTTACCCCGATATAAATAAAACATAAACGTTAATCTTTTATGTTTCCATCTGCATAAAAAAGGGCCTTTTAACAGGTTTTTCAAATACCTATAAAAATGTAAAAATATCTGAAATGTCTTTTTATTTATGATCCAATTTTAATATGAATTAACTTGTCTCGATTACAATAATCATTGACACAGAAATTACAACAAATTATACATTATTAAACAATATACAGTGAGGACGTTTGAGTTGGGATAAATTCATTTTCTCGAGATTGGGTGACTCTGGAGATAAATCCCGAAACAAGTCAATGTTTATTTTTAAATTAGAATCTTTTGGCATATATATGATACTAGTGACGTCATCTATCTGGGCGTGATGGCGTAATCGATAATATATTTTAATGAGAAGTCAGTGATAATCAGATATAGGAGTTGTGTGATAGCTCCTTCGAAAGGTCATTCAAGGCTCTATGCAATAATATACAGTGCGTCCATAAAGTAACGCATAAATTCATTATTTCGTAAACTGGCAAGTATAAGGAAAAATCCCGAAACAGGTCGACTGTTATTTTTAATTTCCGATTTTTTGGCATATATATCATACTAGTGACGTCATCCATCTGGGCGTGATGACGTAATCGATGATTTTTTTAAATGAGAATAGGGGTCATGTTATAGCTCATTTGAAAGGGTATTTAATTCTCTATTCCCTAATATAAACTTTAACATAATTATTTATACAAGGTGTTCAAAGAAACATTTTTTAAATAATAATAATAAATGATGGTTTTGCTTGTTTTCGATTCAGAGGGTTGCACACCAGCTAGACAGGCACTGTTTCTACCCTTTCAGGCGTCATCAGTAGCTTTCGATAGTGTGCCCACCTCTGAACCGAAAAACAGCTCCACCATCATTTTAAAGGGAATCTGAAAAATAATTCAAATTTCCCATCAGACGCGATACAGCGACATCTACTGACAAATTGAAGAATCTCAGATGCAGAATCCACCAATTTAATAAGAACTAAAATGGTAGATAGTATTTTAAAACTGAGATTTTTCGTGTTTGAAAGTTCTTACTGGTACATCCTTAATCTGCGACTTTTTCAATTAATAAGACAGCAGACAACGAATATAGAAAACGAAAGGGAAACGATCACATTTCGCTTTCATTCGTCTAGGAAAAACGGATAGCAGAGGAACTTTCAGTACTCAAATCCGAGTAAAGGAAATAAAAATAATAAATAATGGTTTTGCTTGTTTTCGATTCAGAGGGTTGCACACCAGCTAGACAGGCACTGTTTCTACCCTTTCAGGCGTCATCAGTAGCTTTCGATAGTGTGCCCACCTCTGAACCGAACAACAGCTCCACCATCATTTTAAAGGGAATCTGAAAAATAATTCAAAATATCCCATCAGACGCGATACAGCGACATCTACTAACAAATTGAAGAATCTCAGATGCAGAATCCACCAATTTAATAAGAATTAAAATGGTAGATAGTATTTTAAAACTGAGATTTTTCGTGTTTGAAAGTTCTTAATGGTACATCCTTAATCTGCGACTTTTTCAATTAATAAGACAGCAGACGACGAATATAGAAAACGAAAGGGAAACGATCACATTTCACTTTCATTCGTCTAGAAAAAACGGACAGCAGAGGAACTTTCAGTACTCAAAACTGAGTAAAGGAAATAAAAATAATAAATGATGGTTTTGCTTGTTTTCGATTCAGAGGGTTGCACACCAGCTAGACAGGCACTGTTTCTACCCTTTCAGGCGTCATCAGTAGCTTTCGATAGTGTGCCCACCTCTGAACCGAAAAACAGCTCCACCATCATTTTAAAGGGAATCTGAAAAATAATTCAAATTTCCAATCAGACGCGATACAGCGACATCTACTAACAAATTGAAGAATCTCAGATGCAGAATCCACCAATTTAATAAGAATTAAAATGGTAGATAGTATTTTACAACTGAGATTTTTCTTGTTTGAAAGTTCTTACTGGTACATCCTTAATCTGCGACTTTTTCAATTAATAAGACAGCAGACGACGAATATAGAAAACGAAAAGGAAACGATCACATTCCGCTTTCATTCGTCTAGGAAAAAAGGACAGAAGAGGAACTTTCAGTACTCAAATCCGAGTAAAGGAAATAAAAATAATAAATGATGGTTTTGCTTGTTTTCGATTCAGAGGGTTGCACACCAGCTAGACAGGCACTGTTTCTACCCTTTCAGGCGTCATCAGTAGCTTTCGATAGTGTGCCCACCTCTGAACCGAAAAACAGCTCCACCATCATTTTAAAGGGAATCTGAAAAATAATTCAAATTTCCAATCAGACGCTATACAGCGACATCTACTAACAAATTGAAGAATCTCAGATGCAGAATCCACCAATTTAATAAGAATTAAAATGGTAGATAGTATTTTACAACTGAGATTTTTCGTGTTTGAAAGTTCTTACTGGTACATCCTTAATCTGCGACTTTTTCAATTAATAAGACAGCAGACGACGAATATAGAAAACGAAAGGGAAACGATCACATTTCACTTTCATTCGTCTAGAAAAAACGGACAGCAGAGGAACTTTCAGTACTCAAAACTGAGTAAAGGAAATAAAAATAATAAATGATGGTTTTGCTTGTTTTCGATTCAGAGGGTTGCACACCAGCTAGACAGGCACTGTTTCTACCCTTTCAGGCGTCATCAGTAGCTTTCGATAGTGTGCCCACCTCTGAACCGAAAAACAGCTCCACCTTCATTTTAAAGGGAATCTGAAAAATAATTCAAATTTCCCATCAGACGCGATACAGCGACATCTACTAACAAATTGAAGAATCTCAGATGCAGAATCCACCAATTTAATAAGAACTAAAATGGTAGATAGGATTTTAAAACTGAGATTTTTCGTGTTTGAAAGTTCTTACTGGTACATCCTTAATCTGCGACTTTTTCAATTAATAAGACAGCTGACGACGTATATACAAAACGAAAGGGAAACGATCACATTTCGCTTTCATTCGTCTAGGAAAAACGGATAGCAGAGGAACTTTCAGTACTCAAATCCGAGTAAAGGAAATAAAAATAATAAATGATGGTTTTGCTTGTTTTCGATTCAGAGGGTTGCACACCAGCTAGACAGGCACTGTTTCTACCCTTTCAGGCTTCATCAGTAGCTTTCGATAGTGTGTCCACCTCTGAACCGAAAAACAGCTCCACCATCATTTTAAAGGGCATCTGAAAAATAATTCAAAATATCCCATCAGACGCGATACAGCGACATCTACTAACAAACTGAAGAATCTCAGATGCAGAATCGACCAATTTAATAAGAATTAAAATGGTAGATAGTATTTTAAAACTGAGATTTTTCGTGTTTGAAAGTTCTTACTGGTACATCCTTAATCTGCGACTTTTTCAATTAATAAGACAGCAGACGACGAATATAGAAAACGAAAGGGAAACGATCACATTTCGCTTTCATTCGTCTAGGAAAAACGGATAGCAGAGGAACTTTCAGTACTCAAATCCGAGTAAAGGAAATAAAAATAATAAATGATGGTTTTGCTTGTTTTCGATTCAGAGGGTTGCACACCAGCTAGACAGGCACTGTTTCTACCCTTTCAGGCTTCATCAGTAGCTTTCGATAGTGTGTCCACCTCTGAACCGAAAAACAGCTCCACCATCATTTTAAAGGGCATCTGAAAAATAATTCAAAATATCCCATCAGACGCGATACAGCGACATCTACTAACAAACTGAAGAATCTCAGATGCAGAATCCACCAATTTAATAAGAATTAAAATTGTAGGTAGTATTTTAAAACTGAGATTTTTCGTGTTTGAAAGTTCTTACTGGTACATCCTTAATCTGCGACTTTTTCAATTAATAAGACAGCAGACGACGAATATAGAAAACGAAAGGGAAACGATCACATTTCGCTTTCATTCGTCTAGGAAAAACGGACAGCAGAGGAACTTTCAGTACTCAAATCCGAGTAAAGGAAATAAAAATAATAAATGATGGTTTTGCTTGTTTTCGATTCAGAGGGTTGCACACCAGCTAGACAGGCTGTTTCTACCATTTCAGGCGTCTTCAGTAGTTTTTATTAGCGTGCACACCTCTGAACCGAAAAACAGCTCCACCATCATTTTAAAGGGAATCTGAAAAATAATTCAAGTTTCCCTTCAGACGCGATACAGCGACATCTACTAACAAATTGAAGAATCTCAGATGCAGAATCCACTAATTTAATAAGAATTAAAATGGTAGATAGTATTTTAAAACTGAGATTAAATTGGTGGATTCTGCATCTGAGATTCTTCAATTTGTTAGTAGATGTCGCTGTATCGCGTCTGATGGGAAATTTGAATTATTTTTCAGATTCCCTTTAAAATGATGGTGGAGCTGTTTTTCGGTTCAGAGGTGGGCACATTATTGAAAGCTACTGATGACGCCTGAAAGGGTAGAAACAGTGCCTGTCTAGCTGGTGTGCAACCCTCTGAATCGAAAACAAGCAAAACCATAATTTATTATTTTTATTTCCTTTACTCGGATTTGAGTACTGAAAGTTCCTCTGCTGTCCGTTTTTCCTAGACGAATGAAAGCGAAATGTGATCGTTTCCCTTTCGTTTTCTATATTCGTCGTCTGCTGTCTTATTAATTGAAAAAGTCGCAGATTAAGGATGTACCAGTAAGAACTTTCAAACACGAAAAATCTCAGTTTTAAAATACTATCTACCATTTTAATTCTTATTAAATTGGTGGATTCTGCATCTGAGATTCTTCAATTTGTTAGTAGATGTCGCTGTATCGCGTCTGATGGGAAATTTGAATTATTTTTCAGATTCCCTTTAAAATGATAGTGGAGCTGTTTTTCGGTTCAGAGGTGGGCACACTATCGAAAGCTACTGATGACGCCTGAAAGGGTAGAAACAGTGCCTGTCTAGCTGGTGTGCAACCCTCTGAATCGAAAACAAGCAAAACCATCATTTATTATTTTTATTTCCTTTACTCGGATTTGAGTACTGAAAGTTCCTCTGCTCTCCGTTTTTCCTAGACGAATGAAAGCGAAATTTGATCGTTTCCCTTTCGTTTTGTATATACGTCGTCAGCTGTCTTATTAATTGAAAAAGTCGCAGATTAAGGATGTACCAGTAAGAACTTTCAAACACGAAAAATCTCAGTTTTAAAATACTATCTACCATTTTAATTCTTATTAAATTGGTGGGTTCTGCATCTGAGATTCTTCAATTTTTTAAACATTTTTTAATTAAAATAATTGAGACAAAAAGAAGAATGTATGTAATTTATCTAATTTAAAATACGTTTTACTGTTGTCAGAAAACAGGAAAAAATGTTTATTTGACAAATAAATATTGTTTTTCTCTTATGTTCAATGTTAAAGCTGCCACCCACCTGCCTCTTGCCAGTTTGATAATTTCGTTTAAGCGAAAATCAATGTTTATTTGTCAAATAAATTTTTTTCTGTTTTCTGACAGTAGTAAAACGCATTTTGAATTAAATAAATTGCTTACATTCTTCTTTTTGTCTCAATTATTTTAATTAAAAAATGTTTTTTTGAACACCCTGTATAAATAATTATGTTAATGTTTATGTTAGTAAATAGAGGATTGAATACCCTTTCAAATGAGCTATCACATGACCCCTATTCTCATTTAAAAAAATCATCCATTACGTCATCACGCCCAGATGGATGACGTCACTAGTATGATATATATGTCAAAAAATCGGAAATTAAAAATAAATATCGACCTGTTTCAGGATTTTTCCTTAAATTCGCCGGTTTACGAAATAATGAATTTATGCGTTACTTTATGGACGCACTGTATACATTTTTTTTATTAAACACAAGCTGTGTTTAGACTATTGAAATCTGGTCATCAGTTGACCAATTATCAGTTCTTCTTTAACTTTATTTATTGTTATTTATTTTTTATTTAATCAGTTAAGCCCATTCGTACCTTTCGGTGTTGGGCTGTTTACAACTAGTTCAATATCTACATTTCAATACATTTTAATAATTATACAAAACTTTTATTTTAACAATAAAATTTTAATAAATATAAATTACTTATTTGACCCATTTTTCTGTCCATATGTTTTAATCTTGTGGTGCTTCTTTGATACTTCTTTTCCATGCTGTTCTATTTTGAGCCAATTGTTTTACCATACTCCATTGCAGTCCTCTCTTCTCTGCTTCTTGTCTAACTTGTTCTTCCCATCTCATTCTTGGGCGACCTACTTTATTTTTCCCTTGTACTCTGACTTCATATACTTTTTTCGTTATTCTTGTGTCGTTTAGTCTGTGGATGTGGCCCAACCATCCTAACTGTCGTTCCCCTATAATTGTCTCTATAGGTTTTATCTTTAGAGCTTGAGTTATTGTGTCGTTTCTTATTTTGTCTCTTCGTGTGACCCCTTCTATTTTTCTCAAGAATCTCATCTCTGTAGCTTTGATTTTTCTTTTGTTGTTCTTTGTTAGCGTCCACGACTCAGTCCCATAGACGATTGATGGTCGAACCACTTTTTGGTACACTTGTGTTTTGACTTCTTTGGGTACCTCTTTCTTTCCAAAGAACGTATTTCTTAATGTATTATAAATTGTCCCTGCTTTTCCTATTTTATTGTTTATTTCTTTGTCTATTTTACCATCTTCTTCAATAATTGTACCTAAGTAGTTGTAGCTGTTTACTTGTTCCAAAACTTGTCCTTCAACCTTAATTTTTATCACTTTTTTTGTAGTTGCCATAACCATTGTTTTACTTTTATCTGTGTTTATTTCCATGTTCATTTTTCTTAGTTCTTTTATATAAGTGTTTATTATTTGTTGCAGTTTCTCTTCCGTGTCAGCTAACAATACCATATCATCTGCAAATAGTAATTCTTGTATTTGTACATTGTTCATTTTCCATTTTCCCAATATCATGTCTTTAGATTTCTCCTTGCATTGCTTTATTGCGTCATCTAGTACCATTGAGAAAAGTAATGGACTTAGTACACAGCCTTGTTTTAGTCCTATATTTGCCTGGAATTCATCAGATTTTTGATTGTGAGTCCTTATTTTTATTTTATTATTTTTATATAAGGCTTTAATTATTTCTATCATATCCTTTTCTATTCCATTTTTCTTTAAACATTTCCATATATCTTCCCTTCTTATTCTATCAAAAGCTTTTTTTAGATCAATAAAGCATATGTGTATCTCTTTGCCTTTCATCAATAGTTTTTCTCCTATTTGTCTCAATATGAATATCAGATCTTGGGTACTCCTTCCTTTTCTGAAGTCATGCTGGGATTCTTCTAGTTTTATTTCTAGTTTTTCCCTTAGCCTTTTTTCAATTATTCTATTGAATATTTTGGCAGGAACGCTTGTCAATGTAATACCCCTATAATTTTCGCAATTTCTTGCGTCTCCTTTCTTAAACAGTGGTACTATTATATCTGTTTTCCAATCAGATGGTATTTCCTTTGCTGTGATTATTTCATTTAGTAGTTCTCGGAATTTTTCTTTTGAATTTTCACTCATGTACTTTAACATTTCAGCTGCGATTTCATCTTGTCCTGGAGATTTTCCCAATTTTAATTTATCAATGGCTTCTGCAATTTCCTCTTTTGTTATTTGCTGCATTTCCTCTGTATTTTCGATCATGTCTTCCTCTTTTTCATGTTGATATTGTTTCCATTCTGTTAGTTTTTCAAAGTACTGCTTCCATCTTTGCATTATTTCTCTTTCTGTAGTTAATATATTTCCTTCTTTATCTCTTATGTTTCTTAATCTATGTGTTTTCTTTTGTCTTAGCTGTTTCAATGTACCATAGAACAATTTTTGGTTATTAAAATAGTTTTCATTCATTTTGTGTCCAAAATCTTCCCAAGACTTCTTTTTTGCCGTTTTAATTTCTTGTTTAACGTCGTTTCTGGCCATTTTATATTTTTCGAAATCGTCCTCCGATTTGGTTTTTAGATACATTTTCCATACTTTTTTCTTTTCTTTCACTTTACGTTGTATTTCCGCTGTCCACCATTTACTTTTTTTCGAATATATGTTTGTGATTTTAATTGTTCCGCATACTTCTTTTGCTGTTTTCAATATGATTTCCTTAAATTGCTTCCATTTATTTTCTATTCCTGTGTTAATTGCCTTTATAGTCTCGAACTGTTTGGTTAACTACTTCTGGTATTCCTCTTTACTATCTATTTCTCTTAATTTGTAGCTTTTTATTTTTTCTTTAGTTATCTTCTTGCTTTTTTCTGTTGTGTTATGTGTGTACACCCTTAGTTCCATTAAAAGCAAGTAATGGTCACTGCTTATTTCAGCCTCTCTTTTTACCTTTACGTCTTTAATCATCTTTAGGTCTTTTCTTTTTATTAGGAAATAGTCTATTATGGATTTTTCTTTTCTCGATGAGATTTCTCTAGTATATTTGTGTATGTCTTTGTGCATAAATTTTGAATTCGTTATAACCATATCATTTGCTATACATAGATCTATGATTCTGTTTCCGTTATCATTTTTCATTTCCTCTCCATGTTGCCCTAAGTATCGTTCAATCCCTTTATTGTCTCTTCCCACCCTACCATTTAGGTCTCCCATTAATATAATGTTTTCTCCTTCGTTGTCCATCTCTGCTTGTAATATTTCAAAGAATTCATCTTTTTCCTCTTTTTTGGCATTATCACTTGGCCCATATCCTACGATTATGCTGGTTATATTTGTATTATCTAGTTTTACTTCCACTACCAATAATCTTTCGTTTATATATCTTTCACCTATTATGTTATTTGTCTTTTCTGTTTTTACTATTGGGCCTACACCTCCCGCGCCCCATTCTTTTAAGTCAACTCCTGACCAATATCAGCGGTAATCATCATTTAGATCTAATATTCCTCTACCTTTCTTTTTTATTTCAGTTACTCCCAAGTAGTCAATATTTTGTAGTTTCATCTCTTCAATTATTTCCTCTTCTTTACCGTTAATACCTCGCACGTTCCATGTAGTCATTTTTATGATTTCCTTTTCATTTTCCTTATGTTCCGTATTTTTATATATCTCACCATTTTTGTTCCTCGCTATATTTGTAGCTTCATATATATTTTTGTTCGTGTCCATTTTATTTGCCAGGTTCGTTGTGTTTCTTTTCATGTCGCTTTCAATTTCTGCTATTCGTTTTTTGGATTTATTACTCTAGTTTTTTCATAGTCTTATTCCATTTCCATATCTCGCCATTTATAGTTATTTTATTGTATCCAATTTTCACCTTATTTTCTTTTAATTCTTCTTCTTTTGCCATTTTTCTTATTTGCTTGTTCTTCTCACGCTCCTTTGTTGTCATGTAATGATTTATATATACCTTTTCCTGCTGCAGTTCTTTTAATTTGTATTTGTTTTTCATGATTTGTTCTTTTTCGTCTTCATTATTTATTTCAATTAAGCATACTTTTCTTCCTATTTTATGAGCTGTTTTTACATTAATATTTATCTGTAGAGTGTTTTTTATTATGTTCTCCACGAATTGTTTAAGTTCTGTTTTATTCTTCTTTAACTTATGTTACTAAATGATACATACTCTAAGATCTTAGCCCTATGGTGCCTCTTATTTTTTTTTTAAAACATTTTAAAACTAAAACTAACACACAATACAACACTATGCTCTGCTTTTACACTAACACTTTACACTAACTCAAATGGTTTTCTTCGTTTGAGTCTTCTTTCTAACCCAGTATTATCGAGGAGCTGGATGGCCTCGATGTTTACATGACTATGGAGCCGTTGTTCGTGACTACCTGCCATCTTCTTGATAACTTTGTCTACATCTTCCATCTCAAGATCCTTGTGGAGGTCGACATTTCGGATATACCAAGGAGCATCAACGATGTTCCGTAATACTTTATTCTGGAATCTATGGATAATCAGAATATTACTTGAATTGGCATAGCCCCAGAGTTGGCAACCATACATCCATACTGGTCTAAGTATTTGTTTGTATAAAAGTATTTTGTTATATGTGGACAATGCAGAGTTTCTTCCCATCAGCCAATACATTTTTTTGTAACGGATACCTAATTCTTCCCTTTTCTTTTTAATGTGGACTTTCCAGCGAAGCCAAATTCTGTGTACCTGATCAATCGTAGAATGTTTATTTCTGAAGCCAAATTGATGGTTTGGAATCATTTTTTTCTCTTCTATTATTGGTTTTATTCTTTTTAGCAGAAGTTTCTCAAAAAGCTTCGACATCACTGGTAAAAGTGATAATGGTCTATATGAAGACACTTCATTTGGTGATTTTCCTGGTTTTGGCATCATTATAACCTCAGCTATTTTCCATAAATTTGGAACATATCTCAATCTAAATGCAGCATTGATGATGTTGGTCAATTTGACTATGGCTTTACGAGGCTGGTTTTTTAGTAATTCTCCAGTAATTAGATCATATCCTGGGACCTTCTTAGGATTTATATTGTCTTTTATTTCATCAGCTACTTCCTTCGGGGATATTGGTCTGATTCTCTCCTCTGTCTGATTAGGCTCTATCGATATTTGATCATTAGTTTGGTCATCATGCGGTTTTAATGTATTTTCTAAATATGTGGCAAATCTCTCTGCCTTTTGCTCATTACTTCTAGCCCAGCTATTATCTTCTAGTTTAATGGGTGGAGAATGGGTTACTGCTCTTTTTAGCCTTTTGGTTGCTTTCCATAGAGAGTACTCTGTGCTACTATCATCCGTCAACTCTCTCAGGTAATAACTGATTGACTCATTTTTTATATTTTGAATCTCTCTTTTAAGTTTTTGACGAGCATTGTTTAAATTTGTTTTATCTTGGGGTGCTCTGGTTTGTTGCCACTTCCTTCTAAGTTTTCTTTTCTCTTTAATTAACTTTTTAATTTCTTTCAGATAGTTGTTTCCTTTGACGTTTGATCTTATAGTAGGAGTACTTTCCCATGCTGATTTTTGTATATTTTGTACAAGCAACTCAACTTCCTCATCTAGTTGTTCAGGTTTTTTAATGGTACTAATTCAATTCTATCTCAAGGATTGATCTAAAACTTTCCCAGTCTGTTAGTTTATTTGTTAGTATTTGGTTACAATCCTTTCTGATAATTGTGTCACTCACAGTGAGTATTATGGGTGAATGATCTGAATTCATATCCCAACCTTCATTAATATCTACATACATAGTTGGATGAAATATTTTTAATAACAAAGAAATCAATTAAGTCCGGTATTTTGTTTGTATCTGTTGGCCAATAAGTCGGTCTAACTGTTGATATTGCTTCACATTTCTGCTCTTTTATGGCAATATAAACATTTACATAATTATTTATAAGGCGGCCCAAAAACAGTGTTTTTGAATTAAATAAATTAAGACAAAAGGAAGAATGGATGTAATTTATTTAATGCAAAATACATTTGACTGAGTCAGAAAACAGAAAAAAATGTTAATTTGAAAAATAAACGTTGCTTTTCGCTTAAATTAAATGTTCAAACTGCTAAGAGGCAGGTGGGTGGCAGCTTTAATATTGAATTTAAGCGAAAACAATTTATGTATTTACCAAGTAAACATTTTTTCTGTCTTAAATAAATTTCTGAAGTAAATAAATTATATACATATTTTTTGTCTCAATTAATCTAATTCAAAAACATTTTTATGGGTATAAATAATTATAATATAATAATAATAATATAATAATGGAGTTTATTTGTAGCAAATAAATTGTACATATAAAATAAACTCAGTTCCTCACTGAAGTTGTATGTACAACTTGTACGTGAGGGTTAAATTTTGATTATAATACAACATTTTGTTAATGTTTATATTTAATAGAGCATTGAATAACCTTTCGAATGAGCTATCACACGATCCTTATTCTGATTTAAAAAAATCATCGATTACTTCATCACGCCCAGATGGGTGACGTCACTAGTATGATATGTATGCAAAAAAAATATAATTTAACCCTTAAGCTCCTAACGTTACGTATATGTAACGCAGAAACCGCTAAAATCTTAAGCCTTAAATTCGGGAAGTCATCCTAATTTTAACTAGATGATGATGTAAGGCTCTCAAGTGACACTTGTTTGCTAGTTTTCAGCAGTTGGTTCGAGGATTTGATCTAACCTGTTTATTTAGTTGAGTGTTTTATGTGACGGTGAGTAAGTTTATTTTTACTATTCTTTTGTTATTATATCTTGTTTAAAGTATTTTCAATTGAGAATAAATTAATGTCTTTTCTTATTGATATTATAAATTTTTAGAAATTTTATCCTGGTTTTGTAAAAAATTCCTTTAATTTTTGGTGTTACATTTATGTAACGCTAGGAACATATGGGAGCAAAAATCGGAACTTTTGGAATTGGAAAGAGGCGCTGGAGATAATTGATGCCGTTGAAACTTTAGACGTTGATGCTATATATAGGTACTGAAACCCCAGAATTGAATGTGCTTACAGACGAGGAGTTTGGTGATGAGGAATATAATGATTTTAACAGGCTGTCCGAGAGAATTCTAAGAGAAACTGTTAAACTTGTTTTACGAAATAGTGAAAGAGATTGCGAAATATATGATGATATTGACGAGGCTCAGACTTCCAGATCATCAGCAAAAGCTAAAATACTAGTGAAAGTAAAGTTGAAGTTGATCTTATGGACCAGAATGTAGCTAGATCTATCTATCTATCAGCGAGGTTCCTACAGCCTCTGCCGCTTCTCGCATTTCGACCGCCATCGTTTTCTGTCCATCCATTCGTCTTCTTTGATGGCTCTATCTTTCATGATGTGCCGTACATTTTCCTCCCAGGCAACTGAAGGTCTTCCCCTTCTTCTTCTTTGGTGTGGTATGTAATTTAAAGCTTTCTTTGGCCATCTATCTTCATTCATTCGTTTCACGTGACCATACCACACTAGTTGTCTAGTTTCAATTTTATCTACACTGGAATATACAGTATGTGTCCTCCTTCTAATATCTTCATTCCTGATGTGATCTTTTTTAGATATACAACACGCTCTCCTTAGATAATCCATTTCTACTACTTCTATTCTTTTCCTATCTTTTTTTGTCATCTGTCAAACTTCTGCCCCATAAGTCATAATAGGCTCTACCAAGGTACGATAGATTGTCAATTTCGTTTCTTGCCTTATATCTTTAGACCACAGTAGAGAGCTCAGAATATTTACCGCTTTTTTGCCCTGCTGCGTTCTCTTTTCGATGTCTCTTTTGGTAGTGCCTTCTTTAGATATTATAGATCCGAGATATTTATATTCATTACATCTTTTCGTGGTTCTAATTTCTAACTCTGGATCTTCTTCATCATCCCCTATTTTAAGATACTCATGTAGCTAGATACCAAGTAGAAATTGGCTCTAAAAATGATGGTGGTGTCTATTTACATTGATGCTGGACATAACTATGAACATAATGGTCTATTTACATTGATGCTGAACATACCTGGGCATAATAGATCCTATGATCCTATGCCACAACTAGAATTTCGAATATATCTAGTAACATCGTATCTTACGAAATATGGTACCAAACCAAAAGAGGCAAGCCATCTTCATCCAAAGTAGTCGTAGATATAAGATATGATAAGATTAATCATCTCCTGACCTACATTCCTGATAAGAAAAGGAGACGTTTTGCAGATGAATGCTGCAGTTCATATATGCGTACCGCGGGTTGCAAGTGCAATGTGGGAGTGTGCATAAAGTGCAGCATAGATTTTAATCTACAATAACTTAATTATGACTTTTCATTTATCTAGTTTTGTATTTGTTTGTTATTTTGAAATTTATAATCGGAAATATTTTAAATATGTTTGCTCCTACATCGTCCTAGTGTTACATATATTATGTAACAGCAATTTTCTAAAAAATTAAAAATAATTAAGGAAAAAAATGTGAATGGATCACTATGGCTTGATCTTTTTTTTGGAAAGGATGGTTTTGGGGTGATTTAACGGCTGTGAGATGTTTGTCATTGTGGTGATATTTTCGGTCAGTGAACTCATATTTTTATTTGGGGTGCCTTCGTAGTCAAAAGCAACCCTGAAAATCTATTTATTTTTAGCTTCTATTTGTGTATAGTACGTTCGTGATTAGTTATTCCAATAAGAGGCTTATTTTAATTATTAATAAGAGCAAAAAACAATTGTTTGCTAAAAGAGGTGTTGTGAATGTTTATATCTTATGTCAGTGAGTACAGTAAAACTAAATTTTACTCACACAAATATTACGAGCACGTGCACAACACAATAGATTTACTCTAGTGTGATCCTTTCCAATTAATATTAATTATTTCTCTATTTAAACTACAAAATATTACAGAGGTTGTCCAATTCGAACTAACACGCTCTAGTTCGATTAGGACCTATTGTATTTATGTGGGATTAAACGACAGTAGATTATAATAGAAATTATGTTACGTTTATTTTTGTTTTATTTTGTCGTTTCTAAGAATATTTCACTCCGAAAATCGTTTTCAATAAGAGGTTTTTGTAAATTGTGGTTGTTTATTAATTTGCGCAATTTTTAGCCAAATTGACAAGACAAAATGTCTTGTAGGTAAATAGCTATGTTTTTACTTGAATATTGGGAGTCTGGTGTTGTATACTTATAGTGGATATCAAGTTATGATTGTATGTGTTTATACAGGGTGTCCCGAAAAGATTGGTTATAAATTATACCACAGATTCTGGGGTCAAAAATAGGTTGATTAAACCCCACTTACCTATATACAATAGTGCACACAAAAAAAGTTACAGCCCTTTGAAATTACAAAATGAAAATCGATTTTTTCACATACCGAAAACTCTCAGAAATTTTTGTCCCTTTTTTTATTCGCATTCAATTCAATTCTAAACGCATTCCATCCATTACAGCATTTAAAACTCTTTGCGTTTACATGTTATTTTTTAGAAAAATGACTAGATTGCAGATGAAAATTTCATATCCTGAATTGGAAATTTCTGATATTCCACATGAAGCTAACAGTGCTAAGGGGCAAGGTCGGTGTTACTTATGTCAGAGAAGAAAGGCCGAAAGTCCCGGTATAAATATATTATGTGAACAAACTTTGTGTTGTCACTCTTTGAAAAATGTCATGTATTTGTCTTGCAAAGATAACTATTTTTTAAGAAGAAATGAGGAGTTTTTTGTAAAATTTTGTTTCATAGTATAATAAATAAGTACTAATTATATTTCAAACCAATTTCCCCGAAGTTCACATACTTATACAGTTAAGGTGCAAATGCACCCCGCATCGTTGTATACGTAAGAATCTAAGCACCGCCTTACGAGGATTCATATTGTCGAGATTTTCTAACATCTGCAAATTTTCAATTCAAAGGTAATAAATTTCTCGTAAATAGCTATCTTTAGGAATTTCTATCTAATTTAGTTTTCCCATATTAACGGATCGTAGAAAAATAAAATGATCGGAGCAATTTCGTCAGAAATTATAAGGGTGCTCATTTTTCTTGCCGGTGAGTGTACATATCGCAGTACATCATCAAAAGATTCTAATATATCCTGAAGTAAATTATGAAACAGCAAGTGCGGAGCGTAAACAAAAGGCCGATCCTTGGCAAAAATAGCTGCGTACAGCATTGCTGATGCGATATGCAAAAACCGTATCTGAATATGGATGAAGCCGGGAATTTCTCTTAATAAATGTCAAAAACATTTATTTATTTCCGCATCTTTGCTCACCTCACGATTCGTTGTGGACGAATGCTATTCGAATGGAATTTTAATGTGGACCACAGAGGTAATTAAATATCTGCCAGCAGTTGCAGAACTATTCATTATGGATATCATATGGATTCTTAATAAAATACGCTGATCAAATCGAAAAAGGAGCCACTAACTTAATTTAATGTAAATTGTTTATTGCATTAGGTACGTACTTAAAAATATACCTTCACCCAGTAGACACAAGTAGTTTTGGTAAATGAAAGCAAAATTAATTATGTTAAACAAAATATATCATATTTATTCTGTTATTATGTCGATATTTAAGTTAACACTAGAAGCACCAACATTTTTGCATACCTAGAAGCACCGGAGGGGTCAAAATGACGGGTATTAGAATTTTCTATCGCCAGTCGTTTTCGTATCGTTTTTTAATTGAAAAAAAACCTATATTCAGTTAATACCTACTAACAAAAACAATTAGTTAATTTAAATAAATTATTTAATTATTTAAGCACAATTTATGTAGTAACAAAATTTTTTAATTTTGCTTTTTGTACAAGACCTACACACAAATTTTACAGATGTATATGACTTTGACATGTTTTATTTTAGTTTTAGTTTCCAGTTTTTCACTTCTTCTTTTTCTTAAGGTGCTATCTCTGCTACGGAGGTTGGCAATCATCATAGCTATTTTAATTTTTGAGTCAGTAGCTCTGAATAGTTGTTTTGAGCTGCATCCAAACCTCATCCATGAAATTCGTTTTCTTCCTATGCTTCTTCTGCTATCTACCCCTCCTTGCATTATGAGTCATAGGATGCCATACTTCTCGCTCTGCATTGCATGTCCGAGATATTGTAGCTTCTGTCACTGCCTACGTTTATTATTTGATTGAGGTGTTTTATCTCTGATTTGTTTCCGTTGATATTGTCCTGACCTTAGTCAGATGATCTGGTCGCAATTCTTCTGCTAACTGAAGTAGGAAAGTTTGCCCAGATATTTGACAACCAGTAACTTCCTTATACAAAATCCAAGCATTTATTCCTACAGTATCTAAGATATTAAAAAAAGCCTGCAACGGCAATCTTCTTGAAGCTGATTTGGTTGAGCACTGTATGACCATCTGATCTACAACGTCTACTCCGTATTTTGTATAGTTGTAGTAGGTAATGGTTTTAGGTTTCTCCTTTTTGTCTATGCCTATTTCAATATTGTTTGAGTATAGAGAATTCAGCGCTAGAACATTTTTGATCATTTTTCTCTGGTACACCTGGTTTTCCTGGTTAGCTCAAGTCTTCGTGTATGAAAATTTTTGATTTGTATAATTCATTCCATCTTTTCGTTTTTTATTGACGGAGGAATATCCTTTCTTGCTCGGTTTATCGTTCCAATACTGCTGGTAGCCTTCTTTCGTAATACTTTTTATGTATCGTGACATTTCTTCCCTTATTCTCCCTTATAGTCCCATTAGACGGACAATTACATGTTCCCCTAGAAGTTAATTGTCTGGTAGTTGTTCATCTTTCCGTGGGTAAGGAAATCCGTGCAGTAAATATTTGGACTAGACATTAACTGTAAGCCAAAATTTGATTTCAAACTTATCGGGTTTATACGCCATGTACTGGGTGAAGTGACATCTTGCCTTTATGGGAAAAAGCTGTTTGTCGATAGATATAATTTAGCCAGTTGTAGGTGTAGCAAAATATACAATTCTCTATAAATATGGTTTGAAGGATAATGTTGAAAATTACCGTGGTATCTGCATCCAATCTAAGCATTTCTATGCATTTCTAAGCTGTTTAACTGCCTTGTAGCTAAGCAGCTTTCTTGGTCTTGTCGATAGTGAGTCACAACATGGATTTTGCAAACATAAGTCCACTGCGATGAATTTGGTATGCTATCAGTCTGACCTTCTTACTCAGATGGAGGATCGTAAGCAAATCGCTGCAATGTACACAGATTTCTCTAAGGCCTTTGATCGTGTGAAGCATCAAGTTCTTTTTTGTAAGTTGGTCTTGTTTGGTTTTCATGAATTGACTGCTTTCGTAATAGTAAGTGTTTAATATTTGCTGATGATTTAAAATTCTGGAGAGTTATAGAAACGATTAGAGACCAAGATTTGTTACAAGAGGATTTAGACTGTCTACATGCCTGGTGCATTCAAAATAGACTTCATTTTAATACCAATAAGTGCTCTTTCATAAGTTTTACACATAAGGTTGGGAGGGTTGAAACGAGTTATTCTATATGTACCCAACCACTCAATAGCGTTTCTTCCATTAAAGACTTAGGTGTTATTATGGACGAAAAACTTTCTTTTGTAGAACGCATTAATACTAAGGTATCTGAAGGTAATATCGCCAAGCTAAGCTTTAGAATTTTTTTGTTGGATAGTGGGTCATATTAAAAAAAATGTCACAACTTCAGCAGTTCAATGAACTACTTGAAATTACGTAGAATCCACTAAAAAAAAAAATTTGGGTATTTTTACACATTTACTGGACAATTTAAAAAAAAGTCATCTTTGGCGATATTTCCAACCCTTGTTGGCAATTTTGCCAACCTATTATTTCGAATGAAATACGGTCTAACAATTGAACATTATACTTCAAAATGATATATTTGCTGAAAAATAACAATAAGTAAGTATTTAAGTACAATAACCTTTTTGTACCATAATCTGGACTGGTTAGCGTATCTGAAAATGAAGTGTCATGTTTTTCTTCATCTGACGTTTCCATCTCACTTAACTCTATATCATTAGAATCACTGTTGCTTGTCGATGACTTAATTTTTACAACCTTAGACGTATCTGGAGAAAGTTGCCAAGGCAACCAAAACTCCAAGAAGGGATGGTAACGCCAAGGAGTTATTACCATCCATTGTACTTGGCGATATTACCGACATGCACATAAATTGTTTGTAATTTGGTTTTCGAAGATAAGCAAAACTATCTTAAAAATCTGAATGGATCATTTTATTCCTTAGGAAACAAAGTACAAATCACTGAAAGCAAATAATATTACTCATCAATAACGCCGCTCCAATCTAATAAACACAAAAGATGTAAAATTATAAACGGTACTCCTTCTACACCGAACACTGATACTCAACTGTCATAAACACCGCTGGCAAATCTAAGGTCATCGCAAACATGATCACGGGATTTAGAATACTATGAGGAACATATCCATGTTGCCATTTATTATTTAGCAAACATACTTTCTGAGAAATCATGAGTTGGCGATATTACCAACCTGGCGTTATTACCTGCAGACACCTTATTTCTGTAAAGCCATCTAAGCTTCTAGGTTTTGTTATGAAAAATTGTGTTTTTCGGTGGTAGCAACGAGATTGGTTTATTGCTCAATTGTTAGATCCTTGTTGGAGTACTGTTCGGTAGTTTGGTCCCCTTACTATTAAAACCATATCAATACGGTCGAGAGCATCCAAAATAAATTGTTACGTTACTGGTTACTGCGCATTCAAATCTTATCTAACCATAGTTAACCATGATTACTCAACTGTAGAATCACATCTCTCTCTACTTCCTCTCATGTTACGTCATGACATCTCTGGTGCAATCTTTCTATATAAGTTGATTAACACGTTAACTGCCGGTCCATTCTGGGTAGGCTTTCACCAGGAGCCGCTTACTGTTTTTGATACAAAGACGTTTATTTATTAGTTTCTGGAAAAGTCCGAATAAAGTAAGTATTTTTAAACTAAATGCACATATATACAAGAGGGGTTGGTGGTGAACGCGCCAGAGCGTCAGTGGCGCTCGACTCTAGTATTTGTATACATAAGCCGTTCGACGCGCTGGTGCGTTTTGTAAATAATATTGATAAAAATCAGTAGGAACATTTATTTACTAATACAAAACAAAACAAGAAATACAAAATAACATAAATTATAAGTAAATAAAACAACATTAAACTTTGTGGGATATTTGACAGCAATCCAGACAAAATCCAGGGGTATCGGGACAGGCTTTGCATTCGTAAATTGTATCTTTACGAATATTTTGTTGACAGCAAGTTTTACAGCGTTTTCTCATAACTTTTCCCTTTACATCCTTTACCTCTCGTTTTGTTACTGAATGATCTTTTGGAACAAGTTTGGCTTCAGAATTAATAACTTTTAAAAGGGATCTAACGAGTTGTAAACGAAATTCGTAAACACCAATCTTTTTTCCAGAGTACTTGTTGTATAGTATGTGGGCATTTATAGCCATCATCTGTATAACATGTATAAATATTTTTGTTGGCCATCGTACAGTTTTTCGTTGACTCGGATAATAGGCAAGCATCTGGTCTTGCCGGTAAATACCAGACATATTTTTATTATATCTGATAATAGGCTCTGGTTTTATTACATGTTGACCTCTTCTTGTTGTAACTTCTTGTAAAGTGTTTTGACATTCTGTTGTTATATAGTAAACGTCCCTTTTATCCTTCCATTTGCCAACTAATACCCCTTTTCGGCAACGGGCAATTGTTGCACCTTTAGCAAGTTTTTCTTGCCTTACTTCTGCCGGATTATTTTTACGGTCAATTCTAAGAGTTCCTGTGCAGTAAGTGGAAAATTCAAGTAAATTTTTAGCTAAATCAAAGCTGTTGTAAAAATTGTCCATGTAAACGCAATGGCCTACATTTAGTTTCCCTTCTAAAAGGTGCAAAACCACTTTATTAACATGTCCTTTTCCACCTGAATCGTCAAACATTCCAGAATAAACTAAAAATTTTAAAATTAGACCATTTGGTTCGGTCAACATATACAACTTAATCCCATATTTATGTTTTTTGTTTTTTAAGTATTGTCTAAAATTAAGTCGTCCTCTGTGTAATACCATTGACTCATCTAAGCTCAAATTACGATCAGGATAATAAACTTCTTCCATTCTCTTATTGAAAAAGTTTATCATCGGTCTAATTTTATAAATTCTGTCTTCAGGTACTTGTTCTCCCTCTTCTGGATTATTATTAAAATGCAAACATCGCATTATGACCATAAATCTGTTCCGGCCCATAAAAGTGGAAAAAATTGCATTAGCAAAAAGAGGATCTTTCTTTTTCCAATAATCCTCAATCCTAGGCAACGAAATATGACCCATGTGTAGAACTAATCCTAAAAAGACTAGCAGTTCTTCGGAAGTCAAAATTTTCCAATCGAAAATCCTAGAATGTGTCGCCCCTGCATTAGATAAGAAAATGTGCTCGGCATACCTGTTTGTCTCATCACATACTTGCTGCAAACATTCATCTGTAAGTAGCATCCGAAAAAAGTCAACTGGATTATTATCGGAAACTTCTACTAGTAACTCTTGGTGTTTTAAAAAAGGAAAATTTTTCATACCATCAAAATTTTCTTTCCATTTATCGCTTTCATCAACATCAACGAGTAGATTAGGCTACAATTAAATAATATGTTTTAATAAAAAGTTAATATTTGCATTTAATTTTGTAACATACCGTATCTTCCGTATCCTCAATAAGTGCTGTAGGTAAAGTATTTTCAATTTCATCCTCAGATTCTGGTAAATATTCACTGTCTGAATCAAGAAAGTCACTAAATTCTTCATCGCTTGTTTCTAATAATCTCAAAAGTTCTTCCTCTGTTAATTTTTTTTTCATATCTAATTTTATTTTTTTATTTGAATTTGAGCCACTTTGTAAAATATCGTCAGTGTTATTCATTTTTGCACTTCCGTATGCTTACCCTATGCCATTCAAATATAAAATAACCAAAGGAGATGTAAAAGAACTCAAATAACATTTAGGGGAAACACCGAAATTATCCGGGTATTACCAAGCTTTACGATTAGCGACTCTAGAAAATAGGGGAAATACCGAAATCTGGGAATGTTTAATTTTTACACGGTTAGTAATCCGATAAATTAATAAGCATTTGCAGAATTATATGTGCTATTACTGATATTTACACTTAATACAAAGCCAACAGATATACACATCCTATCGGGACAAAAAGTCGTAAATCGAAAAACCAAGAACAAAATTAGAGAATTGATACCTCTAGTTACCTGCCTTTAAAATATAAAAAGCCCTGTTGTAGCGCCAGTGAAATAATCCAAGATAATAATCGATGAAAGTCTGAACGCGCGAGAGCATCGTCGGCACCTAGCTAAAGTCATGTATCGACGCGCCAGCGCGTTATTGGCATTGAACGTGTTAACGCACAAATTGATTGTCCAAGTCTCTTGAACGAAATTGATTTTAATGTTCCCTATCGAGCCCTGCGCTATCATAAAACATTCAGTGTCTCTTACCACAAAACATCCTAAGGTTTTCATAGCCCAGTCGATAGGTATATGGGATTATTGAATAGTAGTAATGTTGATGTTTTCAATATTTCATTGGATCAACTGAAGAGATATCTGGCTTTATGATGTTCATTGTTGTAAAAACGTCTGTTTCATTATTGTTAATACGTCTTGTTAAATTTAGTGTTAAATATGTTATTATTTGTTACATTTTATATTTTATGTATATTGTGATTGTTTGTATTATTGCATTGTATCTTCGTATGAGTACTAGTTTTATTTTATTGATTATTATTATTATTTATTTTATAATTACACTATTAATGGGGGTTTCACGTATGATCATTAAATAAAACATATACACAAATTGATGTACTACTTTTTTTCAGTGATTCTGACAATGTCTGGCTAGTTGATATTTCTTCTACCTATGATGATAATCTTTTTTTAGACTTATTTATGGGCAGCTCTGCTTCCAAACTTACTTATTCTATTTATTGTTGCCTGCTTGCCTTGTTAGGCAACCAACATTTCATCACATAAAAATACTCTTAAATTCTGGTTTTTTCGGTTTGTTTAGCTTTGTTTTTCCACGCAAGTCTAATTATCTTTTATTATGTAGTGTATTTCCTTGTTTCAACAAAACTCAACTTTCATCTCGTCATTTCACATCCGATGACGTCACAACTTAAACCATGTAATATATCTGCATTAAATTTAATGAATCTATAAGTGATTCTGGAATAGAGAGTTGCTAATTTAAACTTTACAGTAGATTTTATTATTCAAATAATTTAAATTATTTTTGCAGACAAACCTTTGCATTTTATTAAAAAATCCAAAATCAAATGAAACTTTAACCAAAAATTGGCTTTATCTTGTCATGTCATGTCACCCTTGTCAAATTGTATATCCACTTCCTAATTTCTCAGTTGGTATGTGCCCATTGAATTGGCAAGTACCTAGCATCTTCGAGCAGGGAACCATGGCACCCTTTTAGCATGTGTTCCACTTTATCTATTAACATCGACTTGTAGTCATAACATTTTAACATATTACATTATGTAAACCATATATGATGATGTTAACACTATTTACAGTGTGCTAGTTTCAAAATACTCGGCAGGATGTAAGTATTCCCACATTTTTCATTTTAACAGTCACATTTTTAACCTTTTGCTTTAAACTAACGTGGAAATACTTCATTCTAGACACTGAAGATGTTCTGTTTAGAACGAAAACGTTATGCAATCCATGACATTTTATACTTTTAAATAAACGATTTTATACCAGAATACATCTCGAAGTTTTTACTTCTGTATTGGTTTTTTATTCTATTTGTTCTAAAAGCATGGTATTATCTGCAAGATTAAGTGAATAGTGCAAACTGAGCAGCAGGTTGCCTGAATGAAACAAAGTTGCTTTTACTGTTTTTAATAACATACGCGGCTGAAACAAGACCTAACGCAGAGAGGACAAAAAAATAAATAGCAGAGATGAAAATTCTTCGCAAAATCGATGGTAAGACACTATGGGATAGAGCTAACAGTACAGATTTACAATAAAGATGTAAGCTGGAAAACATTAAGAATTGGGTAAGAAACAATAGAGTAGAATGAATCGACGACATAAAGAAGAGGATTCAAGTCCTGTGATTTTGATCTAATATTTAAAATAGTTTATACCAGTGTATCTCCATGTATACTGATACAATATGAAACGCTTTTAATTAATTATCAAAGAATGTTTAAATTACTCTGACGGTTTTCAAAACGAACTGCAGAAAGGACAACGATGTACATTAAATCCTAAAGTTGTCCATTAAAAAAGTAAATACAACAAAAAAGAACGTGTAATTCCCTATATCTATATATCCAGTTACGTTCTCATCAAAGACAAATATTGCTTTGAAATAAACTTTTTTTAAAAATCCGCACTCTCTCATTACGCTCTTTTACAATTCCATTTGATCCGTTTTTCACTGTAAATTCGATTGGTAGTCAATGGCGTACAAAAAGGTGCATGAGAAGACCAGAACAAAGTCACCGCTTGCCTGAATTTTAAACACAGTCCTTAAATCAAAGTATTTGTTTGTCCAAAGGGGTTCGACGTGTAATTGGGGACGTAAGCCGATAGACCTTTAAAGCTACGTTTGTTTAGAAATAACACACAAAAAACGAGACTGCACTAAGTCTCAAGTTTTAATTTTACTTTATTTACAATGGAGAAACAGAAAGTTGTAAACTTCAATTATGTATGCAAAAGGCTTATGAACTAGGAAGTATATTAATAAATCTCTATTAACTTTCTTTATTTTCGTTCATTGTCTTGTTAATTTATTTGTATTAGTTAAAATCCACAGGGCAAATGAATTTCCTGTAGTAAAGTTGGAAAAAACTTGCCGGTTATAAGTTAAAACCGGTTTTTTATTCCACAAAAATCGGTATTTCCGGTTGTTTTTGCCCCGGTTATAATCGGTTTTCTCTTTTGAAAGTAATAACCGGTGAAAAACCGGATAAGTTACCTTTGGAAAAAATAATGAATTTAGAGAAAACATGGAGAAATCTTTAGCCCCCGCGCACGCGAAATTGAAATTTTAAGCTTACAGAAACCGAAACCGGTTTCCCAACACTGATGACTGATTTCTGTGTTCGATCCCATTTTATTTGTCTCAACTTCCAGTTCCCCTTTTTCTATCCCACTACTCAGTAAGCAATGCACGTCGATGTCGTTTATCGTTTGATTATTTTGGTATAAATATACAAGAATAAAAATCCGCTAAACTCCGTAAATATGAGTGGCGCATACAATATTCCAGCTACAATAGATCTGATATGAATATTGCGTGGCGCGAAAATGTATTTTAATCTTGATGCAAAACAAAATTCTAGTTTTATTTTAAAAAAATGTTTCATAATATTTGGTTAATTTGAAGTATAACGCGACACAAAAGAGTAACTTTGATACAGTTTGAATTTTGAAACCCTTTTGTGGCGCGTTTAATTCAAATTTAGCAAATATTATGGAAAAATATTTTAAAATAAAACTAGAATTTTGTTTTGCATCAAAATGAAAATACATTTTCGCCCCACGTAATATTCATATCAGATCTTTTGTAGCTGGAATATTGTATGCGCCACTCATGTTTACGGCGTTTGGCGGTTTTTATTCTTGTATCAGGAGTTTTCAAAGTTATTTATATATTAAATGTATGAAGTTGAATGCAATGTTTCTCGATTAAACGTTAAGCTTTATAAATAGCGCCTTTGTCGCATTATCTACCAAATGATCTAGTGTCCATCGAATGCACACTAGATTTTTTTCTATTCGAAATAGATTGAAAAAAATATTGGGATGGTCGGTAAGTATACTCGGATTGCCCGTTGCCAGATCAAATTTAGCGTCGTAACCACTACAACTACATAAACCATTTTGGGAATAATTGTTAATTGGATTATACATTTGTAGCTTAATAACCTCTAAACGGCTTAACCGATTTTGATCACTAAACATGAGTTTGAAACATATTGAAAAGTAGTATATGATGCATCTAAGGTCAAGTATGATAACTAAAGCAATTACAGGAATTATTGAGCTTGAAAAACCGTTTTTCCCATAGGAAATAGATTTGATCATGCTTATGAAGCCTATAACTTAAAAATTCGAATTTTCCCGGATATGAGGTATACACCGTTAGATTTGTCTAGAGTCATTTTACAAACGCTTAGTTATTGGCGCAATTCGTAGGTTGAAATTTTGAGTAATTGTCGAAAAACCAAAATTTTCAAAGTTTGTTTTTCAGTTTTTCGGCTATACTGAGCCGTGTGTATGTCTGATCCTGACGGCTTAGACACTATTTGAAAGCATAAGTCAACGATATTGATTTGGTGTATTTGTGGTTCTCCTGTCTCTTCTTGAACCAAAGATAGATAAAAAAACTACTAATTTACCGACTTCTCCCCCATCTCCCCCCAAACCGGACGCTCAAAATAGTGCAACTTTACTGAACAATATGTGGACCATATAGAACAATTTGGTGTTGAAGAAAAACTTTTACTTTGGATGTCTGGGTTAGGCCTTTTTTTGGACCAATTATACTATACTACCTCCGTAACTTTGGAACCGTTCATTTTAGAAGGGTTATGCATAGGGCCTTTTTTATTTCAAATTTAATGTAGAACAATTTTGTGTAGAAGGTTGTTCATGCTAAACCGCTTAGTTTTAGAAATATTGACGAAAAACGTAAAAAACTACGAATTTGCAGATTTCTCCCCCCTCTCCCCCCCAAACCCGACGCTCAAAATGGTGTGACTTTTTTCTGAACCTTATGTGGACCATATAGAACAATTTGGTGTTGGAGGATAACTTTCACTTTGGATGTCTGGGTTTGGGTCTAACTATACCATACTATATATAAAATTTATAAAAAATTATGGAAAAGTAAATTCTGAATATTAAATACTTGATTGAAATGCATATGCGCTCAGCGTTTGACATTAAAACCCCTCGAAGCTACTTTAGCTGAAATCCACGGGAGGTCGTCATTGTGACATCGCTTACATTTTTTATTTATTTAATACATCTATTGAATTACTTTAGGCTTGTTTACTAAATTAAGCAGATAATGATGGTAGGGGATAATGGTAGGGAGGCGGAGATTCTTGCAGTTACTCGAGCGCGTCAGATTATCACATGGGGAGAAACCCTGTAAATGTACCTGTACCATATATTGGTTCTTAACACCGGGGAATTCATTAAGGGGGACCGAAAAAAAATTTATTCTTAGAAAAACTCGAAGTCGTCAGATTAAGATAAGGTAAGTTAAGTACATGCAAAATACTGTATATTTCAAAAATCTGACGATTTGAGCGGGGCGTAAGAAAATGAATGATTCACAAACTTTCCAAAAAAAAAGTGAATATTTCGCGAAATAAACGTCAGATTGAAAAACTAAAAAATACGTGTTCAATATTTTTCAAAAATCTATCGAACAATACTAAACACGTCACCCCACGGAGAGCGGTGGGGGGTAAATTAAAAATTTTAAATACGATATTTCGCGAAATGAACATCAGACCGTAAAACTGCAAAATACACGTATTTAATATTTTTCAAAAATCTATTGAATTTTGCACCCACCCCCCCACGTCCCCACGTGCAACACGTCCCCACACGGAGGTGGGATGGGGGGTTACTTTAAAATCTTAAATAGGAGCCCCCAATTTTTATTGCAGATTTGGATTCTTGACGTAAAAATAAGCAAATTTTATTCGCAACATTTTTTCCAATTATGGATAGATGGCGCTATAATTGGAAAAAAACGATTGGTGGAAATGTAAAATCAAATTAAAAAATGGTGAGTCCCACACTTTATGGAAACCTTATCTTAACTTTTTTCGGTTTTAGCACCCACTCTTCACAATCAAATAGGTTCCCATAACGCTCGAGTAACTGCAAATTTAGCATATGTACTTTCCTCCCCTACTATGGGGATTTATTGATGAAAAACATGGCTAGTTGTTACAGCTCATAACTTTTTTATTTTCCAACAAAAGCAAATGAATCAAAAAAGAAAATGTTAAGAAAGCCTAAGGCTATAATTGAGTTTTAATTTCAATATTTTATATATGCTAGAATATTCCACATGGTGTTCCGAACTTTAAGAAAAAACACAGTATGATTGTTACACCCGGTATAAAATGACATTTACCTGTCTAGCAAAAATATTATTACACCGATATTCCTAAATAATAAAGCTATAACATACTAAAAGGATCACTCAAATCGGATAACAGGTTGGATAATTTTGCCGGTGTGTGTATTTCATAATTTATATTAGAACACTGGAGTATAATTAAATATTGTTAAAATTCACCAAAATTGTAGGGTCTAGGACGTTTCATCAATGTAAAATGCTAAAAAATGATCTAAGAGATAGGGAACAAATGAAGAGAGAATATAGAGAGAAAGATAAAGAAGTTAAAAAAAGTGCGAGAAACGACAAAAGACAATATAACGAAGAACTGTTAATAAAAGCAGAAACAGCAGCAAAAAACAACGACATGGGAACTCTATATAAAACGACGAAAAAACTAAGCTTGCGCAGAAAAATGAACGTTGAGCATGTAAAAGACAAGAACGGGAAAATATTGAAGAATGAAAAGGAAATAGTTGAGAGATGGATCGAACATTTTAGAGAAGTATATGCCAACAGAACAATAGAAGACGAAATGGAAAATGAAGAAATAAAGGAAGAACTAAACTTCACCGAATCGGAATTCACAAAAAAAGAAGTAAGTAAAGCAATACAACAGCTGAAAACAGGGAAGGCAGCTGGAATAGATAACATTACCACAGAACTACTGAAAGCAGATAGAGAAACATCGGAAGAAATCCTGTATGTACTAATAAACAGAATATGGCAGGAGGAGAGAATACCTGATGATTGGAAAAAAGGTATAATTGTAAAGATACCCAAGAAGGGAGATCAAACGAATTGCAACAATTGGAGAGCAATAACACTACTTTCTACAGTGAGTAAAGTCATGACAAGGATGATACTAGAAAGAATGAAAGAAACTATAGACCAGTTGTTAAGACCAAACCAAGCGGGCTTCAGAAGTAATAAAGCATGCACAGATCATATTAACACATTAAGAAACATTGTAGAACAAACAATAGAATGGCAGAGTAAAATCTATATAAATTTCATTGACTTTAGACAAGCCTTTGACCGGATTAACAGAGAAAAAATGTGGGAAATATTAAAGAGATATGGAATTCCATTAAAATGTATAAGAATTATCAAAATGTTCTATGAAAACTATACCGCACAAATCATGCACAATGGGAAACTCACAGAACCAATCAACATAGACAGTGGAGTCAGACAGGGGTGTATTCTATCTCCAACCATATTTCTGATCTTAATTGACTGGGTCATGAAGAAGGCAACGAAAAATAAAACAGGAATTAGATGGAATGCTTTCGGTCAGCTTGAAGATCTAGACTTTGCAGATGATATATGTCTGGTGTCCGAAAAAAGACAACATATGCAGAAAAAAACAGAAAAGGTGACAAAAGAAGCAAGAAAAATAGGACTAGAGATTAACACAAGAAAAACCAAACTTATGAAGATAAATACGGAAAGAGAAATGGGTATATTCATTGAAGGAGAAGAAGTAGAAAATGTACAGAAGTTTTGCTATCTGGGAAGCATAATTGACGCTAGCGGTGGAATAGAAGAGGAAATTAATGGAAGGATAACTAAAGCCCAAAATGCGTTCTATATGCTGAAGAAAACATGGGAGTCCAATAGATTAACAACCAAAACCAAAATCAGGATATTTAATACAAATGTAAAGAGTATTTTGCTGTATGCAGCAGAAACTTGGAAAATAGAGAAAAAGATTATACAAAAGGTTCAAACATTTGTAAATAGATGCCTTAGACGAATATTGCAAATATATTGGCCAAATCGGATAAGTAACAAGGAACTTTGGAGAAAAACTAATCAAGAGCCGATAGCCAAAACGATAAACAGACGCAAATGGAAGTTTATTGGACACACATTAAGGAAAAATGAAGATGATATAACCAAACAAGCCCTGGATTACCAACCAACTGGAAAAAGAAAACAAGGCAGACCAATGACATCCTGGAAAAGAAATATTACCAGAGAGCTAGAAGACAATGGGTTAACATGGAAAGAAGTGAAAGCCCTGGCCAGAAACAGAGATGAATGGAGGGGGACTGTAGAGGCCCTATGTTCCAAATGGAATCAAGAGGAGTAAAGTAAGTAAGTAAGGACGTTTCATCGCCGCCGTTTCGATGCCGCCAGTTCGATGCCGATGCCGGCCGATTCATCGCCAGTCAATTAATCGCTATATGATATATTTCCGAATTTTCGACAGTTACAATTATTGGTTATTTTTAGTATTAATTAGGAATTCTAGGAAATGCGAGATATGACTGCGATGAAATGGACTGGCGATGAACCGCCGGCATCGAAACGTCCCATTCCGAATTTTTTATGTTGTCCTTTGCCATATTGTTTACGAAATTTAGATCGAAATATTGGGCGCGTCAGGAAGACGACTGGACAGCTGAGTAAAGCGAGTAAAGCGATAGCTCTCAGACAACAACGATGGCAGTCAGCCGCTGAGAGATTTAACCTTTAACTACACGTGCTGGCGTACTTTGTACTTTGTACGCCAGATATAAGAATTCTACTGGAAATATATTTAAAAATTTAATTTTTGACCTTGCTTACTTTTCTAACCTATCACTGGAATGTTCTTTACAATTTGGTTTTAGTTTCGTTATAATCGGCGTTCTGGAAAGATCGTAATTTACATTTTATTATTTGTTGTTTCCGGTGGTGGACAATATACCCCAGGATTATACTGCCGTCCTTAGGAAAAATGCCGTATCTGCAGAGAGATCGCATTTGAGTAAAATCGGTTTTTGTTTAAATGTCTAGCCGTTGAAAACTATTTAGAATTTTTTTTTGTTTTCTACTTTATATAGATAATAAATATCATAGAATTCATATTTATACATAAGGTTGGCAAAATATATTTTATTTACTCTAAAAACTCATGTTACTGCGTTTTTTCTAAGTACACTACATAAAAATTTACTTCTTCCTCCTTAGGAAGAATGCAGTACTGCGTTTGCGCTAAGCATTTTCTTATTTTATAATACAGTAGGCTCTCTCTATAGCGAACACGGTTATTACGAGGTTTCGCTTATAACGAGGTACACTAGATGTCCCATGAAATTCCTATTGAACTGAACATTTCTATAACGAGGAAAAATGAAATCGTAAAATATGTATCTTTATTATTCTTTATCTATTTTTAGCGCTGTAATGGCTATAAGTAAATAGCCCAACTGCCTACCTGTATACATAAATTCCCAACATCTGTGCGCTTCTCCAGAGTAGTACTTAATACTCCGTTGCGTTACTAACACTTCGTGGGTTTTAAGCGTCGTTTAAACACAACGATAAGTCACAGCAACTAGTTGTGATGACAAGTTGAAACGCTGTTTAGACGCTGCGATACCAGCTTCAACCCAACTCCAACTTTGATAAGTTGTGCGATGCACCGTTTACACACAATGATAAGTTGCAACAACTCGATTGACCTTGATAAGTTGTTTGATTTATCGCTGTGTTTAAACGACCCTTTAGCCGACTCGACAACATGCCTCCACTGTTTTCTGTTGAGGCCGACTCCACTGAAGATATCGAGGGTAGTGCTTTAATAAAAATCCACGCCTACCTACAATAAAGTTCTTCCTGTTCTGTTTATTTATTGGCCGATACTGAACATTGTAAAAAAATTTATAATTTATGATGGCGAAGCCTTATTGTCCAAGAAACAATATTTAGCAACTTATATTGCTCCGAATGGCATCACTATATAATAGAAAGTTAATATTTTAGACAACGATATAGGTATGTATGCACAATATAATTGTTGTCTGATATAACGAGATCCGCGTATAACGAGGTAATTAGTCTGCCATTTCAGTTCTCGTTATAGAGGAAGTCTACTGTATAATAAATACAATATAACGATGAAAAAGGAGAATAAAAACATTTTTTATAAAAGTGTGTCATGAAAATGGATAAAAAAAGTGTTGGAAATAGTTTTGGAATTAATAAGTTTGCCGCTAAGGGGCGTTCCCTTACAACATTCCAGAAAGGATTAACATCTACGATCAAGTTTATTTTTAATTATTAATTATTATACATTAATTTAACTATGTACTTTTATAACACATTTTTTATTTGGAAATTCTACGACGTACGGTGATCAAAATACTTCGTACCAAAATTCCTATTTCGAACAAACTTTATAAAATTTGCATTGTTTAAAATGCCTGATGTAACGTAATAATACAATGTCGCATTAACAACAATATTCATACACATAGGAAACTCCGCTATACCTCACATTATTTCTTGATCACCAACAACTCAAACATAATATGTGTTTAGATTTTCTATTGATAAAGAAAAATAGCCTTCTGCTGCATTAACTTTGTCCTATTTTCTATTTGACATATTTAAAAAATTATATCAAACAACCGTTCACGTTGAAAAATGGAAACAAACTAACCTTAAAATTTTACACATGCTGTAATTATCTGTCAAATACTTAGGCAGAACGCCGCATCTAGTGCCTGCTTAGGATAAACGCGGCAAGTGACCTTTAAATACGGCATTTTTTCTAAGTATTTTTCAGATGACGCATTTATTCTAAGTATCCATGAACATTTTTGCAGATACGGCATAAAATGCGTTGTGTTTAATGTATTTTGTCTTAACTTATGTCATTTTTAGTAAGCAAATAAGATAGATATGCACATTTGGGTTAGAAAAATGTATAAATCTAATTTTTTCAGATTTTTGCAGATACGGCGTTTTCGCTAAGCACGGCAGTATATTACTATAAGTCGTAATATAAGTACATATTTTAATTGTTTTTTAGTCATTATGGCAAAAAATATATTTTTCTTTGTAAACAATACTTTTCTCCTGTAAAAAATCACATTTAAAAAAAAATTTATTAGTAATTTTATTTATCATGGAATCCAGTTATTCCATGATTCCAGTTATAAATCCCAATTGGCTTGCTGAAGAGGAACTCAAGTATTCACTGATGCCGAATAAGGTTTATAACAAACAACTAAGTGTATTTAAAAAAAAAATTAAACAAATCCGCTGTTTTTAAGTGTATTTTCTTGTGGCGTACAAAGTACGCCACGCGTGTAGTTATGTTATAACTTGATGCGCGGGTAGTTAAAGGTTAATAAGCTTTCCCTATTAGCGCTGGATACTACCACTATGCTGCTTTGTGCTGACAGTCAGCCGCTGTGGTCATCCGAACGCACCCATTGAAAGCGGCTATGCGAGTGTTGCGAGGTTATCAATTTTTGTTGTAGGTTTCTCTTCATGTAAAGATGCATACATAATATGTACCTACGGGGTTGGTGTTTGATACAGTTGTAAAAAAGGGGTGACCGACTGCTGGGGAAAACCTTACGTAGCCTTACATTTTTTTTTTTTTAATTTTTGGTATTATTTTAAACAGTAAAATTATTTTAAGTCGTAAATAAAAATACAATTGAATTGTTTAAAATACATTTATTATTTCGTCGAAATCATAATAACAGAAGTATAACTTCTTACGGGCGTACAAAGTACGCAAAATCTTTTTTTATTATCTGTTAACTATATTTTCTTTTTTGCAGATACCTTGTATAATAATCAATTTAGGGAGTAATGTAATAATAAAAAAAGTCTGAAAAAAACTAAATCTGACACAATACCCATCATCAAAAGCCAATTTAGAGAAAAACTCGATTCTGTTCATAATATTCGTAATTTTCATACAATCACTCCCCCTCCGGTTAAAATTAACTTTCCAAATTTCCCTTTACAAAGAAAATGATCTTCATTACCATCAGTATAGCTCGAGTAATATATTCAGAGAGATTTTTTTCATTTGAAAAATCCCAGCTGTCTGGGCCAATAATATCCTTTGCATTAAAAGGTATCAGGAATTCAAATAGGTCTTTCATTTTAAAATGCATTTGAAATATCAGAATATTTACCATTCGGGAAAAGTTCCTATCCGGGAATCAAATTAAACAACGACCAGCAAAAGCTGGACGGAATTTAAAAGCAGTTTTGAATCGCATCTCCGCATCGCCTCTATTCAGATAAGTTTGTTTTGCTGATTTTGGCGCAATTATATTAGATATTTTAAAAGATGGATTTTTGTTCCGAATAGAACAGCTAATTTTCTAGTAGAGGAATTTAAAAGTTAGTTTTTGTTGCTTACACTGGAAATGTACTTTTGTCTGATGTATTATTTCCACTATTATTATTCTGGTGTATTATGATGAATATAATTCAAAGCTGCAATCAATAATATTTCACCATATAAGATTTTAATGAACAATTTTACATTATTGTAGTAAAGAAAAGAGAGACGTTCTCACAAACAATTTATTTTACAACTAACGACCGGTTTCGCTCTCTACACTTTGCACAGCATCTTCATGTCCCGGTTAAAGTAAAATTAAATGCTACAAACAACAAAAAACAAGAGTTAGTTAAGTGCTCTGGTTTAAATCTAAAGTTAATAATCAAGCCAATATCAAAGGACATATATTTATGCATACACATACATAAATACCCACATGTACGTACGTATGTTGTGTAACCCTCACACTCACATACTAGATCAATCAAGTTAGTAAAAAATAAGCCGTTTTTCGACATAATTGAAAAGACGAGGTTTGACAGTTGAAATGTGTAGTATGAGATATTAAAAAAGGGCTACCATCTTGGGATTCATCAATTTTTTAGTGGAACAATTTTTAAATAAACAATCAAAACGTCAAACTTAGTTTTGTGCTCATAACTTAAAAACTTGTTTATTTATAGATTTGACGTCCACAGGTAACTTTTTTAGAACAAAAAGATACATCGAATGAATTACGCTAAATCAAAATCGGTTAATAAACAAAAAAGTTATTGCAAAACAGTCGACAAAATCATTGTTGTTGAATATTGTTAATAACAATTTTACTGTTTATTAGAATAGGTTTAAATATATCTAAACTTGAGGGCATTATGGTGTTTGAATGGTGTGCAAAAAATGGTCCAGATCTGTTAAATAGTTTTCGCAAAATTGAATTTGTTTTTAAATTTTTTTGAAAAACGAGCTAATTTCTGAGGCTGGTCCAGTTAATATGGCTGAATGTATGTCAATAATCCGGGGCTCATTTCCTTCGTTAAGATGTATTCTAATAGCCTATGAAAAAAAAATTAAAAAAAATTACATGTACGTACACAAAATTATTTGTTAATAAATAGCAGTTTTTAAGCTTATAAACAATTACAATAATTTCGTAGAAATTAGATCAAATTAAATGGCAATAAAAATACGGAAAGCTTGTTAAAATACACAACTTACAAAAAAAAAAAATTAGGTCCTACGACCCTTGGGGTCTGAGATAGCTCCTTTTTTTTTGAAAAAATCACTGTTACGTTAATTAACAACACTAAGATCTGAAATTAACCAATATTTTATAAGAAAAGTCAAAGTTTTAACACAGTTTTTAGCAGGAAAAAATGTTAAAAATTGTTTAAACGGTAGTGTTATAGACAAAAGTATTTTGCGTTGCGACTAAAGTAAAAAAAATAATGGGCATAGCCGAATGAGAATAAATTCGCGGACTACCATTCGCTAGCGCTAGACCGTTGCAGCCCATTTTTAACACTGACAGTATACCGGATTTGAAGCTTAATATTATATTTATATATTTTGGTAGAAACTTGCATTTTATGAATATTATTAAGTTACACATTTATTTAGTAAAATTATATTTTAAATAAATAGATTTAAAGAATGACAATAAAAAGGCCACTTCAAAAAAGGTTTATACATCCCATTAGCTGCTTTGTTTTGGATAATTTTGCAATGAAAATAAGATAAACATTATTATCTTAATTTGGTATCATAGATAAAAAAAATAGTAAACTTGGTACAGTAGAACCCGATTGGTAGGTATAGGCCATTTTTTCTTCTCTATTTTGAATTCGTGTGTAGTCCAGGCTGTATCGTCGACCCTGTTAGGTAAATTATTTCGATTCGTATTTTTTGCACAAGCTTACTCAAAAAAAAAGTTCCTTATAACAAATCCAGAGGGTACCAAGAGCTACCGCGGCCGGAAAATTGTTTAAACAATATTTTCATTAGTTTTCTGTTAACTTATAAAAGTTGGGTAACAAACTGTTTAGTTTATAATTTTAATCAACGCAGCATTAAAACATAGGTCCTGAAGAAGTTTTCTGGAAAATTTCAAGTCAAAATATGCAACAGACAAAAAATGTTACACGACCTTATAGACGAGTGGTACTCCCCAAAAAAAAACGTTCATTTCTCGAGATATCAACCAATTTGAATGGCTAATTTTAGCCTTACTTTATGTTTTTGATTCTGCTGAAAACGAAAATTTTTTTTTTTTTTTTTTTTTTGTAAGCATTTATTAGCAATCAGAATTACATATTCTATAAGCTAATTTGATAACAAGTACAATAACATATATCAATGTATTATTGTACACTAAAATGGCGTTATGAGGTACATCACCCAGCGGTTTCACCTCAGTTTCAGCGAAGATCTATGGGCCATAATCTTCGCAATCTTCTGTTGTTTAGTGGCTGCAGTAATGGTAATATTAATTGGTTGGGGTGGTCTTCCAATTTCTCGTGATGTCTGTTGGCTCTTTCTTGAATTACTGTGCTGACTAACGGGATGTTTAGGTCTGTATGAAGGGTTTGGTTGGAAATGTACCACGGGGCATTTGCGATGGTGCGTAGAATTTTTGATTGAGTTCTTTGGATAATTTTTGTGTTTGATTTGCTGGCACAACTCCATAGTTCTATACCGTACGTCCATATAGGTTTGATGACTGTTTTATAAATCAGCAGTTTGTTCTCAATTGAGAGTCGAGATTTTCTACCTATAAGCCAATTTATTTCTTTCACTCTCAACTCAATTTGTTTCTTCTTCTTTAAAATGTGTTGTTTCCAGTTTAATTTAGAATCAAGATGAAGCCCCAGGTATTTGACGATGTTCTGTTGTGGTATGTTGACTTGATTAAGGCTAATATTTGGGCATTGGTCTTTCCTTAGTGTGAAAGTTATATGTGTTGACTTAGTTTCGTTAGCTTCTATCTTCCATTTCTTTAACCACTGTCCAATTTGGTCTAGGTGTTCTTGAAGTTTTAATACTGCAGCTCTTGGATCCTCTTCAGTTGCAAATATTGCTGTGTCATCAGCGAAAGTTCCAATGGTGGTTTGTGGAGAGGTTGGTAAATCGGATGTGTACAGTACATAAAGAAGTGGACCCAATATACTACCTTGTGGGACTCCTGATTGAATTTTGTTACGGTTTGATAGTTCATCCTCCACTTTAGTTTCAAATTCTCTGTGATTTAGATATGATTTTAATAAGTCAAAGTATTTGTTGGGTAGGGATTTTTTGATTTTATAAAGTAATCCTGGGTGCCATACCTTATCAAATGCTTGGCTAATGTCCAGAAAGGCTGCTGTGCAATACTGTTTATTGTCCAAAGCTCTATTAATTACATTTGATATGCGATGGCATTGTTGCACTGTAGAATGACCTTGCCGGAATCCAAATTGGTGTTCTGGGATCCAGTTTTGGAATTCTAGGTCGCTCATAATTCTTTTAAGTAACAGCTTTTCAAGAAGTTTTGACATTATTGGCAGTAGACTTATTGGGCGGTATGATGAAACATCCGTTAAAGCTTTACCAGGTTTCGGTATCATAATTACTTGGGCAATTTTTAGTGATATAGGCCAATAATTAAGTCTTAAGATTGCATTTAATATGTACAATAACTTCATTATACCTTTTTTAGGAAGTTGTTTTAGCATTGTTGCTGTTATGAGATCAGTGCCTGGTGCCTTCTTTTCATTCAAATGATTAATTTCATCTTTGATCTCCTTCGGTGTAATTAAAGTTAGTCGCTCTCGTTGATTAATTGGTAAGGCTAGTTCCTGCTCTACTTCTTTTACTTGGTCATTGTCGTGTGGCTTGAAGACTTCAGTTAGATGTTCAGCAAATAAATCAGCTTTTTCTTTGTTGCTTTTTGCCCATGGTCCTGGTGGTAATGAGTTTTTCCGAATTGGAGGTGAAGTATTTATTGGTTTATTTTTGTTTTTGATTGGTTTCCAGATAGAGTTATCTTGACGCGAAAGGTTTGATACATAGTTTTCAAATGAGTTGTTTCTCATCTGTTCTAGAGCTGTTTTTAAGTTTCTTGTTTTGTTATTATAAACTGTCCTGTCGTCTGGTCTGTGAGTTCTTTGCCAAATTGATCTGGCTTTTCGTTTTTCTGCTACTAGTCTTTTTATTTCAAGAGGAATGTTGGTTGAAAATTTTTTTTGTCCAGGTTGAGGGGTAGACTGTTTGGCAGCATTTTGAAGTAAGTTGATTAGATTATTAGTTTCTGTTTCTATTTGTTCGGAAGTTTGCAATCTCACTAGTAGATTTACTTCCTGTTCTATGATTAGCCGGTATGTATCCCAGTTTGTTTTGAAGTTATGCAGTCGAGGTGTTGGTTTTTTGATTATCACCGTTGTGCTAATTGTGGCAATTATGGGACTATGATCTGATGATAAATCAAAACTTGGTACTACATCTGTATATGATTGAGATATTCCGTTTGTAATAAAGAAATCCAATAGGTCTGGTGTTTTATTTGGATCGGTTGGCCAATATGTCGGTGATCCCGTCGATAGGAATGAGTAGCTTTTATCCTGGATAACTTTTGCTAGCTCTCTGCCTTTGGTGGTTGTTAGGCGTGAACCCCATAGCGTATGTTTACAGTTGTAATCTCCACCTGCTATAAATTTTGGCCCTAGAGTTTCGAAAAAGGGTAGAAGATCTTCTTTTGTAAGTCTATGCCTGGGCGGACAATAAATTGCTGTGACAGTTATATCATATGGAAGAGTTTGTATTTTTATAGATGTTGCTTGAATGTGATTTGTTTCGTATTTTAGCATTTCATAATGTTTTATAGTTTCTCTTATCAATATGGCTGAACCTCCGTGGGCTGTACCATCTGGGTGATTTGTGTAATATAATTTATACTTAGGTATCTTGAAGTAGGTTCTGTCTGTAAAATGGGTTTCACTTACTAGTAGTATGTCAATGAAATTTTGTTCCAGAAATAGTTTTATATCTTCTTTATGATTAGGAAGACCATTGGCATTCCATTGGGCAATTCTTATGAACTTTGACATTGTTAGTTTACTTTATTTACTAGCATGGAAATCATGTTGAGCACCATACTGTTTTGTTGCATTAGCTGGTTAAATAAATTTTTAAACTCTTCTAGAAATTTGGTAAGTATACTCGCTGTATCTTCGTTATTGTTCTGATTATTTGCTGCAGCTTGAGCGTAACTTTCATACTGATTCTGAATCCTGGGTTGTGTATATATTCTGGGTTGTGTATGTATTTGATTTATTGCTGGATTTAATACGTTTCCTTTGTTATGATACCTGTTATTAATATTATAAATTTTTTGGTAATGTTCACATCCTTTATAATTTGCGGGGTGATCCCCACCACATAATGCACATTTTGCTGGAGTTTCTCTAGTCTTCTTACAAGTTGTGGTATTGTGGGCTCCTCCGCATTTGACGCATACAAATGGTTTATTGCAATATGACTTGGAGTGACCGTACGATTGGCATCTCATGCATTGTATTATGCGATTTTTGGTTGTTCGGGGAGGTTCAATTTCAATAACTCTATTCTGTAGCCCCCTTAAGTTATAAATATCTTTGTTATTTGCTGCCGGTTCGAGATCCACGAAGAACAAATTAAGTGGCTCTTTAGTAATTCTGTGTTGTGCATTTATTATATTTCGAACTTTATGACCAAGTTTTAGGAGTTCGTTTTTTATATCCTCGGTGTTAGTAGAGTGGTGAAGGTATTTTATTACAACTCTATAGGCTCGATCCTGTTTTAACTGATATGTATGGTGATAAATGTTATGTTCATTAAAATATCTAACCATTTTTCTATATGTATCTGGCGTGCCACAACTTAATTTTACGACATTGTTGGTTAAACTTTTTGTATGATATTCTTCCCTTTCTGCTACATCCTTAATTTTTTGTACCATTTTTTGATAGTCTTGTACACCGTGTATGAAAATTGGTGGAGGGTTTCCTGTGTTGTTCTCCTTGGGAGGGATTACTTCATTTTCTAGCGCTTCAAATCTATTTTCTGTTACAATAATATTTGTACTGTTTGCATTGTCTGTTGTTTTTCTGATTTTTCTTCTTTTTGAGCTTCTAATTTCTTGCCAATCGTTGCTGCTAGCTGGTTCGTTGTTTTCTTCCTCTTCTTCACTGGTGGATGGCAATCGTTGTAATTGATAATTTGAAGCAGAACTATGATATGTGATCGGCACTAATGGAATTTGTGTCTGTGGTAGTGGAGGGTACAAGTTAGGTGGCATTGGTTTAGTTGGTGCTGGTTGCGACATCGATATTAGATATGGCGTGGTTTGTACATTCATGGCTAGTTGCCCTTGTGTGTTGACTTGTTGATACATTTGTGGGTTGGTTATTGAATTATTACTAAACTCTGTATTTATCCCGGATGGAAACATATTTTGAAAAATATATTTATCATCATTTGCGTACCTGTGTATTAGTTTTCCTGGACTGGGCTTGTCACAGTCCCGAACAGGGTGTTTTTTGCTGTACTAAATTACTTCGATATGTCGATACAAGAATGGACTGAACAAATTTTATCTACGTTAAATAATCTGTGGTTAAATCACAAAATTCGAAGAGAAACTTTGAATTATGTATTTAAACTTTGACAGTTATTTTGACAATGAAAACGAAAATGAGCTTTATTTTGAATTTTAGATGGGGAAACATTGTCAAAATCGAAATTTTACCCTAAAAATAAAAAAAATGAAATCACGTTTTTCTTAAAATTAAAAGTTACACCACTTTTTTTTCTATAAAATATTTTGTTCTCTGTACTCTAGATTTTAACATAAAATTAATTAAACAGCTAAATTTCAAATTTTGTCACTCAACTACTGCGATTAAACATTGCAATTCAATAATCTGCACCTTTTACTTCAAACAATTTTTAACTTTCTTTATAGCAAGACAGAAATATTGAAGCAGGTCCCATTGTCTTCAGAATGGTGAGAAATATGTACTATAAAAATTTCAGAAAAAAATATTACAATGGAACTGAGTTTTAGCAAGTTAAACGCAAAAAACGTGATTTTTATTTTTAGGGTAAAGTTGCGATTTTGATAATGTTCCCCCACGTAAAATTCAATACAACCCTAATTTTCGTTTTCAGCACCATCAAAAATATAAAGTATTACCAAAATTAGTATCAGTATCTCGAGAAATAAGCTTTTCTTGGGGTGTGCCAGTGTGCCGCTCGTCTATAAAATCACATAACATTTTTCCTATTGCATATATTTTGAATTAAATTTTTTTGGAAAACTTCTTCATGAATTATATTTTATTTCTGTGTTAGTTAAAATTATAAACTAAAAAGTTTGTCACTCAACTTTTTTAAGTAAACATGAAACTAACGAAATCTGACGACAAAATGTTTAAAAATTAACAATTTCTCTTTTAACGTGTTTAATCATTTTGGACAAATCTTATGGTTATCTAAATGCTTCAAAGATAACACAGTAAAATTTTCAAAAGGAAATATTTACAGCGACCAAAAATACAGTGAGTTAAAATTGAAAATTCATCAAAATTGATTTATCGCATTTTTGCATAAAATTTAATTTTGAACATGTTCCACTAATTCTAGAAAAAAATAAACTCCAATTCGGATTCGGAGACCTCTAAAACATAGGAATGACGAAAATTTGTTATGCACTTTAAAGTTGATTTTTGTGGTCGGTATAACGTAACTTTAGGAGTTGCTGCCGGTCGCCAACCGCGCCCACTATTCAGTCAGTCGACTACGCCCGCTATTTTTTACTTTAGTCGGAACGCAAAATACTTTTTGTTTATAACACTACTGTTTAAACAATTTTTAACATTTTTTCTTGATAAAAACTTTGTTAAAGACTTTGGACTTTTTTATATAAAATATTGGTTAATTTTAGATCTTAGTGTTGTTAATTAACGTAACAGTGATTTTTTCAAAAAAGGGGCTATCTCAGACCCCAAGAGCCCTACAACCTAAAATTTTTTTTTAGAAGTTGTGTATTTTAACCAGCTTTCCGTATTTTTTATTTCCATTTAATTTGTAATTATTGTAATTGTTTATAAGTTTAAAAACTGCTATTTATTAACAAATAATTTTGTGTACGTATATGTAATTTTTTTTTACTTTTTTTTTCATAGGCTGTTAGTATATATCTTAAGGAAGGAAATGAGCCCCGAATTATTGAGATACATTTAGCCATATTAACTAAACCAGCCTCAGAAATTAGCTCGTTTTTCAAAAAATTTTAAAAACAAATTTAATTTTGCGAAAAATATTTAACAGATCTAGACCATTTTTTACACACCATTCAAACACCATAATGCCCTCAATTTTAGTAATATTAAAACATATTCTAATAAACAATAAAATTGTTATTAACAATATTCACAAACAGTGATTTTGTCTTCCGTTTTTCAATAACTTTTTTGTTTATTATCCGATTTTCATTTAGCATATCTCATTCGATGTATCTTTTTTTTCTGAAAAAGTTACCTGTGGACGTCAAATTTCTAAATAAACAAGTTTCTAAGTTATGAGCAAAAAACTAAGTTTAACGTTTTGATTGTTTATTTAAAAAATGTTCCACTAAAAAATTGGCGAATCCCAAGATGGTAGTCTTTTTGTAATATCTCATACTACACATTTCAACTGTCAAACCTCGTCTTTTTCGTTATGTCTAGTAAAAACCTAACTTGATTGGCCTATACATGCACGCATTCATATGCAGTGGTAACAAAAGTATGTCACGTATAATAGACGGAGAAGCAGCGCTGAAAACTCTATTTGAATTTACTAAAGCTAAATTTTTCACAGTTGATTACTGTGAGTGTGTAGAGAAACATACTGCGGTCGGTCAAGTGAAACGTAGAACAGGGTTACTGAGAGGGTATCAAAGTTGCTTTTCTACGAAGGTAATTAAATCCATTTACTAAGGCTGAAAATTAGTACACACATTCTAAATTGAATATAAATAAAAGTTATTATAGTCGGTAAGCTGTATGACGGGACAGAGCCGGTCGGTCGGCCCCAATGAATGTACAGGGTTATTCACTATATTTTGACCCCCTTGTAAACTGCTTTATTTACAGAATTAGAAAAAAAATGTAAAATACAAAAGTTTTCGATTTTTTAAATTATGATTTTTTGACATATATTTCGTACTAGTGACGTCATACATTTGGGCGTGATGCCGTAATCGACTATTTTTTTAAATGGGAATAGGGGTCGTCTGTTAGTTCATTTGAAAGGTTATTTAATTCTCTATAGAGTACTGTAAATATTAAGATTATTATTTATACAGGATGTCCAAAACCAATTTTTGAATTATTAAATAAACAATTAATTAAATTAAAAAAAATTTTTGGACACACTGTATAATTATTTATGTTAATATTTATATTACTGAATAGGGAATTGAATATCCTTTCAAATGAGCTAGCACTCGACCCCTATTCCCACTTAAAAAAAATAGTCGATTACGCCATCACGCCCAAATGTTTGACGTCACTAGTACAAAATATATGTCAAAAAATCATAATTTAAAAAATCGAATAACTATTGTATTTCACATTTTTTTCTAATTCTGCAAATAAAAGAGTTTTCAAGGGGGTCAAAATATAGTGAATACCCTGTACATTCACCGGGGCCGACCGACCGGCTCTGTTCCGTCATACAGCTGACCGACTGTAATAACTTTTATTATAAAAAAGACTAAGTTTTCACTCTAATGGCATATAAAACAACATAATGCTATTCTACACCCCACCAGAATGAAAACAATGGGAACCTTCTCTGGTTACAGCTCCGAGGCTTCTACAATTTGCAAGCCATACGGATGCTGAGACTAAGGAAGATGAGGGAATTCTACAATTTACAATTCACGTCCCATCTGCTCAGCGCGGTAAAGTTCCAACGAGAATGGTTCCCTTCATGCTCCACACAGAGTAAATGTAAATCAAAAATGAATAACCATTTTCAATTTCGTTGCAAAACGAAAATACAGCCGAACCATATTCTAGTCCAATCAGGGAGTGCTGCAAGCACCTCTACCGGTTTCGAAACTTATTAGTCTCTCATCAGGAGGCACATATGCTGCTCTCCCTGATCCAACCAAAACAAACCCCAGCGTGCAGTCCCGGATTGCAACGAACGAAATGGCATAGATGCCCTAGAGGCAACTGCTACCAAAAAGACTAAGTTTTCACTCTAATGGCATATAAAACAACATAATGCTATTCTACGCCCCACCAGAATGAAAACAATGGGAACCTTCTCTGGTTACACCTCCGAGGCTTCTACAATTTGCAAGCCATACGGATGCTGAGACTAAGGAAGATGAGGGAATTCTACAATTTACAATTCACGTCCCATCTGTCAATTCACGTCCCATTTACATCTTGTAAATTGTAGAATTCCCTCATCTTCCTTAGTCTCAGCATCCGTATGGCTTGCAAATTGTAGAAGCCTCGGAGGAGTAACCAGAGAAGGTTCCCATTGTTTTCATTCTGGTGGGGTGTAGAATAGCATTATGTTGTTTTATATGCCATTAGAGTGAAAACTTAGTCTTTTTGGTAGCAGTTGCCGCTAGAGCATCTATGCCATTTCGTTCGTTGCAATCCGGGACTGCACGCTGGGGTTTGTTTTGGTTGGATCAGGGAGAGCAGCATATGTGCCTCCTGATGAGAGACTGATAAGTTTCGAAACCGGTCGAGGTGCTTGCAGCATGCTCTGATTGGACTAGAATATGGTTCGGCTCTATTTTCGTTTTGCAACGAAATTGAAAATGGTTATTCATTTTTAACTTTTATTATATTTAATTTAGAATGTGTGTACTGATTTTCAGCCTTAGTAGATGGATTTAATTACCTACGTAGGAAAGCAACTTTGATACCCTCTCAGTAACCCCTGTTCTACGTTTCGCTTGACTGACCGCAGTATGTTTCTCTACACAATCACAGTAATCAACTGTGAAAGATCTAGCTTTAGTAAATTCAAAGAGATTTTTTAGCGCTGCCTCTTGGACTATAAGATATATGTATACTTACTTTCCGGTATAGGGGAAGAATATAGTAGTATTCAATATCATACTTTTTCTCTGCACTTTGCTAAAGGGAGAGTTGGTAGAGGGATATATTTAAATGTAATATATTAACAAAACACTGGTAGGATCTTGAGGGGATTAATAAGAAAACACGACATTAAACCGAGAAAAACGACAAATTTTTAGTTATATATAGGGTGTCCCAAAAGTAGCGGAACGGTCGAATATTTCGCGAACTAAACATCGGATCGAAAAACTGAGAAATACGTGCTCAATCATTTTCAAAAATCTATCCAATGACACTTAAATCTTAAATCTTAAGACTTATTTAAATCCATATTGAGTGACTATAATGATTACGTTATAATGTATACTGATGGTTCCAAAAAAGAGGATGGTGCCACAGGCTGTGCAGTTTACATTCCACATAAAAGCGAATCCTTGAAAATTAAACTTCCATCACATTGTTCAATATATACTGCTGAAGCGGTAGCAATAGAAAAAGCGTTAGATTGGTTAAATTTACACAAATTAAATAAAGCAGTTATATTATCAGATTCATTCTCGGTCATTAAAGAATTAAACTCAAATATGACTCAACATAAAAGAAATAGTATTCTGTGTGCCATCAAAAATAAAATATATAATAAAGACATTACAGTTATTTGGGTAAAAAGTCATACCGGCATCAAGGGAAATGTAATGGTTGACCAGCTTGCTAAGGATGCTACCCATGCTGGATTATATTTACCTATATTCACACTGGATGACTTACAGCTACGTTATAATAACACAATTTTAATAAAATGGAAAGAAAAATGGAAAAAAATAGCAGCGAACTCAAATAATCAGTACTATACTATCCACCCTACCTTACCACAATATCTTCCCTATATTTTTAAATACGCAACGTCGAAGAAGACTACAGCGACAATAACTCGTCTGAAAACCAATCATGGCGCATTCCCAGCTCACTTAGCTAAGTTAAATATTATCCCTTCTGGGTTATGCTTATGTGATAATATATTTCACAATGTGACATCAACCATATTCTTTTCAAGTGCGGTAAACATAAGTATGAAACAGATCAGTTCTATTTCAAATTAACAGATCTTAAAATTCAGACTCCCATAAACATCACCCATTTACTTTCTTTAGACAGTAGAGAAATATTTGAGCTAATATGTAACTTTCTTTTTAAAGTTGGATATATTATTTAAAAACCAATAACCTTTACTACCATTCTGTGGCTAAAGGACTAGCTTCCAAGCCATCTCCTCAAACACACACGCACACACACACATAAGAATAAATAATATACAAAATGAATAAACATTTATTAAAAATAACTACTAGACTTTTAACCATCTCTGAGTTAAACCAAAGTGCATATTATGTGACTCTAAAATGACATATGTTATACAAAAGTTAAGTTAACGTTAAACATGATATACAATATAACAACAGTCCTGTTATATGTATGTACAAAACTTAAATACCTCTTACATATACATAAGGTACAACTCACATGAGACTTCTACCAAATGGTTATAGTACGCTTGCTACGTACCACTAAATTGAAACCGACGAAAATGAAAATAATACAAATAAATAGGCACAAGCCTGACTACGAGAAAATACTAAAATGGATTAAGAAAAAATTTATGAATGAAATTGAACCGAAGAAATATAATATGCAACTTACTTGAATTGACCGAATGAATGAAGATAAGTAAATGAACAATAAAATATTTGGGCACAAGCAATTAATATTACAAAATAAATATCAAACCAATAATAAACTATAAAAACCTAATTTTCTGGGACTGATTACCGATTGTGCACAATGTAACGTACCATAGGGTCGTAAATAAGTTTGGGAACCTAATACATTAATAAACAAATACGTTATATAAAAAACAAAGGTAAGCTAAATCTGAAAAAAAAAAGATAATTAATAACATAGTACATCAACCAAATGCCTGTGATATGACACGCCATAGTTACTCAATGTCCCAACTAACTGTTTCCAAACCGACACACTTCTTGACCTACTCAAAAAAAGTTCCGCGGCTGTGTCCCAGAAAATGAGCACCATGGTGGTGCAAAACTGTACCTCCTGTAGCCCAGGTGTCCAGACGAAAATTGAGCTGGAACGCTCCAATAGCTTGCTCCCAACGACATACTCCCAGATTGACTTGGCTGTGGCTGTCTCAGGGCTTCTCAAGATGTTTAAAGGGCTATGACTTCGTATATTTCTTCCAAATGGCTAAAAACATATCCTTCGTTTTATTTCTTATATAAACCGGTGAGCAAAAAGTAAAGAGAATAAGAAATAAGTAGATGAGAAAAACCTTTTTAGAAGAAATAATACAGAAAAAGCGACCATTAAATGGAGAAAAAACTAATCTCACGCAACCTTGAACTATTTTGGGTATGAAGATATGAACAAATAATGACATTGAATTTGAAATTTGAATATGATTTATCTGAGGGAATATGATATTTGTAAAAATATATTGAATTTATAAAAATATTGGATGTTCAATAAATTTAAAACCTACAGAGAAATGATAAGTATTTCCAATATTAATTGAGAATTGCATATGTTTCGTAAAAGTATATTAATATATAATTTTCCTTGAATGAATATTCATTAAACATGTAATAATCTACATAAAATCCAAATAATTAGTTGACTAAGAAATTTAACAATGAACCTAATATACAGTTGAGTCCGCGAGTCTTTACCCGTGCGTCATCATTTAATGCATACGAAATAAGTCGGAAATTTATTTCACGTAACAACAACTGACAGAAAGTGGCTACTGTTCCGATTACGGATTTTATTTTAAAATTTGACGTTATCAAATATATAGAATGTCAAATGTAAGTTTTGCTTCAAAATTTTTGTGCAGAATTACAGCTACATTTGAAGTAGCTTAATAAATGATTTTATTATTATTGATTAATAAATAAATAAACAATTTATAAAAAAATTTAATAACATATTTTATTTTTGTTATTTTATTCACTTTGACCGAAATCTAAACACAATCATTTCTTTACTGTGTGAGTGACGTTAGCTTTGTATGTTTTAAATATTAACCCATTTAGCGCCAACGGTGCGAAAACGCACCATTTTTTTGTAGAATTTTTTTTTGACAATTCGTTAATTTTTTTTAAATCTTTGTATTATTTAAGCAACCAGAAGATATAAGTGTAACTAAATTTAATTTTGTTTAATTTCCAAACTTATGTTTTCATCACAAAAATATTTTCTAAACGTTCGACATTTTCAATCCTTCGACACAACTTTATTTTTACTGTAGTAATTTTATTGGCATAACACTTTTCTGATCAAATAAATTAAAACATTATTTTTTTAACCTATTTGTACATCAATTGTTGTAAAAAAACAAAAAAAGTTTTCTGAGTCATCAAATCTCGTGTTTGAAAATAATGGTTCGATAACGAACCATTGGCGGAAGTCGACTTATAATCCTGTCTGATCAGGAATTTCAAGGTGACGCACAGGCAGTAATTTGTTGGGACATTTTTATGTGTAAAATGTGTAAAACCACGTATCCACTATGATTGCGCTCAGCTCCTGCAACTGCTCCACATAGTGGATACGTTTGCCGCTCCCGGACGGTGCAATTGTGCGCACTCTGCCTCGGCGCTCCAATCTGTGGTGGTTTATATGTAAGGGGTCCATACCCTATCGATTGGAGTAGTTGCGGGGAGCGCAAGAGGTTCGTGAAAATAGTGGATGGTTGGCGCTCCCGGACCGTGCAACAGTGCCCGCTCCGCCCCGGCGGTCCAATAGGTGGCGGTTTATATGTAGAGGAGCGCATGCCGTATCGATGTGACCAGTTGCAGGGAGCGCGAAGCGCAAGAGGTTTGTAAACATAGTGAATGGTTGGCGCTCCCGGACCGTGCAACAGTGCGCGCTCTGCCTCGGCGTTCCAATTGGTGTTGGTTTATATGTAGAGGAGCGCATACCGTATCGATTGGAGCAGTTGCAGCGAGCGCAAGAGGTTCGTGAACATAGTGGCGCTCCCGTATCGTGCAACAGTGTGCGCTCCGCCTTGGTGGTCCAATATTACGAATATAGTGGGTACGTACCTTTAGAAAGACGGGTATTCTGGTATTCAGTTTTATTATAATCTAGGGCTGAAGGGGGGGGGGGGCTACATAAGGCAGGTTGTGTAGTGTTGTAGACAATATGTCGATTTGTCGAATTTATGCAACTGGCATAGTGAGAGATACAGGATTGAAAAGTGTAAACTGGAAACATCTAAAATAATTTCTAAAAAAGATAGAGGGCCGTTCGACTTCGTTTTTGACAAAGAAGCTGAAGAAGATGTAGGCAAAGTTCTAACCATACTATTTTTGTTTATCAAAAATGCCAGGTCCATTTACACTCTAAATGTTTTGAGACTTTTCACAAAAAATAAAATTGTGTATTTCAATTTTTATAGCTCAGTTCCGCCAAAGGTTCGAAAACGAACCATTTTATTGTTGTGACACCTGCCATTATCAAAGTGTAAAACAATTTTTTTACTATTGTTTAAATTTATTTTACTCTATTTAATCAAATATATTACATATTTTTGCAGTATTTCTTTGCTTGGCGGTTAATGGGTTAATTGCCAAAATATAATTATTTACTTTAAAATTTCAGAGCCCAATATAAAATTAGTTGTGAAAACAACTGTTTGTGTAATATAAAGAAACTTCAAAACGCAAAAATTAGACAAAAACCGCAAAAAATTCAACTGACTGACAGACACAAAAATAAACAAAGCAGAAACGTCAAAAAAATTGTGCTTAAAATATGAAAACATACCGAATCGTCTTTTTTGTACCTATCTCTTTTCAATGCATTGAGTCTAGATGGTTCATAAAAATAACATGTGTTTTTACTTAATAACAAACGGCAGCTGGTTTGTCATGAGTTTCATGCGTGAAAGAGAATGATGCTAGATAAAAGTTTGTGTTTTATCTCGCCAGGTATTAATGACGCACGGGTGAAGACTCGCGGACTCAACTGTATCAAATGTTCCATAACAAAAAACAAGGCTAACTAAAAAAATTATTAGGAATAAATAAATATTTTACCGGGTGATTCTTATCCAGATTCCATTTGTGTTTTACACTTCTCTGCTTTCTCCAAAACAACAATTGGTAATAACTACTTTTCACTTTAAAAATTAAACTGGAGATGTTAAATATAAGTAATTTAGTTGAAATTATCAACCCGCGATTCCTCGAGACAGCCAACAGCCAAGTGCCGAACATTCCTCTATCGTTCAAAAAGGAGAACTTCAAACTCTCACGGAACACGAATTAAACGTCAAGGAACGATTCAACGAGTATGTTCCGTAGACGCCGAAGACGTGTAACGTCACGTAAGTAGTAGTCCTCTGCGAGAATATTAGAGAATTTAATTATTATATTAAGAGAAAATAAATATAAAAATAATTAAAGAGTTCAAAACTAATTTCGAAACGTCAAACCGTTACAACTTTTTAAAAAGTAAGGTTATTTTGCGTGTTTTATTTGTAAATTTTAGAGAAGCATATGACAATCGATATAGTCAAATTGTATCGAACAATGAAACATTCGGGTGTACCAAAAAAATTTACCAGACTAGTAAAAATAACACTAAATAACTTTACCTTGTGAAACTGCTTTACCTTGTGAAAGAAGAGGTAGATCCACAACGAGATGAATTAATAAAGTAAAGGACGACCTTTAATTACCGGTTTTCTTTATTCTATATCCATTCCTACCCGTTCACAATCAACTTTTTACAGCCTATTTTTCTGTTTTTCTTTACTTTTTTCTTCTTTTCTGATTTTAACTATTTCTTTCTGTATTTCCTTTTTTTATCTCAGATTACACAGCCCACCAAAAAAAATTGGTTAAAAATTTTTGGAAAAAAAATCAACTGATTTTGGTTAATTTATCTGTCCTCATTCCAAAAATACAAACCTTTTCTTTGTATCAGCTCTAGTTTTCGAGATATAACATACTCATCAAATACTTAAATACTGTTACATTTCTGTATATTCTACCACTATAATTATTGCAATATGTTTATAAACAAACTTAGCAAATTATAAAACAAATATATTTGAGGAAGACAGTGATTTTGAAAGGGATTCAACACGTCCTAAGCGCTTTACACAGGAATAGCTAAGCGATCTTATCAGAAATTTGAACCTTCCAAAGGATCCTTCCGAGTTGCTTGCCTCCAGACTCAAGGAATAGCTATTTGTATAACAAGGGAGGAAAGTGCTACTTTTCCTCCCGAGAATGAAGTTTACCGCCCGACGCTTAGCGGAGGGCAGTAATCATTCAAGGGAGGAAAAGGCACTTTACTCCCATATTATACATATGGTTTTTCCACCTTCCTCAAATTAATAACAAGTCATTTTTCATTTTTACTTAATTTGTTTATGTAACTAACCAACAAAATTTATTAAAACTAAAACTAACAAGTAGGTACAATATATCTGTCAAATGTCAAATATAAGTCAAATTATTAATGTAGACATTGTTAAAACAAAGTAAAAATTTACTGTTTTTTACCATTCTGCAAAATACAGGGTGTTTTATAAATAAACGTTAAAATGTATAGATACTTACGTAATAGAAAATAGATATTGTACAGGGCGTCAATAAGTTATATTTCATGAATGAAATACCATGACGTCACTTTTACTTTTCTCCCCTAGGGAGGAAAAGTACAACTTTGCTCTCTACAATCAGTTCCGGAAAATTATACTTTCGGTAGAGGAAGGTGGAAAAAGAATTTTCTTCACCCAGACACCAAAGTTTCATACTACCATAATAGAGAAAAAGATCTTTTGCCTTTCTTTTTCTCAGCAAGATTATATGGTTTTTTGTACCAATTTTAAAAGATTGTTAGAAAAAATGGGTGTATCGGAGTATACACCAGATCACTGGCGTGTTTTTATCAACAGTTCCAAACGAAGTGTGTCCTTCTACATAATGGCAACAAATATGGAAGTATACAAATTGGGCATTCTACAAAAATGAAAGAAGAATATAAAACAATATCGCTGTTGCTAAAAGACATCAAGTATGACCAACATCAGTGGGCGATTTGTGTTGATTTTAAGATAGTGAACTTTCTCCTGGGACAACAAGGTGGCTATACAAAATATCTTTGTTTCCTGTGTCTTTGGGATAGCAGGGCTAAGGACCAACACCGAAGTAGAACAAAATGGCGTTCTAGAGATGCTTTAATTCAAGGAGAAGCTAACGTAATTAACGAAGCATTGGTCGACCGAAAAAAAATAATATTACCTTCGCTACATATTAAACGAGGGCTAACGAAACAATTTGTAAAGGCTCTAGACCATAATCGTCCTTGTTTTGAATACTTGTCCAGTAAATTCCCTGCACTTAGTAAAGAAAAATTGAAACCCGGAACACCTATTTAATGGGCCTCAGATACTACAATTTTAAAATATTCGCATTTTACAGAATCGATGACTGAAAAATTAAATGTAATTCATGGTGCCCTTTTATGAAAGTTGTGGAAAATTTTCTTGGAAACAATAAATCAGAAAATTGCCGGGATATAGTGGAAGAAATATACACGGTATATGAGTATTAAAATTCATTACCTTCACAGCCACTTAGACCATTTCCCAGAAAATCTTGGTGACCTTCTACTTGAGGAATAAGGGGAACGCTTTCACCAAGATATCAAAACGATGGAAGCGCGGTATCAGGGAAGATGGGGCACTCACGTGACGGCGGATTACTGCTGTAGTCTTCAAAGGGACCGTCCTTTTAAAGCCTTTGCAAGAAAATCATATAAAAGGAATAATTGATGGATTCGACCGTTACTTGCTCACAATAAAACACTGAAAAACGTTTGTTTTCTATACTTCCACAAAATTTATTACAACTATGTTATTACTACAGCTGTTTCGGCAAAGTGCCTTTCTCAAGTGATATATTTTACAATGTGTTTGCGTTTTTAAGTCTTTAACTGAAGAGGTTGAGGAGTGGGGAGCTGTTTGTCTCGAGTTGGTCATTCAGAATTATATCTGTATTTTTCAATTTATTAATTTCCATTGATTCTAAAAGTGATAGCTTAAGGCCTTTATTTTGAATATGTAGAATTTGAAAATCTTCATTGAAAGAATGATTATGATCTAGAAGGTGAAGTGCGTATGTAGAAGTGTCTGTTTTTCTATTGTTGAAAGCCCTTTTGTGTTCTGCTATCCGTTTGTCAAAAGTTCTGCCAGTTTGACCGATGTAAGTTTTCGGACAGTCACCACAAGTTAGTTTGTACACACCACTCTGTAGTTGCTTTCTCTTTCGGCTTTTATTGTTTTTAATATGTTTGCTTAAGTTGTTGTTAGTTCTGAAAGCTGGTGTTATTCCTTTCTTTTTTATGTATCTGGCTATTTTTGTTGTTATTTTGCCATTATATGTGAGAGAGCAGAAGGTACTGGGTTCTTTCTGTGGTGGTGGATACACTAATTTCAAGGCTTTCTTATGGAGTTTTTGGTTTAAAATGCTGTTAACTGTTTGTTCGTTATAGCCATTGTTTACTGCTATTTGTCTAATGATATTTAGTTCTGTCTCGAAGTTATTTTTTGTCATAGGAATTTCTGTCAGTCTATGCTAGTTTTTAGGTGACGCCGTATAACAGATTTGTGCTGCGATGCTGGTTTGGTTAGATGAAAAGTTAAGTTTTTTTGCAGATATATGTGATGATTTTTGTAAGTATATTGTTGTACTAAATATCTTACTTTTTATTCGTGTTTTGTTTATTTGATGGGTAGCAGCACTACATATATGTATGTAATGCTTTAAATTACTCTATAATATGTTAAAAATGGGATCTGTTGTCGTTTTTTCTGAAAACGATCGGATGGAGCAAATCTGGTCGCATTTTTGGATTCGGCAGACCCAAATTACCTAGAAACAGCAAAAAAAATTTCGGCAGCAAACTGTGTGTTTACCAGTGTTATTGTTTATGACAATGTAGATGCTATCTTTATGGTGCCTTAACATACTTTTTTATTTATTATCTTTATCTGATCAGTGTGTATAGATATTAAACTAAATATGCGAGTTTTGTTTCATGCTGCTAAACTTTTAAAAGCTGCCGTCTATTACAGAATGCATGACAAGAAGAAGAAAAATGAGCACAGCTATTGATTAGACTGTTTAAAACTTTTTAAAGTAAAAACCATTAATAAGGCTATTTTCGTAAAAATATATAGATATAAAACGTTGAATACTCTCGAAGTTCTTTTCGTCGCTTCTTTGAGAATTCTATACTCGTATTGAAAAGTCACAAAGTTAGCCATACACTATACATGACTAAAGTAGGTAAATCTCGCAAAGTTTCTGGGAAGTTTTCAGTTATATTCCCTGCTTTGTAATATTTTAGACTCCATGTCGTTCTTTGGCACAATACAACATTTTAAATGAAGGTCGACACATAAACCTTTAGAAAAGTTTCTATGCGGCTTTAAACTGGCATTGATAGTGAGTTACCATAAATTATTAAAACAGATTGGACGGTTTTCTGGAGTTGGGAGTCGTAGTTTGGATTTTCTTGGAAATATCGCTACAATTAAATACTTTATTAGGTTTAGCTAAAACTTTCAGCTAAAATTTATGGATAGTGTTTTCATCCTAAATTTACAAATTTTGTATTATACTTAGGACACTATACCGGATAAATTAACGCAGGGTTTGTCGACAACTTATCACATAATCTTTTGAATGGTTTAAAGCGCAAAATGTGCATTATATTTAAAGCTACATTTGATGAATACATATTTTGTAAAGAGTAAAAACGGATAGCGGTTTAGATGGTTTAACTGCTGATGATTTAGTGGAATAGATTCCTAGCATCTTCCGATGGCATGGATATGTTCACAGTTTACTTTAACCGTTATCGACACTTACTTCATATTTCCTGATTAAAGTTCGTTAAAGGCATACGTTGGTAGAATAGTTAAATATACTGTTGTATAATTTTTTGGGAAGAATTTGGAAAATTAATTTATGTCAAAGACCACGAGATCGTAGTTTTTATAGCCCTGTATATGACCAAAATTTGTAAATAATATATTTAGTCGTAAGGAGTGTTTCGTGGAAAGTGAAAAACGATTAGTGGTTAAGATTCTATGAAGGGACTTAACAATTCAAAACAATGGAACTAATTTACGCTCGATTTTAGAAAGTGGATGTATTTGCGTTTTACGCAAACAATAGAGTGTTTCTAAATGGTTCTTAGAAAGTAAAGACGGCAATAAACAAAATTGTTTAGTTTTAGAATATATGGTTTTTCTAGCATGTAAGACAAAAATTAATTTTGGTATCTCCTGGAATTTGACAAGACGGGAAACACTATTTGTTTTTAGGAAAGGAAAGTAGGGAAGTAATGTGTAGACAGAATGCTTGTGATTGGCGAAGATATGGATGGAGGGAGAACAGAGTGTTTGAGTCTCAGATGGATGAAGGAAAAAGAGTGACTGTGTAATTAAGATCTGAAGAGAGCAGTCCAGTTCAGAAAGTAGTGATTTTGTGTGAAGTGATTAAGTTGGTGGATATTCTGCAGATTTCTTTTGAGACGATATCGTGATCGAGTCGAGAAGTAAAATCTCCTCGTGTCCGACTAGATTGCAGTTTCTGTCTGGAACGATTAGCCGGTTTTTATCAATTTTGCACAAGATATCAAGCTGAGAAAAAAATCTTGGAAGTATAAAGATTGATATTGTTTGTATCGAGTCAGAGAGACTAAATTGAGGAGAGATTTTGAGCGAGTGCTGTTTGTTGGTGAAGCAGTTGGAAAATAAGGAGCGTCGCAGCATCCGAAGGAGCACGTGTGGGGGAACCGAGGACAACACAATCCATGATACAAAGTATAGAAGATAAAAAAGGTTAGTCAGATTATTTGTAAAAAGGAGAGAATTCTTTTATATTACATACAATATTTGTTTTAATTTAACAATTTTACAGCATAATTTGTTTTGATTCGATTGTAGTACCTCAACGAGTAAACATCGACGATCGCAGCTGTGTTTATTAATAGCAGTGAAATACGAGTTTACCAGTGAGAGTGATAACAATAATTATAACGTACGTATTTGAACATTTTAAATTAGATTTGTTTAGTTTATTCGGAACTATAATTAGATCCAGTTTTTTGCTTTTTACATTAATTAGGAACATCAATAATATTAATGGACTAGCATAAACATCGAAAAGTGATCTAGCCGGCTACCAGTGGTGCCGGCAAAATGCGTAAATATCAACAAAATTCTAAACTAAACAAATAATTATTATATTTCATAATATTGTTTCTGCTTCTGACTACATGGGCAGTAACGTGCAAAACAGTTCAGCTTCAAATATGTCTAAAACTACAGATAATGCAACTTCTAAACAAACAACTTCGTATGCATCCATAGTTACATCCATAGTAAAACCTTCGTTTCCAAAGCACACCCAAGCGGTAGTATTACATGCTGATCAAAATCTTAAATTACATGACTATGCTAGAGCTATAGGCGACATTATCGGTCCCAAACAAATTTCGTTTGCTTCTAGGATATCCCATGATAGGATATGTATTTATCTTACCAATTCCAATCTAGTCGAACATTTATTAACATCGCATCCTAATATTCAGATAGGGAACATTACCCTAAATATTCGCAGACTGGTTTCCCCCACGAAAAGAATTGTCATATCAAATATTTCCCCAACCGTTCCGCACGATTTAGTAGAAAGTGCCATTAAAAATCTTGGGCTTGAGTTAGCCTCCCCGATTTCCTTTATAAGAGCTGGTATCCCAGGTGATGAGTACTCTCACATCCTTAGCTTTAGACGCCAAGTATATGTTTTTTCCAATACAGATAATTTTGAGTTACAAACGTCAATTGTAATACCTTTTGAAGGTATTGACAACAGAATCTTTTTATCTACAGATAAAATGGAGTGTTTTATTTGTAAACAACCAGGACACATTGCTTCTAAATGCTCTAATCCTCCAACTGTTAATGTAACCCAAACTTCTAATTCAAATCCCGAATTATCCACGAACACAACCCTTTTACTAGATAACACACAGCCGACAGACACCTCCAGCGTGATCCCTATTACAGATACTGCACAACAGGACACAACTACTGCAGTAAAACCAGGCCTTAAACGAGGTCGCTCAGAAGTATCAACGGCCATGAATGAAAACAGTTCCCTAGATGACACTATTAGCATGCCTCCACCCGTTTCACCTGCCAGCCACATACAGCAGGATAAAACCATTAAGCGAAAAAAGAAAGAAACAAAGGACAAACCCACCAATAGAAACCGGATTGACTGAACAAACTAAAGAGGATATAAAAGAGGCCTACAATAAAACACCAGAAGCATTCATACTTCCACAAGATAATCTGATAGCTTTCCTTGAAAACACCTTTGGAAATAACGATCCTTACACTGAAGCATTGAAATTTACGAGCGATATTAAATCTTTGATCTTAAATTTACAATTTCTGTACCCATCTCTCCAAGAACGGGCAATTAGATATCGTATAACACGTATAAATAAAAAAATTAAACTCCAACTGGAACCTGATGATGCCGAAAGTGTATCTAGCATGTCCCATGACGTAAGCGATGAAGACAGCAACTCAGACGTATCTCAATTATCTCAACAGTCTCAAAATTCCTTAAAATAATCTGTAATTATATTCACATTAATTCAGTGGAATTGTGACGGGTTTTTTCCCCGTCTTGAACGCTTACAACAATTAATCTCAGATCACGTCCCAGACTTTCTCTGCTTACAAGAGACTAACTTTAACACAACACACAATCCGTATCTTAAAAACTATTCTAGCTATCATTTTATTAGGACAACGCATTTAAGAGCCAGCGGATCCACCATTTTTATCTCGAATGATGTTTTTCACCAAGAATTTTTGTTAAACACAACGCTAGAAGCTGTAGCAGTAACTGCATGGTGCCCTAACAAAATTGTCATATGCAATGTTTACATTCCCCCTAACTATAATCTTGCCAGTGCTGAACTTTTAAATCTCATTAACCAACTTCCAGCTCCATTTATTCTTGTTGGAGATTTTAACGCTCATGGTATTATATGGGGATCTAAAAATACGTTTGGTAGGGGTAAGATCGTTGAAGATATTATCATTAATCATGATGTTAGTCTTTTAAACACAGGAAGTAGCACGTATTTTCATATAGAATCTGGCTCCTTCTCTTCAATTGACCTGAGCATTAGTGATCCTAAAACA